>NC_069703.1:9121916-9424946 GCF_023699985.2 Odocoileus virginianus
CAGTCTATGGGGTCACAAAGAGTCAGACACAACTGACTAACAGTTGTCATATGCTTTACATACTTACCATCTCTTACATGACCCAGTGACCTTTTTCTAGATAATGAAACTGAGAGTCAAAGACTTTTCATAACTTAACTAAGAAAATGGTATATCAGTGATTTGAATCCAGGTCAACTTGATTAATAGCAGCAACAACAATAACAATAATAGCTAAAATCAATCTAATGCTTGCTATGTATCAGATATCCCTCTATGTGTTTTATATGCATTGACTTACTTCTTCCTCATAGAAACCCTCTGAGGAAGGCATTTTTATTATCTTTATTGTCATATGAGGAAACCAAGTTTCAGAAAAGTTAAGAAACTTGGGTAGAGTCACTCAGGTTATAAGAAGTGAAACTGAGTTTAACCCAGTTCTGTTGTGAATTCTGTTTTTGACTGCCTGCTATGCAGCTGGTGAAAAATCAGATCCTTCAAACTGTGAACACTGCCACCATCCTATGTGGGGAATAGAGATAGCAAGCAAGCAAGGCAATAGTTAAATGTCAATAAGGCAAATATCAGTACTCCAACTTGGGAGAATTAAATAGAGGAGACCTCTGAAAATGGAGACTGAAGATTCCAGAAATAGTAAGAAAATGAGTAAGGTCCAAGATGGTGTTTAAGCATATGCCAGAATATCCACTTAATATTTTTCCCTGATAGGAAGGCCTTCTTTCTCCACACTGGTGTGTACTCTTGATGAAGTCACAAGGAAATATCTACCACCGGAGATGACCATTGCTCATTGCCTGCCCAACAACCATTCTCTATTTTTACTAACAGAACTTCCCATTTTACCAAGGGCAGGAGTAGGCTCAGTTAAGATGATTCACTTCCATAGACTTCCTTGCCTCTATGGGCTGGCCATATGACCCAAGATTGTCCAATGATGTGCAAGTAAGCACAGTCTTTTGCTTAGGCCTTCCTGAAAAGTTATTGTTTGTTGCTAAAAAGATACAAGCTTGGGCTTGCTCTGGCAATACTAAAAATGCAACAATATAGAGAGTAGCCTGGCCCTTGTGCAAGGGTGACATACATATTTGTGAAGTGTTCTATATTTTGCAGAGTTATCAGAAGATTTGCTATTTCATTGGCTAATACCAAGAGAACAGATGAGTCAGAGCACAATGTATAGAATCAAAATATTAAAACTGATTTTTTTTTTCCTCACCAAAAGAAGAGAGAGACAAAGACAGAGGGAGGAG
The DNA here is from genome assembly GCF_023699985.2 of Odocoileus virginianus. Lineage (NCBI taxonomy): Eukaryota > Metazoa > Chordata > Mammalia > Artiodactyla > Cervidae > Odocoileus > Odocoileus virginianus. The sequence continues at coordinate 9,123,167 of NC_069703.1, forward strand.
GGAGACAAGTTCTACTGGCTCACGTGTGCATGCACGCTCAGGCACTTCAGTTGTGTCCAACTCTTTGCAACCCTATGGACTGTAGCCCTCCATGCATTTCCCCTTTATTCATTCTTCTTCTCCCTGCCTGAATGTAGTTGTGATGTCCAGTGGGGTAGCAACCATCTCATGAGCCTGGGGATTATAAGTTCTTGCTAAGGATGGCACAGCAGAAGGATGAACAACTGCTTAACTGCCAAGTCCCTGATAGGTTTAAGAATTCTCTGTACCAGCCTAAACTTGTCTATCTCTGGATTTGTGATGATTTACAAAAAATAAACCTCTATTTAATTAAGCTGCAGTAGCTTTATTGTTGCTGTTATTGTTACAGGAAGCTGAAAACAATACCAACTGATTCTGCTATTCTCCCCTTCGATCAGGTTTATTCTTTGTTTACTACCAAAGTTATCTCCAGCATAAGACATATCATTTTCATTGACCTAGCTTCAACTGTATCAGAGACCAGGTGTGATGTTAATAAGCCTGGAAGGAGGACACTTATGGCTCTGGGACCTTGTACTAAAGAAGGCCTCAAAGTAGCAACATGACATTGTACAGAGCATGGGCTTTGGTAAATCTAAACTTCACGACAATTTTCACTCCTCCACTCTGAGCCTCAGATTCCTTACCTCTAAAATGAAGACTGTACAAATCGACCTTCATTGTTTACTGAGAGTTGCATGGAATGCCAAACTCAAGTGTTAACATATGTGCATATTTTTCATTATTATGAAGTCACCTCTCTTACTAATACAAATATGGAACAGATCATCTCACCCTCTACTACTCCTTCCTCAATGCATCCTTCTGTATTCTTTTTATAATAAGAATGGTTTTTGGAAAAGGATCTGCCCCTGGGATTTGGTCTTGGTTTTCATTTTATGTACTTTTTGAGGCTAAAAAAAAATTTGGTGGGGAAGGAAGTGGAAAGAAGAAAAAGGTCTTTAGAGTTAATAACTCTAGGCATGTATGACTCTGCTTTCAGGGAGAAGAGACCCCACAAGAAGAGGGCAAACATCTCCCCTTTCCCCAGAACTTGCCTTTTTCCCAAATGAAAAGGAGATCTGAGTTTGTGACCAGTATCCTTAAGCTCATAAAATATAACTGTATTTTTAATTAGGATTTTCCTTGAGAGCTAAATCTTCCAAATATGCTCTTGGTATCAAGTCATAATCATTCGTACTATATATTTGTAATATGTTCATATATACATACCACATACATATTTATATGTAACATTAGAGTCTGTTACCATGACAACTATTACAGTACTAACAAATTAAGCATTGTGACTCCCCTGTAATAAGAAAAAAGGAAATTCAAATGAAACACCAAGCATTTGCTTAAGTACAAATAGCTTTAGCAATTAAATACACAGAGACAATACAAAAAACCCACAAATTAATATTTAGAAGCCTTTTCCAGTGTGAAAATCAGCTTTGATGTTATTTTCCCTTTTCCATTGCACTGCATTGTACATCTTTATAAATTAAGTTTGGCATTGGGTTAATGAGAATAGATCTGCTGTGTTCGAGCCCTCACCCACCCCAAAGCTCAGCTCCCATTCTGAATAGTGACACCTTCCACAGTCAGTGAGAAAGATTTTATGGCTCTCTTTATTCATCAGAAAGAGGACTTTTTAAAAAGCAAGCTTAAATGTGAAGTTGGTCTTACATCTCCTGTTTCACTCAGACAACATGTAGAACCACCCCTGGGGTTTTGAATATATTAACATCCTTTTACAATTAACCCTAATGGGACAAGTGTAGCATTTTTCCAAGTAGATATATTCAAAGCTGGAAAATACATAGTGTTTAAATAGATCTCATTATATCAGCTACACCAAATCTCTCCTCTTTATATACAGAGGATTGTACCTCTTTTCACTGTCATGCAACATTAAAATAGGAAGGCATACACAAGGATGACATGGATTTGACAAAAAATTAATGATTTGTACATCACTTTAATGCTTCAAATCTGCAATTCATGTATGCTAATTAGTTCATAATGGGCTGTTGAAGAACAGAGCTGTCATCCTGCTGCTTCACAGGTTTCTGGAAGCTCCGATTCAGCACAGACTTGCCTGGTTGGCTGCTGGATTCTGGGCTGTAACATGGCAGATCTATGAGAGCATCCCCTCCCCCCAAACACAATTGTTTCCTGGATGTGGTGCTTTAATCTATCAGAGTTACGATGGCACATCTCAAATAAGTGATTCCTGGGTGCCGCAGTACATACCAGGAGCAATAGCAGAGCATCGCTAGATCTAAATGATTGATTTCTGGATTTTAGGCTGTCAGGCTGTGCCTCAGAGGGCAGCTGTCAGCCTCCTAAATGTATGAAGTTGTATTATGCAGCACATTTTGAAAATGTGTGTATAACTTTAAAGAAAAAAAAAACAGATAAAAAGAGCTGTAAAACTTGGGGAGAAGAAACCAAGGGGGCTAAAAAGATCAGCTGTCTTTTTTTTTTTTTTTTTCTGTGAAACCATGTCTGTTTTCTCCAAAGCAAGGAAAGCAGCTACTGGCCCCATTTTCCTTTGGTATTTGTGCTGCTAGGGCATAGACAAAGCCTGTCGCAACAGCAGGAGAGGGTGAGCTTAACTGCTTCACAGACCAAATGGAGACACTAGGGCTTGCTGGGAGCTGTGAGATTTGAAAACACGCTGCTGTTTTTACTGGCGAGAATACGGATTTTCCTTGATCTCATGATAGAGGCTTGACCCAATGTGCTTCTCATATCACCTCTGCTGATCTGAGAACCCAGCTACTGTGCATGTCTGAAGACGAGTTTGCATAAACAGAACAGGCATTGAATTCATCTTCAGGTTTGACATATCAGTCAGGTTCCTGCTAGCTGAAATTTTGTCTTGAAGACTCTAAAATGAAGATGTATTTAATTAAAAATAGCTTTTCACTGGAAAATATGAATCAGAGATGATAATGGAAGAACTGAACTAGGCTAGGAAAAAAAATGTTTCAAATGTAGTTGCACTATTAAAAGATTTTTAGATGATGATGAATAGACAGTTAATAAATGTGCAAAATAATGATATACTGAAAGGGAGTTTAAAAGTGATCAAATTAATAAAGAAAAAAAAACATTTTGTTTAGAGCTTTAGTTAAGATTTTTATGCCTCCTTAAGTTTGGAGGACCAAACATTTACTACTCAGAATAGGTATTTAATAGAAGTTGAATGAATGAAGGCTACTCTTCAAATAATGCTGTGATTTAGGAAAGATATAAAATTATCTTTCAAACTAGAGGCTGTATATGGCTCTCCAATCAGCAACAGGAAACCTCACATTGACAGGAACAACAATGTCACATTGGCAGAATTTTATCTATGTCAAACCTCTGAAGAACACTTTCTTGTGAAGGAAACTAAACCACAAACTTGAAGCTCCCTCCAAAGTCTGGGTTACCCAAATGTGCAGATTTAAAGTTGTGTCTTTGTGCACCCCAATGTTCATCGCAGCACTATTTATAATAGCCAGGAAGCAACCTAGATGCCCATCAGCAGACGAATGGATAAGGAAGCTATGGTACATATACACCATGGAATATTACTCAGCCATTAAAAAGAATTCATTTGAATCAGTTCTAATGAGATGGATGAAACTGGAGCCCATTATACAGAGTGAAGTAAGCCAGAAAGATAAAGAACATTATAGTATACTAACACATATATGTGGAATTTAGAAAGATGGTAATGAGAACCCCATATGCAAAACAGAAAAAGAGACACAGATGTACAGAACAGACTTTTGGACTCTGTGGGAGAAGGCGAGGGTGGGGTGTTTTGAGAGAACAGTGTCAAAACATGTATATTATCTATAGTGAAACAGATCACCAGCCCAGGTTGGATGCATGAGACAAGTGCTCGGGCCTGGTGCACTGGGAAGACCCAGAGGAATCGGGTGGAGAGGGAGGTAGGAGGGGGGATCGGGATGGGGAACACATGTAAATCCATGGCTGATTCATGTCAATGTATGACAAAAACCACTACAATATTGTAAAGTAATTAGCCTCCAACTAATAAAAATAAATGGAAAAAAAAATAAAGTTGTGTCTTAGCAACTATGTAAGTGTGGGACAGTAGATGTGTACTTAACTTCTTGAGAAACTGACAAACTCTTTTCCAAAGTGGTTGCACCATTTTACATTCCCACCAGCAGCTTATGAGGGATCCTGTTCTTCCACCTCCTCATCAATACTTGGCATAGCCCATCTTTTTACCCGTAGACATTCTAATAGGAACATGATTATATCTTGCTGTGATTTTGATTTGCATTTCCCTAATGACTAATGATCAGCATTTTTTCATGTTCTTATTTGCCATCCAATATAATGGCTTTCTTCCATGAAGTGACTGTTCAAATCTTTGCCAATGTTTAACTTGGGTGTTGGCTTTTTATTTTAAATCAAGTTTTGAGAGTTCTTTATATTCTGGATATAGGCTTTTTATCAGATACACAATTTGTAAAATATTTTCTCCTATTCTGGGTCTTCTCTCTTCATGTTCTTAGCACTATTTTTGGAATAGCGGCCATTCTTAATTTGGTGAAGTTACAAGATGTTATGGAAAAACCAGAATGAACTTTATGGCCAACCCAATACATATATATATATACATATATACAGACACATACATATGTGTGTGTGTGTGTGTGTGTGTGTGTGTGTGTGCGCGTGCACACTATTGGTGTTTTCTTTTCCCATTAGTCTGTTTGTCTGCTAGAAGTTTATTTTATTATCTTCTGAAAAACCAAATTTTGTCTTTATTAATTTTATCCATGTTTTTCTGTTTTTAATTTCATTAATTTTGGCTCTCATCTTTACCCTTTCTTTTCAAATGTTCATCATGGATTTCATTTGCTCTTATTTTTCTATATCTTAAAGTGGATGCTGAGGTCATTGATTTTAGACCAAAGAGAAATGAAAACATATGTACATGCAGAGATTGTTATATAAATAGTCATTTGATTTATTTTTAATAGCCAAAACCTGGAATTTGCTCAAATGCTCATCATCAGATATATAAATACCTAAGTCATGCTATGTTTATGCAGTGGACTAGTACTCAACAATAAAAAAAAGAAAAAGAAATATTATCATGCAAACTATGTGGATGCATCTGAAAATACTTATGCTAGTGAAAAAAAGCTTCAAAAAGATGTAATACTTATGATTTTAGGTATATAAAATTATAGAAAATGCAAAGTAATCTACAGTGACCCAAGAAGATTGATAGTTGCCTCGGGATGGACATGGAAGAGTAGTAAAGCAGTGTTCAGAAAGGGGTAGCAGGAAACTGTTGACTTTGATGGAAATGTCCATTAGCTTATTGGAATCAGTGTTTCCTGGGTGGACACACGTGTTGAATCTGATCAAACTGTTTATTTAAAAAATGTGTAATTTGTTGTGTGTCTATTATATCTCAACAAAGCTTTTTAAAAAGAAACCATTTTAAAAATGATAAAGGTCAAGATGAGGAGAAAATATTTGTAATACTTATATTTGATTTATAACTCTTACAACTTGATAATAAGCAGAGAAACAACCAATAAAACAGTAGGGAAAAGATTTCAAAAGACATTTCATAAAGAAATATATATGAAGGGCCAATAAGCCTATGACAAGAGGCTCAACAATATTAATCATCAGGGAAATACAAATTAAAACTGCAATGAGATATCACTACACCAACATTAAGATGGCTAAAATTTAACTGTGATAATGTAAATAAATTGGCAAGAATACAAAGGAACTGGGATTTAATACATTGCTGGAGTGAGTATAAAATGATAAAACAACTTTGGTAAATTATTTGACTTTTTTTTTAAGTTGAACTTACATGATCCTTAGGACCCAGCAGTTTCTCACCTAGATGTTGTACCCAAGAGAATTTAAAGCATACCTCCACATATTATATAAATATTCATAACAATTTTATTCAAAATAGATCAGAACTGAAAATCTCTCTTCTGCTTTGGGGGCTCCAATTAGATATATGCTTGATGTTTAAAGTTGTCCGCTCTGTCACATGATGCTCTGTTCATTTTATTTTTCAATTTTTAAAAAATTCTCTCATGGTTTTATTTTAGATAGCTTCTATTGCTATGTCTTGAAGTTCACTCATCTTTCTTTCCTCCAGTGTTTAATCTGCTATGTTTTTTATATCAGATATGGTATAAGTTTGACCTAAAATTTCATTTGGGTTTTTCATAAGCTGTTAAGGAAAACTCTAACGAACTTTTTGGCCAACCCAATAGTTTTCCTCTTTAGAAGATAATTTGGGTCTTTTGTGTCTTTTTTGTGACTAGTTTTCATGTGCAATCTTTCCTCTAGCCTCTTGAACTTATGAGATACTGTCATAATAATTTTTAATGTCTTATCTACAATACTGATTCTATTATATGTATACTTCTTAGATCAATTTCTATCGATTGATTTTTGTCCTCATTATGGGTCATACTTGACCTCTTTTGAATATTAATTCAGAATGTTAATTCTGTTCATTTCTGAATGGATGTCAGACATTGTGAATTTTACCTTTTCATTGGCTGGATATTATTATATTTCTGTAAGTATTTTTGAGTTTTGTTCTAGATGCAGTAGAGTTACTTACAAACTACTACTCTTTCAGAATTTGCTTTTGAGCTTTGTTATGTGGAACTAGAGCAGACTTTATTCTAGGGTACCTTTGTCTTAAAACTTATGCTAAGCCTCTGAGAACTCTACCTGATGCCCCATGAACTATGAGGTTTTCTACTCTATGTGATGGGAACAGGAACCATTTCTGGCTTTGTGTGAGTTCCTGGCACTGTTCTAAATCTTTTCAGAGAGCTCTTTCCCCAGACCTAGATAGTCTCCTCACAAACCTGCACTCATCAGTACTTAGTGGAAGACTGAAGCAGGACCCTCTGCAGATCTCTGTTCTCTCCTCCAACTCTCTGCCCTGCAAACTCTGTCCACACACACTCCATCAATGTATTCTCCCTGTTATCCCCTTCTCTCTGCCTCAGACAGACACCCCCTCCAGGGAGCAAATCAGGGCAAGATAGGGCTTAAGCACATATTTCCCATTTCTCAGGGCTCAGTGTCTCTTCACTACTGTGGTGCTATATATACTGTCCAGTTTTTTAGCTGTTTCAGGAAGGAAGGTAAATCTGGTCCCTGTTATTTAGACATCACTGGAAGCAGAAATTCCATATAATTTTGCCCCACTACTCGATGATGTCTTTCAATGAGCAAGTTTTAAGTTTTCAGTAAGTCCATTTTATTGACATTTTCTTCGTCATGCTAAGGACTCCGAAGAATACAATAATAAGTAAGTAGAACACAGCATCTGCTTTTTCAAAAAGCTATCATGTAAAGGAGCAGGAAGCTACAGATAAATACTTTGGGGACAAGAAGGCTCAGGTGGTCAGTTGAGATGAGTGGAGCAAGAAGAGTTAAACACAGAAATGTCCAATAACTTCCAGTTTGTACATAGAAAAGGGTATTGCATTTGACAGAATAACAGCCTCCAGAGATGTCCAAGTTTTAATCACTGAAACTGTGACTGTATTACCTTACATGGCAAAGAGGATTTTGTACATGTGACTAAATTAATGATCTTGAGATGATCTGGGTTATCTGAGTGTGCCCAATGCAATCACAAGGGTCCTTATAAGAGAAAGAGGGAGACAGGAAGGTCATAAAAGGAGATGTGACAATGGATGCAGGTGTCAAAGGTGTGAGATTGCTGGAAGAGGCCATGAACCAAGGATTGCGGGCAACTTATAGAAGCTGAAAAAGGAGATGAAGTGTATCATGTTGGCCAAAAAGTTTGTAACATCTTACAGAAAAAAAACTCAAATGATCTTTTTGACCAGCCCAGTATTTCCTCCTAGAATCTCCAGAAACAAAATAACTCTGCTGAAACCTTGATTTTTTTTTTTCCCCTCAAAGAGACCGATTTTGGACTTTGGGACTCTAGAAATATAAGGCGCTAAGTCTGTGCTTCAAAACCTGTAATGGTGGGGAAATTTGTCTCAGGAGCAATAGGAAAGTAATACAGGTATTGATTAGAAGGGTTGATTTCTGCTCTAGGCACAACAAGGAGATAACTTGGGTGAGTAAACTTCTCATATGGAGACTCCTTCACACACTGGTGATCATTGCGTACCTGTTGGTGTATGAAGGACTAAGTTCAAAATGATGGTCAGTTTCTGTCAGCCTCCATTGCTGGAGTAAATATTCGGACTTAAAGTGATAGTTTTTTGGCAGATACTGATAGTAACACTGGCTTCCTACCCTCATCCCCAAAAGTGATCTAATCAAATAAGGACTGAAGGGAGGTAAGATTTTACAAGACCTGGATTTAGAAATTTTATAACAATTTTAGCACTCTAAATGTAACAGTCTTGTTCTTTTATGAAACTTAAGTTCTATTCTTCAAACTTCTTGCTTATATTCAGAAACACGGCCTTGTGTATGTGCTCCGTTATGTCTGACTCTTTGTGACCTCACAGAGTGTAGCCCACCAGGCTCCTCTGTCCATGGAATTTTCCAGGCAAGAATACTGGAGTGGATTTCCATTTCCTACCCCCGGGGATCTTTCTGACCCAGGGATTGAACCTACGTCTCCTGAGTCTCCTGCATTGGCAGGCAGATTCTTTACCACTGCGCCACCCAGGAAGCCCCACGTATGACTCTCTTGGCCATATTTCTCTTCATCTTGATTTCCCTTTGCTTGAAGGAATTTTCTAGTATTGATCCAGTGAAGTTCTTGTCATAATGTTTGGATACCTTTGTGCCCACTTGAGGTAAAGTCAAAATGCTTCTTTATTAACGAAAATGCCTTAATAACCAGCACAAGATGTCTGTATAAAGAGTACAAGCAAACTCAAGTCTTTTGCTCAGATAAATGCTTTAGAGGGTCAGCAGCCAAGGAGATAGAAGGCAGAGAGCAGACAAGTCTCCTTCCTGTCCCTGGTGGGAACAGAGCCAAGGACAAACGGTTGTCACTTTGGATTGTGAAAGTCCTCCCTGAGTGTGGGGATGTGCACAGACAAGCAATGAGCTGAATGTGCACAAGCATTGTACTGGATGAGAACCTTGCTCCTGGCCAAATAGCAAATAGCAGGGTGCATTGTTGAGGCTAATCCCGACTCACTTGGCCTCTCTGTGAGCAGTGAATAACAATCTGCAGCCTCATGTGTCCAGGCATTGTGCTCTGAGTCTGGGCAAGGCTGGGAGGAGACAATGGGCTTAACAACTGTATTGCTCCATTTTCTGGGTGCGGGGCAGGGGGGATGCTTCATAAGGTCCTCGTGAAACAAGCTAAGACAAGATTTCAAATCAGAACAGGTGAAACAAGATGTTTGTGAGCAGAACTAAGTTTAACAGTGCTCAAATCTGTTTGGTTCTTTTGAATAATACTTTCAAATCAGACTGTGCCTATATAGGATCAAGACAGCTGTAAAAAAATTTTTTTAGATAACCAATTTTCCCTTTCTTGATGACATGACATTGAGGAATTGGTTTGACTGATAATTTTCTCTTTTTTATTTTAGTAGATTGAAAGTGTTCACTTATTTCACTCACGAAAGTTTCCATTTAGAAATGGGTTCAATATGCAGTTATAGTGTGTCCCTGCTTTAAACACACACACACACGCACACACGCGCACACACACACACACACACACACCCCTTTCTCTCACCTCTTCTTTTCCTCTCCTGCCCTGAGAGATTCTCAATATGGCAGAAGCTAAAACAATACTCATAAAATTGAGTTTAAATTATTCTACTTTTTTGTACCATCATCTGGCCCTCAGAATAGTATTATCAAAGCCCACAAATAATAAATTCTAGAGAGGGTGTAGAGAAAAGGAACCCCTCCTACCCCTGTTGATGGGAATGTTCATTGGCAAAGTCACTATGGAAAACAGCATGGAGGCTCTCAAAAAACTAAAAATATTGTTGCCATTCATTGCAACACTATTCACAATAGCCAAGACGTGGGAACAACCTAAATGTTCATTGACAGATGAATGGATGAAAAGATGTGCCATATGTATCATACTATGTGCAGTCAGTCAGAAAGAGAAAAACAAATACCATATGATATCCCTTATATGTGGAATCTAAAATATGACACAAGTGAACCTATCTATGAAATAGAAACAGATTCACAGACACAGAGAACAGACTTATGATTGCCGAGTAGGAGAGAGCATAAGGGAGAGAGGAATTGGGAGTTTGGGGTTAGCAGATGCAAACTAGTATACACAGGATGGATAAACAAGGTCCTACTGTATAGTATAGAGCACTACATTCAATATACTATAACCATAGTGGAAAATAATATGAAAAATAATGTATAAATACACACACACACACACACACACACACACACACACAACAGAATCACTTTCTTCTGCAGCAGAAACTAACACAACATTACAAGTCATCTACAGTTCAATAAAATAAATTTTAATAAAGAATACTGATATCAGGTATTCCATTTGTAGAGTTGCCAATAAAATGGTCTGTTGAGGTTGGAAATAGTGTTTGAAGAAATCTGACTTGGAAGCAAGGTGAAAAGACAGCCCTCAGATTGGGAGAAAATAATAGCAAACGAAGCAACAGACAAAGGATTAATCTCAAAAATATACAAGCAACTCCTCCAGCTCAACTCCAGAAAAATAAATGACCCAATCAAAAAATGGGCCAAAGAACTAAACAGACATTTCTCCAAGGAAGACATACAGATGGCAAAAAAACACATGAAAAGATGCTCAACATCACTCATTATCAGAGAAATGCAAATCAAAACCACAATGAGGTACCATTACATGCCAGTCAGGATGGCTGCTATCCAAAAGTCTACAAGAAATAAATGCTGGAGAGGGTGTGGAGAAAAGGGAACCCTCTTACACTGTTGGTGGGAATGCAAACTAGTACAGCCACTATGGAAAACAGTGTGGAGATTTCTTAAAAAGCTGGAAATAGAACTGCCATCTGACCCAGCAATCCCATTTCTGGGCATACACACCGAGGAAGCCAGATCTGAAAGAGACACGTGCACCCCAATGTTCATCGCAGCACTGTTTATAATAGCCAGGATATGGAAGCAACCTAGATGCCCATCAGCAGATGAATGGATAAGGAAGCTGTGGTACATATACACCATGGAATATTACTCAGCCATTAAAAAGAATTCATTTGAATCAGTTCTAATGAGATGGATGAAACTGGAGCCCATTATACAGAGTGAAGTAAGCCAGAAAGATAAAGACCAACATAGTATACTAACGCATATATATGGAATTTAGAAAGATGGTAACGATAACCCTATATGCAAAACAGAAAAAGAGACTCAGATGTATAGAACAGACTTGTGGACTCTGTGGGAGAAGGCGAGGGTGGGATGTTTCAAGAGAACAGCATCGAAACCTATATATTATCTATAGTGAAACAGATCACCAGCCCAGGTTGGGTGCATGAGACAAGTGCTCGGGCCTGGTGCACCGGGAAGAGCCAGAGGGATCGGGTGGAGAAGGAGGTGGGAGGGGGGACCGGGATGGGGAATACATGTAACTCCATGGCTAATTCATTTCAATGTATGACAAAAACCACTGCAATGTTGTAAAGTAATTAGCCTCCAACTAATAAAAATAAATGGAAAAAAAAATAAGAAGTGAAAAAAAAAAAAGAAATCTGACTTGGAGAAATACGCAGGGGCAAATGTCTCTTCGAAGCCTTTTGGGCTGGAGGATGCAAATGAGTCATGCAAAATGAGGCATTCATGAAGGCCGGGGAGGACACTTTTAAGTAGGAGGAGCTCAAGGGAGTTTGGGCCTAAAGTGTTAGACGAATTAGTCGAGATAATTTAAAGTAGAAAAACTCTATAGATAAAAGTACTGAATTACCAAGTCATGGAGCAGGTGGGTTTTAGAACAATTTTGATGTGAGGCTAGAAGGTCTAGGTAGAATGGGCCCTCTTTCCTTAATGGTTACAGAGCTACAGAAGACAGTCTAGTCTTACACTTGGAAAGAAAACTGAAAATGGAATAATAAAATCTAAGCCAATTGCCTGAGAGTGGCTCCAATGCTGTCACTTTGTGCAGCAAATGCATTATTTAGCACTTTAATGTGCAAGGCACCTGCTGGTAGTCCAAGGGCAGCAGTGGACAGGACAGGCCTGGTCCTTATCTTCAGTGCGGCTTCATATTTAGGGAGAACACAAATGTGCTAGGGCAAAGAATGACCCCCCAAAATTTCCACATCCTAATTATTGGACCTTGTAAGTATGCCTTGCAAAACAGTCAAAGGGACTTTGTAGATATGATTAAGTTAAGGTTCTTCAGATGGAGAAATGAGCCTGGATTATCCAAGTGGGTCCAAGGCCATTATCAGGTCCTTAGAGAGGTAGGAGGACAAGACTCAAGAGAGACATGATAAGAAAACAGATTTGGGAGAGAGAAGGGGCCACAAGCCAAGGTGTGCACATGACCTTTAGCAGCTAGAAAGGGCAAGGAAATGGGCTTTCCTCTAGAGTTTCCAGAGGGAAAGCAGCCCTGCCATCACCTTGATTTCAGCCCAGGGAAACCCTTTTTTAGCTTTTTAACCTCCAGAAATGCAAGATAATAAATTTGTGTTATTTTAAGCCACTAAGCTTGCGATAATTCATTACAGCTGCAATAGGCAAATAATCACTCAAAACCCTGTTTCACAATCATTGTGAGGGCTCCATGAGGGGAAGCACAGGATACCACTAGTAGGGGTGACAGAGTCACACTCTAAACTGGGACCTAAGCCCACCTCCCTCAATACTGCCCCTCCTGGAGTAGACAGAGGAGTCACTTGAGCAAGAGAAGATGGTGAAAGTGAAAGTCGCTCAGTCAAGTCCAACTCTTTGCAGCCCCGTGGACTATACCATCCATGGAATTCTCCAGGCCAGAATACTAGAGTGGGTAGCCTTGTCCTTCCCCAGGGGATTTTCCCAACCCAGGGATCAAACTCAGGTCTCCTGCATTGCAGGTGGATTCTTTACCAGCAGAGCCACAAGTGAAGCCCAAGAATGCTGGAGTGGGTAGCCTATCCCAGGGGATCTTCTCAACCCAGGAATCTAACCAGGGTCTCCTGTATTGCAAGTGGATTCTTTACCAACTGAGCTCTGAGGGAAACTCCTTAGAGAAGATGGTGAGTGCTGTGTTTTGGGCAGAACAACCTTGGCCAGCTCCCAATGCATGAACAAATTTGACACTTTGGAGGGGAGGGGGCTGCATCACAGTGACCAAAGCCAGAAGCAGGAAGAAGGAGGAAGGGAGCAGATTCTCTAAGGCTTGGGAGGCTTCGATGGCTCTAGATTTAATCCAAGAGGAAGGGTCACAGTAAGTGGGTTCCAGGATCAGAGTCATGTTTTGGAAGATCACTGTGGCTGCGTGTAGGAATGAAAGTAAGGAAGGAACAGCATAAGAGGGAAGAAGCCAGGTAAATACTGGTGCATTCCTCAGGGTGAAGGATGATAATGGGAATTTAGACCAACTTGGTGTTAATGAGGGGAGGGAAGCAGGTAGATTTTAGATAGTACAATCCAAAGGACTTGGTGCTTAATTGCTTAATCAATAAATTTTTTTATTTGCTAACATGGGTTCCATTACATGATTCTATCATAATAGATTTGTCAATTCTCCTATGGATGAACATTTGGGATTTGTCCAGTTTGGAGCTATTCTGAATAACATTGGTCTAAGGATGTGGTATGGACCTAACAGAAGCAGAAGATATTAAGAGATGGCAAGAATACACAGAAGGACTGTACAAAAAAGATCTTCATGACCCAGATAATCACAATGGTGTGATCACTCACCTAGAGCCAGATATCCTGGAATGTGAAGTCAGGTGGGCCTTAGAAAGCATCACCATGAACAAAGCTAGTGGAGGTGATGGAATTCCAGTTGAGCTATTTCAAATCCTGAAAGATGATGCTGTGAAAGTGCTGCACTCAATATGCCAGCAAATTGGGAAAACTCAGCAGTGGCCACAGGACTGGAAAAGGTCAGTTTTCATTCCAATCCCAAAGAAAGGCAATGCCAAAGAATGCTCAAACTAACACACAATTGCACTCATCTCACATGCTAGCAAAGTAATACTCAAAATTCTCCAAGCCAGTCTTCAGCAATATGTGAACTGTGAACTTCCTGATGTTCAAGCCGGTTTTAGAAAAGGAGAGGAAGCAGAGATCAAATTGCCAACATCCACTGGATCATCAAGAAAGCAAGAGAGTTCCAGAAAAACATGTATTTCTGCTTTATTGACTATGCCAAAGCCTTTGACTGTATGGATCACAATAAACTGTGGAAAATTCTGAAAGAGATAGGAATACCAGACCACCTGACCCCCCTCTAGAGAAACCTGTAGGCAGGCCAGGAAGTAAGAATTAGAACTGGACATGGAACAACAGACTGGTTCCAAATAGGAAAAGGAATACGTCAAGGCTGTATATTGTCACGCTGCTTATTTAACTTATAGGCAGAGTACATCATGAGAAACGCTGGAAGAAGCACAAGCTGGAATCAAGATTGCCGGGAGAAATATCAATAACCTCAGATATGCAGATGACACCATCCTTATGGCAGAAAGTGAAGAGGAACTAAAAAGCCTCTTCATGAAAGTGAAAGAAGACAGTGAAAAAGTTGGGTTAAAGCTCAACATTAAGAAAACTAAGATCATGGCATCTGGTCCCATCACTTCATGGGAAGTAGATGGGGAAACAGTGGCTGACATTACTTTTCTGAGCTCCAAAATCACTGCAGATGGTGATTGCAGCCATGAAATTAAAAGATGCTTACTCCTTGGAAGGAAAGTTATGACCGACCTAGATAGCATATTAAAAAGCAGACATTACTTTGCCAACAAAGGTTAGTCTAGTCAAGACTATGGTTTTTCCAGTGGTCATGTATGGATGTGAGAGTTGGACTGTGAAGAAAGCTGAGTGCTGAAGAATTGATGCTTTTGAACTGTGGTGTTGAAGACTCTTGAGAGTCCCTTGGACAGCAAGGAGATCCAACCAGTCCATCCTAAAGGAGATCAGTCCTGGGTCTTCATTGGAAGGACTGATGCTGAAGCTCAAAATCCAATACTTTGGCCACCTCATGCGAAGAGTTGACTCATTGGAAAAGACCCTGATGCTGGGAGGGATTGGGGGCAAGAGGAGAAGGGGATGACAGAGGATGAGATGTTGGATGGCATCACCAACTCGATGGACATGAGTTTGAGTGAGCTCTGGGAGTTGGTGATGTACAGGGAGGCCTGGCGTGCTGTGATTCATGGGGTTGCGGAGAGTCAGACACGAGTGAGCGTCTGAACTGAAGGATGCCTGTACAACCCTTATTACGAACATATAATTTGGTTTCTCTTTGGGTAAACATCTAAGAGTCAAACTGCTGGGTCAAGAGGGAGGGGTATTTTAACCTTTTAAGAAACTAATTCATAGTCCCTTGGATGATTAATTGGACTGTGAAGGTGGTACAAAAACGTCAAGCCGGGTCTTTCAAACTGAACAATATGCCAAGCTCTTTACACAACTCCTTTGATTTGAGTGTTTCTAGAGACAAAGAGGTGAAGGTCATTGTTCTATGGGCATCTTCCCTGAAATACAGAATTCCTTGTTTCCTCCGGTAAAGGAGGAAAAAAAGCTTCTGAAATTGTCACCAAGTCACTCAGGGAAGTATTTTGCTTGCAAGCTTGTGAAGACCATATTTCACCAAATCAAATACTAAGATTGGATCAGAGGCTCAAATTTCAGAAGCTAATTGCTCTTAGACTATGTCAGACAGGGAAGCTGAGACCGGGAGCTATTAGGAGATGCTGACATCCTCCTATTAGTCAGTGAACTAAAGTCTGGTCTTGATCTATACTGTGACCTATTCTGTGCACGCCTTTCTGTTTCAGACCGTCCCCACTCCTGTTTTAGCTTCCAAATGTACAAGCTCAGACAAAGACCTCTCCCCTTTCATCACTCATCACACACTAAACAGACTGCTATCTGTCAGTTGTCCTTCAAATCCTCCTTCCATAAAGGAAAGTGATCCAGCGAAGGGGTATCATCCAAACCAAGATTTTGACAGTTAAACAGTGTCCCACCCAGAAAGGACACTGAAATGAACAGGCTCAAACCAGGACTGTCTCAGACAAACCATGATGTACAACCACTGGTCTGGAAAGCTAAATTGAGCTACATAGTTAAGTAAAAAAAGGAGGTTTATGAAAGGTATACCTACTAGAATGAGAGCTCAATATGTAAAATCTTAAGGACAAATGGACTGTGAGTTTCAAGGAAGATCTGAGAAGTAGATCACAAGTGAATGATGCTCTTAAACAGTTTTGGATTATGAGAAATTGGAGAGGCAAGAAAAAGTATCCTACAAAATGCCTTGGTGGGTTGTGAATGTATTTCTTTCTGATTGATTGCTCTCTTACCTAGGGTGTAAGAAATCTGAATTTAGAAGAGGTTCAATGATGGCTTCCCACCAATGGATGTGTCTACCCCAAACCTCTGGTGGGATGTTATTCTGAAAAAGAGTCTTCGCAGATGTCAGTAAGTCAAGATGATCGCCGGATGAGATCATCCTGGATTATTTGAGTGTGCCCGAAATCCTAAGACAAGTGTTCATATGAGAGAAAGGCAAAGGGGGAAGAAGAGAAGGCCAGGCGAAGACGGGTAAAGGCTTGAGTTCTGTGGCTCCAGGTCAGGGAATACCTGGAGCCACCAGAAGCCGTAAGCGGCCACGAGGGATTCTCCCTTATACCCTTGAATGGGAGTTCAGTCCTGCCAACACCTTGGATTTCAGACTTCTGGCCTCCAGAACCATGAGAGAATGAGTTGCTGTTGGTTTTAAGCCTCCCAATTTGGGGTAATCTGTTACACAGGAAACTAATGTTGGGTGGAAGATAGATTCTAGTTCAACAGGTCTAAGGAAGGTGGGTGGAGGCGGAGGTAATGAATATGTGGGTATGAATGGGTGTGAAATCCCAGATAAGTTCCAGACAGGGTGGAATCTAAGGGCAGAGCAGGGGAAAAGCAGAAATTGTCTACATGGCCAGCTTCTCTTGAGGGGCCACAACAAGGGTGACCCCAGGGCCGCCCTCTCACTCCTTGTTCTTATATTATCCACCCAGTTTGGGAACAAAATCCAGTAAGAGATTGGGAGGAACCTACTTCCCCCAGCTCTCCTGTTGGTTCCATAAATACATGCAACGTCTTCACTTAGTTCAGGCTCATTACCAGTAAAGCAAGCCACACAATTCAGTTCTTTTAATCATTTTTCTCATTATTTTTTGTTCTCAGTTTTAGTTGTCTCATATTTCTTCACTTCTGTCAACCACTCCCTTGGTTATACATTTTTCTTGTCATTTGCCTTGGAAAAACAAAACTAAACAGCATAATTAGTATTGCTTGCATGACTTTTTTTTGGGGGGGGGATGGGGAATGTTACTCTTAATTGCTGATTCACATTGTAAACATCTTTGGTTCCTGTGAGTGTACTGGATTTCTGGTGCCCACAGGGCCCTCCATGGGGTCCACAGACTGTCCAAAAATGGTGACTCAGGTGTGGCTATAGCAGAGTGACCTGGACATGGGGATACAGGGCTAAGACTAGGGTGGTACATGGTAAGAAGAAACACCTATTCTCAGCCAGCACTCCTCCAAACTGGCTGTCTATGTTTAAAACTTCAAACCGAGGATTTTAAAAAGGAAGGCATTTAATCCCGAAAAGATAACAACTCTCTTTGAAATGTATTCTCTTTAATCCAGTAACACTTGATGTTTGCATATGGTTTTCTTCTGCAGAGCCTAAAAAAGAAAACTTTCCGAAACCTGTCTCTTGAACCTCACCCTACTTCACCCCCCAACATCAGAGGATTAAATTGTTAAATTTGATTCAAATTTAAAATTGGGTTTAGAGTTGGGAAAAGTGATGTAAGGGGATGGCTAAGCCTGAGCTTCAGGTACAGGTGGATCTGTGTTTTGAAGTGCAAACATGTCCAGCTTTGAGACCTGGTCTACATGATAACAGGGCTGTTGCAAGCACCAAAGGAGAAATGTCTGCAAGGGCCAGACACACAGTCAGCATCCAACAAACATGTCCATTTCAACAACACTGGGGTGGTCTTGGGGGCTTCCCAAGTGGTACAGAATCCACCTGCCAATGCAGGAGACATAAGAGACATCAGTTTGATCTCTACGTAAGGAAGATCCCCTGGAGGAGGGCATGGCAACCCACTTAAGAATTCATGCCTGGAGAATCCCATGGACAGAGGAGCCTGGTGGGCTAAAGTCCATGGGGTCTCAAAGAGTTGGACTGAAGTGACTTAGCATGCACCCATGGGGTAGGCTTACCCCACGTATGTGTGAAAGTGAGATCTACTCCTTTTCTTTTTTTTGGCATCTTTCATGAATTCTACAGTTTAAGTAATTAAGAAAAGCCTCAGGGAGGGGTCCCAGCAATCCCTCCCGGGCTTTCTCCTGTAGCCTTTGCTGTCCAGTAGAAGGCACTGTGCTTGGCCTCCACTGCACCAGCGCTGGGCTGTCAGGCTCTTGACTGAGAGTCCCAAGGTGGTACGCAGCTTCCGGCCTCCCTGGGACCCAGCAGCCAGCCCTATGTGGGTCCCTCCTACCCTGCACTGGTCCCTAGTGCTCTCAGCGACCATGCTCTGAGAAACTCCTTGAGAACGCCCAGTATCAGGGGCCTGGAAAATGACAGATTCTCAGTTCTTTCCCAGATCCAGGAGCCTGTAAGGCACTGGGTACAAATCCAGGCCACCCTTCCAAGAGGGAGAAAGCATCATTTTCATCACATTCAATTGGTCAGAGAAGTTATAGACTCAGATGAGAGGGGAATGCTCAAAGGCTTGGATATGAAAGGCATGGTTCTTGGGGTCATCAAAGAAACAGTCTATCATATCTATTTTGCAGGTTCTGTTGTACTTACAAAATAATACTAGGTCTCATGAATACTGGGCTTTCCTGGTGATTCAGACGGTAAAGAACCTGCCTACAATGCAGGAGAGATGGGTTCGATCCCTGGGTTAGGAATATCCCCTGAAAAAAGGAATGGCTACCCACTTTAGTATTTTTGCCTGGAGAATTCCATGAACAGAGGAGCCTGACAGGCTACAGTCCATGTTGGACATGACTGAGCGACTTTCACTTGTGTATATTATTGAGCTGAACATATATTTATGAATGCTATCAGTTTCAACTAACTATACTAAGTTTTGTTTTGGGTTCTGTTTTTATTTATGGAGTATATGTTTGTTTCTACCTTTACTTAGGGGTCTCACAATTGAACAAACATAACAAATACACAGGTATACAAATTCCAGTGGAAGACATATTATGAACCCTTGTGATTTAAATAAAGAAAGATTATTCTGCAATACAGGATTATGGGACAGTTCATAAAAATTGCTGAGAATATGCTTTAGAAATTATAAACCACAATTTAAAAATATAAGATATTACCATCATTGCTATAAAATCACAGCCTCTTCAATAACTATATTTAGGAGCTCCTGCTTCCTCAAAGTCTGGTGGACCAATCTGTTCACTTCTCACAAGCATACTGGTGAAGAGTGTGGCCTCTGGAGTCATCCCACCTGGGTTAAAATCCTAACTGTCTGACCTTGGGCAAGTTACTTAACCTCTCTGTGCCTCAATGTCATGACCTTAAGGTAGAGAGAATAATGTCTTTCTCATAAGGGTTTTATGAGTTAATGTGTTTGAGGTCGCTAGAATGGTGCTTATCACACAAAAAATGCTCATGTTAAGTATTGTCGATGATTGTGATGGGCTGAATAAAACCCCTCCCCCAGAGATGCCCACGTCCACAGGAACCTGTGAATATGTTACCTTACAAGGCAAAAGGGACTTTGCAGAAGTCACAAAGGGTTTTGAGGTGGGGAAAGAGTATCCTGGATTATCCAGGTGGGCTGATGTGATGTGATGACTACAAGAGGGAGGCAGGAGGGATCAGAGTCAAAGGAAATGATGTGATGATGCAAACAGAGGTCAGACAGATGCAGAGAGTCATTGACCAAGAAAGGCTGGCAACCTGTGGAATTTGGAGAAGGCAAGGGATGGATTCTCTCTTAGAGCTTCCAAAAGAAAAACATCCTGCTGACCCGTTTCGGACTTCTGATCTCTAAAACTACAAAATAATAAATCTGTGTTGTTTTCACCAAGTTTGGGGGGATTTGTTACAGCAGCAACAGAAATTAATATGATGATGATAGTAATGACAATGATCATCTGAAAGTCAGTGCCTCCCACACACAGTCGACAAACAGAATCTAACCAGTCAGAAAAGGGTATGCTCTCTAACACTGGGGAAAGATATTAAGTAGGGAGCTTGATAAGACTGAAGTGATTCTGCTCACTGGATTCAATCAAGCTGTCACAGTGGTTTTTTTCTGTTCAGATTTTGAAATCACTAGTTTGAACATCAAAACAATGCTAACTACTTTGTATTTATATTTTATGACTTGTTTTTGAACATTTTCATTAATATCTTATCATGAAGTCATGAGTTTTTCTTTAATGACATATTTTATAAATATTTTCATCATGCTGGAGTATGATTTTCTTATGTATTAGGATCAATTGGGGGTTCTTTTTGCGTTTGGGTTACACATCTCTAGGCACATTACAGCAGGTAAAGAGAAGTGTTCAGCATTCTGAAGTTACTAACAATTCACCTCTGCAGGGCACTTTACAGTTTACATGGTTCTTTTGTCAACCTCATCTCACTTTCCCCTTACAACATTCCTGTGAGTGATAAGCAAGACATACGAAGGTCGAGGATGAATAATGGGAATGGTATGGCTATTAAACAGTAGAGACAGGTTTTAATACAGGCCTCTTGACTCAAAGATTACTATCCCTCGGATATCTTCAAAGAGTTTTAGGAAATATTTCAGAGACTTATTGACTTGGAAAAGAGAGTTTCCCGTCTCTCCCTTCCTCTCCCCCGCTGCTCATTTAGTTTGGAAGGGCCTAAAATGTTCCAGATGTGAAGATACACGCATGACATGCAATACAGCTGTCATGGTTAAGTCCAAGTTTTGAACACTGGTCCATTAAAGCATGTGTATTCCCATAATTGAAAGCAAGACTTTGGGGATTAAGGGCTAAATATTTGTTAACACTACCAATGGAAGACACATATCTTAGGGATCTGGGGATGTGAGTGCGGGTTGTGGAGTAAAAGAAGACAATAAGACTTTTTGGCTACCAGCCAGTCTTTCAGAAGCATTCTAAGTTCAGTTTCAACCTAGTAAGCCAAAAGTCTAAAACGTTTAATGAAAAACTTGGCTGTTGTCTTCCAACATAGTTCCTAGTAAGGAAATCGGAATTTAGGTCTTAGCTGTTTGGATTTGGGAACAAAAAATGTTATTGATTACCATTAAGAACACTGTGAGCAATGCTGGAGATGTTTTAGGAATTTTTGATGCAACGCTTACTCAGCCTATCATATAATGGAAACTTTGGAAATAATTGTGCAAGTAGGAATTAAATAATAATAAAAAAAAAAAAACCACAGAGGAGCCTGAAGGAAGCAGAAATAGCCTGTCACTAAAAATAAACAGATTTAAGATATTCCGACCAGAAAAATTAGTCTTAAATAATGATAGCAATGAAATCTCACCCCTTTCATGAAGCTTTTCCTTTGACCTTGACCAAGTATCACCTTCCAATTACAAAGTTCTGTAACGCCTAATTTCTAGCACTTTTAGAGCTGAAATGGGAATCCTAGAAAGCATCTAAGGGAAATAATCTAGCTAGCTAGCTGAATACAAAATCAAGTTAATAAAAAATATAATAGTTTTGCTACAAACTAGCAAAAACCAATTTGAAAAGGTAATAGGGAAAAAATCCCACTCACAATAGAAACCAAATAATATATAGCAATAAGTTTAATAAGAATGTGCAGAACTTATGTAAATAAAACTAAAACTACTGAAATAAATATGAAAAATCTAAATAAATATGGAAGATCTAAATAAAGGTAGAACTATGCTATGTTCTTAAATGGAAATGCTGAAAATTTTAAAGATTTTCATTCTTCCCAAATGAATCCATAAATTCAAAGTAATCTCAATCAAAATTCTACTGAATTTTCACAGAACTTGACAAGCTTTTTTTTTTTTTTTTTTTAATTCATAGGGAAGTGAAGATGGACAGAATTAACTAAGGCCTTTAAGAAAAAAACAGAGGCATTACTCTAACAGATTGCAAAACATACCATAAATCTATAGCTGTTAAAAGAGTGTGATTTTATCATAGAAATGTATTCTAAAAATCAGTGGGACAGCTTAAAAGTGTAGAAAGAGAATCATGTATCTATGGGCATTTGGTACATGATATAGGTGGTATTTAAAATTGATGAATATAAGTTATGAATGCATTCTGTAGCAAGTAACAGACACCTGAAAAATAGTGGCCTCATCACCAGGGATTTATTTTCCTCACATGAGAAGTGGAGGCTCAGAAGATCCATGTTCCCTTCAGCTTTATATTTCGGCCTCCTAACCACATGTTCTTACCTTCATGTTCATTGCCTCCAGGGAGACCAGCTGCCCAACCTTCAGTTTCATGTCTCCATTTTAAGCAGGAGTGCAAAATAAATAAATAAAAGAAACAAGGAATACTGGATGTTTCTTGATAGCAGGACTTTCCAGAAGTCCCAGTAGGCTTCTGCCTCTAACTCATTCGTAAGAATTCTTGTCCTGCCGTCACTTCAGCTTCAAGGAAGGCTGGGGCACAGGGATGCTGAACTGAGAACTCTGACACTATGAACAACAGCAAAAAAATAATCCATGTTTTTTCCCCTATAAAGAAGAGGCTGGCTGCACAGACGTTCAGAATTTGGGTTTTCACACATGACTTTTAGGATGCACAATCTATGAAACTAGCTTAGCAACTATAGTAAAGCATAAATTGAATAGACATTCCAGTCAAAGGAAATGACTGGCAGAATGAGTTAAAAAAATTTGACTCAAATATATACTATCTACAAAAAACTTACTTTAGATTCAAAGACACAGATACATTGAAAGTAGAATAGTGGAAAAAGATATACTGAAGGTAAAGTATAACAGATAAACAATGATCATTAAGAGAGCTGAAGTGGCTGAAGATAAAAGACTTGAAGGCAAACATTATTACCAGACACAAAGAAGGACATTTTATAACAATAAAAGGGTCAAGAAAATATTGCATCTATATATGCACCATATATATGTATTATATATTACATACATTATATAGCTATATTATATTGTAAAATATATATGTGTTATATAGATGTATATAATATATATTGCACAAATAAATGCATATATCTTTGTGTGTATATACATATATGTGTGTGTGTGTGTGTGTATATATATATATATATATGATGTGTATGTGTATGTTGCTAACTCGCTTCAGTCGTGTCTGACTCTGTGTGACCCCATAGACGGCAGCCCACCAGGTTCCCCCATCCCTGGGATTCTCCAGGCAAGAACACTGGAGTGGGTTGCCATTTCCTTTTCTAATGCATGAAAGTGAAAAGTGAAAGTGAAGTCGCTCAGTCATGTCTGACTCTTTGCGACCCCATGGATCACAGCCTACCAGGCTCCTCCGTCCATGGGATTTTCCAGGCAAGAGCACTGGAGTGGGGTGCCATTGCCTTCTCTGGTGTGTGTGTGTGTGTGTGTGTGTGTGTGTATGTACACTTAACAACAGAGCACCCCAAATACATGAAGCAAAAACAGGCAGAGCTGAAGAGAGAATTAGACAATTCAACAATAATGGAAAACTTCAATATATCACTTTCAGTGATGGATAGTACAACTAGCCAAAAGATTAGCAAGGAATTACGCTTGAATTACTCTATGAAAAAACTAGATTTAAAAGACATTTGTATAAAACTCCACTCAATAATGGCAAAATGCATATTCTTCTCAAGTGTACATGGAACATTCTCCAGGACAAGCCATATGTTAGGTCATAAATCTCAAAAAATTAAAAAGTATTGAAATAATACAAAGCATGTGTTTCCCAATCACACTGGAATGAAGTTAGAAATCAATAACAAGAAATTTGGGAAATTCACAAAAATGCAGAAATTAAGCAACACACTCTCAATAACTAATGGGTCCAAGAATAAAACCACAAGGGAAATCAGAAAATACTTTGAGATGAAGGAAAATGAAAACACACTCACCAAAATTTATGGGAGGAAGCTAAACCAGTGGAGAATTTTTGTTCTATCAGTGTTAGTTGAAATTCTTAAGAATGCATGCAAGGGCAATTAATTTTTTAAAGTTTGTAATTGCTGAAAGCTTGTCAATTCCTCACTTAACAGTTGGATACCCAGGGGCTCGGAAAGGCTGAACAACTTTCTTACAGTCACAGTGCTTGTTATTGGAGACTCAGCAGCACCCAGGACCCCAAGTCCCTGCATTAATTTTGGATCATCACATATCTCTTCCTTCTCCATCACACACTTCTTTTTTTTTTTCCGATTGGAGGATAATTGTTTTAGAATATTGTGTTGGCCTCTGCCATACATCAACATGAATCAGCCACAGGTATGATTCACATACCTGTGAATCCACAGCCATAAGCCCCTCCCTCCTAGGCCCCCCTCCCAGCTCCCACCCCATCCCACCCCCCAGGCTGTCCCAGAGCACTGGGTCGAGCTCCCTGTGTCCCACAGCAAACATATACCTTACCATGTGTAAAATATATAGCAGGTGGGATTTTGCTTCATCATACTTCTGATATCACACTGCTAATATTCAAATCATTCTTTCTTTCCTACCACAGACTACAATTCTTTGTTCAGTTCAGTTCAGTGGCTCAGTCGTGTCCAACTCTTTGTGACCCCATGGATCGCAGCACACCAGGCCTCCCTGTCCATCACCAACTCCTAGAGTTTACTCAGGCTCATGTCCATCATCCAGCCATCTCATCCTCTGTCATCCCCTTCTCCTCCTGCCCCCAACCCCTCCCAGCATCAGGGTCTTTTCAAATGAGTCAACTCTTCGCATGAGGTGGCCAAAGTACTGGAGTTTCAGCTTCAGCCTCAGTCCTTCCAATGAACACCCAGGACTGATCTCCTTTAGGATGGACTGGTTGGATCTCCTTGCAGTCCAAGGGACTCTCAAGAGTCTTCCAACACCACAGTTCAAAAGCATCAATTTTTCAGCACTCAGCTTTCTTCACAGTCCAACTCTCACATCCATAGATGACCACTGGAAAAACCATAGCCTTGACTAGACTAACCTTTGTTGGCAAAATAATGTCTCTGCTTTTTAATATGCTATCTAGGTTGGTCATAACTTTCCTTCCAAGGAGTAAGCGTCTTTTAATTTCATGGCTTTGTACTTTAATCCTCTAGACTATTAATTCATCAAATACAAAGACTTCCTTGTGTTTCTCTGGGTGCATTTGCATGGCACTTTGAATAGGAATTATGAAAGCATATCTTGGACACCCATTATATTGCAGGCACTAGGCTACAAGTGCCTGCAATATAAGGCACTTTCACTGAACAAGGCACAGCCCTCTCTGCTGAGGAGGTCAGTCATAGTCTAGTACATGCTCAATAAATTCTTTGCTGATAAAGAAAATGGATTATGAAGCCACCAACTGGACCATCTTGCCTACTAAACAGCACTTGCTAGATTTACTGCAATACTTTAAACATCATATTAAAAAGCTCAGAATGAAGAGCTACTCAGATACTAACTTCTCCAATAATATATTAAAACCACTAGTGAGCATCCCAAACTCAGAGTTTTTCAGATCAAAACGGTCTAAAATAAGGTCTGAGAAAAGCTTTTCCCATTCAGAAAGGTGATTTCTGCCAACAAATGAGATCATACGCTTCCAAGCAGTAGGTCCCTGGGGATAATTCCTGCACTTTGAAAAATAAACTTAAAAGAGATTTCTTTTTAAAATATTGACAGCAACAATTTAAAGTGCATTCCTAGTTTGGAAGGTAAATTAAATTACGGATGTGATGTTAACATACACACACAGAGAAAGAAGCCTGTAAGAAATTGGGTTGCATTGCAGACTGGATGTGGTCGGGTTCAGGTCTTTCTAGAGAGCAGCAGGTCCTGGGCCTTTCCAAGCCTTGTAATCAGCGGACACACAAGTGCTACAGGCGGGGCTGTGCCAAGGCCCTGAGGAGCGGGCAACACTGGTTTTACTCCTCTGGGGCCTGAGTGTCAGGCTGCTGCCAAATGTAGCCCTGGAAAGACCTTGCTAGTCTGCATTCCGAAGTCACGCTCTTTCTTGATGCTTGCTGGATCTTTTCCCTAAGTGAAAAGGAAAGCTCTGTTATTGACCAGTTCAATAAAGGATACAGACCAGAAAGGCAGAAGAATTCATGGGTAACAGCAGGTTTCAAAAATGGGATCTAGAATCAGAGTCAGGGTGACCCAGAACCTAAAGAAGCATTTTCACTGCTGCTTTTTTTAAAATTAGAGTATAATTGCTTTACAATCTTCTGTTAGTTTCTGATGTACAATGAAGTGAATCAGCTGTATGTACACATATACCCCCTCCCCCAGGTACCTCCCTCCCACCACACCCCCGTTCCACCCCTCGAGGTCATCACATAGCACCCAGCTGAGCTTCCTGTGCTTTGTAGCAAGTTCCCACTAGCTGTCTATCTTACACAACATAGTATATATGTCCATCCTAATCTCCCAGTTCATCCCTCCTCTTCCCCTCCTCCCCCATTCCACATGTCAATTCTCTACATCTATGTCTATTTCAGCCCTGAAAATAGGTTCATCTGTACTATTTTTAAACTGATGGCTCAAATCACTGAATTCAGATTTTTAAAAAAATCTTAACTTAGTATTTATTAGTATTTAGTGAATATTTTAGCCAGACTTGGTTAGGTTACGTTGTTGTTCAGTTGCCAGGTCATGTCCGACTCTTTGCTACCCATGGACTGCAGCAGCATGCCAGGCTTCCCTGTCCCTCACCATCTCCCGGAGTTTGCCCAAGTTCATGTCCATTGACTCAGTGATGCCATCCAACCATCCCATCCTCTGTCTCCCTCTTTTCCTTCTGCCTTTAATCTTTCCTAGCATCAGGGTCTTTTCCAATGAGTTGGCTCTTCGCATCAGGTGGCCAAAGTAGTGTAGCTTCAGCCTCAGCATCAGTCCTTCCAATGAATATTCAAGGGTTGATTTCATTTAAGATTGACCGGTTTGATCTCCTTGCTGTCCAAGTGACTCTCAATAGTCTTCTCCAGCATCACAGTTAGAAAGCACCAGTTTTTCAGCACTCAGCCTTTTTCCATACATGACTACTGGAAGGACCATAGCCTTGACTGTATGGACCTTTGTCAGCAAAGTGATGTCTTTGCTTTTTAGAACAGTGTCTAGGTTTGTCTTAGCTTTCCGGTCAAGAAGCAACCATCTTTTAATTTCATGGCTGAAGTCACTATCCGCAGCTATACCGCAGTTTAAAAAGCAAAACAAACGTAAAAAACCTCTAAATAACTTAGTGGGTTAGTAGCTATTAATAAAGTTTTATTTTGTTCTCATAACATGTCTATTATAGGTTGGCACAAGCCTCTGCCCATTGTAGACACTCAGAATTCTAGACTAATGGAGCTGTCACCATCTCAAACACTGCTGGTCATCATGTCAGAGAAAAGGTGGATCTGGGGGGTCTTTTTCTGGCAGATATATGATCTTGCCCAAAGTGACAGATGTCCCTCCAATGACAACACATTTGGCAGAATTAGTCACCTGGCCCCACCCAACCGCATGAGGGCAGGGAGTGCAAGCCTACCACATACCCAA
This sequence comes from Odocoileus virginianus, assembly GCF_023699985.2. Taxonomy (NCBI): domain Eukaryota; kingdom Metazoa; phylum Chordata; class Mammalia; order Artiodactyla; family Cervidae; genus Odocoileus; species Odocoileus virginianus. The sequence goes on from NC_069703.1 coordinate 9,151,090, forward strand.
AGTCAGAGAGCCAGAAATAGTCAGTGAATAGAAATGACCTTCACAGGCAGGATACTGATAATCAAAGCAGAATAGAAGCTCCAGCATTTCAGCTAGTAAAGCTCTCCCTGTGTACCATCAACCCTTCATCAAAAACATTTAAGCTTCTATGAGGGACCAGGCTCTGTATTACTGTATTCCAGACACTTGTCCCATGATTTTGTGATTGGCCTGGACCTGTCATGTTCAGCCCATCATTTATCCACCAGCAGGCAATTTGGCTCCTACCTTCTATGCTTCCATTGATTGCAGAACCTACCATGTGGATAAGCTGTGACTAAGTAATCAGTTCAACTGAAAATTGCAGGAGGAATCATTTCAGAACAGATTCTGCTACAGTAGAATATGGGGTTTAATACAATTTGGAGTTTAATATCTGAAAAGACAGGGTTGCAAACTCCACTGCCTGCAGGGGACAGACAGGTAATATAATGGCGTGGAGAGGCTGGGTGTGGGAGGCGAGGTGTGGTGGGGGCTAAGCTGAAACTGGAAAGAACGTGGCCTATCTGAAAGGGGCAGAGATTCTCATCTGGATTCTTAGGGAAAATTTTGGTTTGGGATTTTGTTCTCCCCAAAATCAATTTTTCAAAATTACACTCCTATGAACCAAATAAAGCATATCATAAGCAAAATTTTGCCTGCAGGCTACCAATTTGCACTCTCTGCTGAAAAGGTTAGGGTTATTAATATGTGTCCCATGACTATACAGTGGAAGTGAGAAATAGATTTAAGGGACTAGATCTGATAGACAGAGTGCCTGATGAACTATGGACGGAGGTTCATGACATCATACAGGAGACAGGAATCAAGACCATCCCCAAGAAAAAGAAATGTAAAAAGCAAAATGCCTGCCTGAGGAGGCCTTAAAATAGCCATGAAAAGAAGAGAGGTGAAAGGCAAAGGGGGAAAGGAAAGATATACCCATTTGAATGCAGAGTTCCAAAGGATAGCAAGGAGAGATAAGAAAGGTTTCCTCAGTGATCAATGCAAAGAAATAGAGGAAAACAATAGAATGGGAAAGACTAGAGATCTCTTCAAGAAAATTAGAGATACCAAGGGAACATTTCATGCAAAGATGGGCTCAATAAAGGACAGAAATAGTATGGACCTAACAGAAGCAGAAGATATTAAGAAGAGATGGCAAGAATACACAGAAGAACTGTAGAAAAAAGATCTTCACAACCCAGATAATCTTGATGGTGTGACCACTCACCTAGAGCCAGACATCTTGGAATGTGAAGTCGGGTGGGCCTTGGGAAGCATCACTATGAACAAAGCTAGTGGAGGTGATGGAATTCCAGTTGAGCTATTTCAAATCTTAAAAGACGATGCTGTGAAAGTGCTGCACTCAATATGTCAGCAAATTGGGAAAACTCAGCAATGGGCACCATACTAGAAAAGGTCAGTTTTCATTCCAATCCCAAAGAAAGGCAATCCCAAAGAATTCTCAAGCTACCTGCACAATTGCACTCATCTCACACGCTAGTAAAGTAATGCTCAACATTCTCCAAGCCAGGCTTCAGCAATACGTGAACTGTGAACTTCCAGATGTTCAAGCTGGTTTTAGAAAAGGCAGAGGAAGCAGAGATCAAATTGCCAACATCCGCTGGATCATCAAGAAAGCAAAAGAGTTCCAGAAAAACATCTATTTCTGCTTTATGACTATGCTATAGCCTTTGACTGTGTGGATCACAATAAACTGTGGAAAATTCTGAAAGAGATGGGAATACCAGACCACCTGACCTGCCTCTTGAGAAACCTGTATGCAGGTCAGGAAGCAACAGTTTGAACTGGACATGGAACAACAGACTGGTTCCAAATAGGAGAAGGAGTACATCAAGGCTATATATTGTCATGCTGCTTATTTAACTTATAGGCAGAGTACATTATGAGAAACGCTGGGCTGGAAGAAGCACAAATTGGAATCAAGATTGCCGGGAGAAATATCAATAACCTCAGATATGCAGATGACACCACCCTTATGGCAGAAAGTGAAGAACTAAAGAGCCTATTGATGAAAGTGAAAGAGGAGAGTGAAAATGTTGGCTTAAAGCTCAACATTCAGAAAGCTAAGATCATGGCATCTAGTCCCATCACTGTCATGGGAAATAGATGGGGAAACAGTGGAAACAGTGGCTGACTTTATTTTTCTGGGCTCCAAAATTACTGCAGATGGTGATTGCAGCCATGAAATTAAAAGATGCTTGCTCCTTGGAAGAAAAGTTATGACCAACCTAGATAGTATATTAAAAAGCAGAGACATTACTTTGTCAACAAAGGTCCGTCTAGTCAAGGCTTTGGTTTTTCCAGTAGTCACGTATGGATGTGAGAGTTGGACTATAAAGAAAGCTGAGTGCTGAAGAATTGATGGTTTTGAACTGTGGTGTTGGAGAAGACTCTTGAGAGTCCCTTGGACAGCAGGGAGATCCAACCAGTCCATCCTAAAGGAGATCAGTCCTGGGTGTTCATTGGAAAGACTGATGTTGAAGCTGAAACTCCAATACTCTGGCCACCTGATGTGAAGAGCTGACTCATTTGAAAGACCCTGATGCTGGGAAAGATTGAGGGAAAGAGGAGAAGGGGACGACAGAGGATGAGATGGTTGGATGGCATCACCGACTCAATGGACATGGGGTTGGGTGGACTCTGGGAGTTGGTGATGGACAGGGAAGCCTGGAGTGCTGCCGTTCATGGGGTCGCAAAGAGTCGGACACGACTGAGTAACTGAACTGAACTGAAGCAAAATTTTGCCCGCAGGCTACCAAATTGCACTCTCCAATGAAAAGGTTTGGGTTATTAATATATGTCCCATGAGGCTGATTACTTTCTTTTAGGCGCCACTTCCTGTTAGACATACAGGTTCCTACTTTAAGTGCTTGCCACTGGGTTAATGAAGGAAGGGGCATCTGAAATCAGAGCTGTGAGTGATGCTTCAGTGTTCAGTTCTAATTACTGAAAGAGAGGGGCAGAGAGGGTACGAGGTTACCTTGATGAACTAACAATCATTCTGCAGAAAGATCAGTCTAACAAATTGAAAGGACATCGTTTAGTAATAGCTAATATTTCCTTTTAAACACGGAGTACTAAATACATATTCAAATAAACAGCATCCAGTTACAGGAAATACATGGCTCTCATTAAATTTTGCTTCCCTGGTGGTTCAGACAGTAAAGAATCCGACTGCAATGCAGGAGACCTGGGTTTGATTCCTGGGTTGGGAAGATCCCCTGGAGAAGGAAATGACTACCCACTCCAGTACTCTGGTCTGGAAAATTCCATGGACAGAAGAGACTGGCAGGATACAGTTCATGGGGTCGCAAAGAGTCAAATATGACTGAGCAACTTTAACTCACTCACAACATTTTATTATTACTAAATTGTATTGTAATAAATTTCTGTTTCATCCAGTGGACCCTCTCAAGATTTTGCCTCAGGTCCCCCTCAGATTATACATGTAGGATTGTTTAGTGGTGCCAGAACTTGGAACATGGAGTCAAATTAGCCTTCGTCAGCTTCATCACCTTAGGTAAGTGGTTGAACTTCTCTGTGTCTTAAATTCTTATCAGAAAAATAGGGATAATAATAGCACCTTTTTCTCTTAAATTAGTTTTTAACACTTTTTTTTTTATTAACTCTAAGAAACTTCTGTGCTGTCACTCTTTACTAGAAAGAAAATGATTTTTTCTTTTCCAACAAACTCTGTTCTTGACAGCTATTCTTTGAAGGTTACTCAAAGTCTTTCAAGACAAAGAAATGTCCGTACAGCTGCAGGAAATTCTTAGTGCTGTGGTCCTTCTTTAGTTAGGGTTTTCATTACCATTTCACAAGCTGGTTCTGGTCAGAAAGCCCAGACCTCGTCTCTCTTACTTGGCTGGTGACTTCTATCTCACACCCCATTCCTCTGCAGACAATTTCAAACGCACTTGAACACTACAGACCAATCATTTACAAAGTAAACAATAATTTCTTCACAGGAGACTCCTAAAGGGATCTGTGGTGTTTTGATAATTTGCAGTCATGGAAACAGCACATAAAGTCTTTGGGTCATTGGAATGCTTTTAATTCATGCTTCCTGTGGCAGAGACTACTAATTGCTTCTCAGTAGCTTTTCTCCCCTTCTTTTTAAGAGAATTTTAGCGGAGCACACTGCTGTCCTACTGAAACATTGCCCTTGCAGTTAAATGTTGCCATATGAAAAAGTTGGCCAAAGAGATGCAAGCAGGAATGCTGCGAGCCTTGCAGGTATTCTTCTTAAAGGCAGAGTACCAGTCTTTTCTTCAAACTTTTCTCTGTTATGACACTTTGAATGTGGATATAATGGCTGGAGCTCCAGCAGCTATTTTAGATTATGAGGTTTAAGACAGTAATTCTCAAAGTGTAGACTAAGGCCACATAGGATCTCCTAAACTCTTGTGTGGGAGGTTTAAAGCCCTTTTTCCAATCACATATTTATGTGAAGCCTAGAATTTTCTTCATAGACTTCAACCAAAGTAATGCATTGCACCAGATTGCATGCAATAATAGATATTTGATTCAGATTGTATTCTAATTAAGTCAGCTAGAGATTTAAAAACATGTAAAACCAATGTCATTCTTCTCAATAATTTATTTTGTTTTCAAAAATATCATTAATTTTTAGAAATCTGTGTTATTAATGTGTATATGCAATGGTTTAGTATTATTTTAAAATAAATTTGTAAAAAATTTCGGTTTTCATTTTTAACATAGTAAATCACATTAAAAAAAAGCTCTTTGAGAGGCCTGAGTAATTTTTAAGGGTGTTAAAGCTATAAAGTGCCCTAAACTTAAAAACTAAAACTATTCTAGTCCCACATTCCAGGAATGGCAGAGAAATGAGCTACAAGGAAATTGAGTTAGTCTCAATTTCCTTTTAGATGAATAAAAATTAAACTTCTATTTTGTGTAAGCCACCATCATTGAAAGCATTTCTGTTATATACAGGCAAACTAATTTTAACAGATAGATTCATACCTTCTGTTAATTCAGTCAAGACTGTGGCTAAGAACACAATTAAAGCTCAAGGTGTTTTATGAAGCACCCTTGGTTGAGAGCACTATTTAAATAAGACAGTGTGAAGTGTGCATTCCCGGCCTTTTTTATATCTGGAATGTCACAGATACCTAACTGCAGATTTTGCTCAAGTTTTGTATCCACTAAGTCCTTCCTGTTATCAGACCTAATTAAAAAAAACCAATAACCCCCCACCCCCCAGGTTTAAGGGAACAAAACTGACTGCAATAGCTGGGTACTAGTTTAGCCAGGGTGGGGGCAGGGAGATTCTTCTGCATCTGAAGATCGGGTTTGGTCACATGTCTGCCCCAATGCCCTTGGCAGACAGCCAAGTGGGGTGGAGCAGAGGTCGTGCCACTGCGCAAGCTGCCTTCGGTCTCCAAGGCTCCTCCTCTGTGTTTCCTGCCTTCACAAAAGACGCGAAGGAAAACCCAGCAGCTGATGACTGCCAGGAAGTGAAGGACACAGACTCTAGGGCCGTGGGAAAGGGGGCGGGAGGCGGGGGCGCGGCGCAGGGGAGGCCCTTCCATTCTGAGCGCAAACCTAAGGAGCATTTGAGAAAAAGAAAAGCAGGACCTTCCTGTGGTGTGAAACCTGCTTTCTGCGCGGAAATGAAGAGCCTCTGGTCTGCCATACAAAGTGCGTACCATTCCCCTTTAGAACAGAGGACTCAGCGAGTGGGCTGTGCTTCCCACAATGCACAGGGCTGAAACTCATTGTTTCTAAAACTCAATTTGCTGCCAAAACTTAAACCTGGTTTGTGCTGAACACTGAATAGAAATAAAGCAGAATTTTCTCCATGTATTTGCAGTACATTTTAAAATCATATCTCTCTTGAGAATAATATGGCAAATTTGCTTTAAAAGGCCCACCAACCACTGTATTTTTTCTTAGGCTCTCTTCACTTTCTTTACATTGCGGTGAGTCTCTATCTGGTCTGTGTACCACTATACCTCCAGCACCTATGATAATATTGTAGGGCTGAAAATGTCATCTTATTATTATTTTGTCGTCTACTAAAGGAGTCATTACGCTTCTACAAAAGTGTAGGGTCTTGTGAGGCCCTTCAGTATATTCAATGGTCATAAAAATATTATTTGGAAAAAATTATTTAACCTGTACTTTGACAGGAATTAAATATTCAAGTGTAATATTTTAATTGATTAAGGGATTTATTATCCCAGATGATGTAGTAACTTAAAAATCATATTGGTGAGAATGTACTTTTAAGAATACATTTAAATAATTGATTTCCTGTATGGCTCCCCCTTAAGAAACTGTTTTGTTCCTACTGAAATGGAACCATCAATCAAAGGCTGTGAAATCATGGAGATGTCTGTGAAGAACTCAGCCAGCAAGACCTGTCCTTGTTCAAACTGGATGCACCTCACCAGTGTGTCTAGAGCCCAGAACTGGGGACAGGGAGCTCTTCGTCATTTTTCTCCAGCTTCTGAGCTGATTCTCAGATGATGATGTCTGTTGTATCCAGTTGTTCAAATTGCTATCTCTGCATTGCCCCCGGAAAGACCCTGGAGTGCCAAATTGTGTGTATGTCCATGATTTTTTGTGTTGTGCTGTATTGTATACTCAACTGGAGAAGCAGGACTCGGAGGTTTAATAGGGGTGGGTCATGCTTCAGTCAAGCTCTTGGAAAGAACTTTAAAATAAGTGCTAGTGGGCTCTCTGAATTGTTAAATGAAAGATTGAAAATGTCATAGTAATAGTGTTGGCAATTAGAAGGAAAATGCACATGTTATCTCATAAATGAAGAAACAGAGGCCTGCAGAGGTTTCATGACTTGCCCAAAACCACACAACTAGTTAGTGATAATAGACCTAGCCTGGCTCTAAACTAGTGCTCATTTCCTATGCCACATCACCAAAGGTAGCCTGTAAACAGTAAAGCAAAACTGTGAAGGCATTCTGAATATACTTTCTGTGTCCTTATAGCATTTATCACCATTTATTAAAATTATCTGCTGATATATTTCCTCCACCAAATTGTGAGCTACTTAAATAAGTGTGTATTTATTTATTTGCTTCTCCTGTGCCTAGACCCAATGCCTTACACATAATGGGCACTAAATAACTTAGGAAGAAAATCCTCATTTAATTTGAATTCGTCCTGACCATTCTTATGGGAAGCTACCCAAGTGGCCATACTTGGAAGATGTTTTAGTTAGGGTCCAGCTAAGGAAACAGAAACTACTGCACATCTCTATAGGGTATATATAATATAGGAAATTAGCTCCACAGCAGAGATCTGTGAAGGCAAACAGTGGATGATGAGGTGAGGATCAGAGACTGTTAATGGAGGGAAATTGGAAAAGATTGTGCTAATGGACCCCCAACTGGAGGGCCCATAAGGAGCAGAGAGAGAGGAACAATACCCATGTCCCCTCCTACCGGCACTTTCTTGTCAGGAAAGGGAGAAGGAAAGAAGAGTGACCGTGGGAGCCTGACTTCTGTGTGTTTGGTGGATCACTGCCCGGCACAGTGGAGGTCCTTGAAGACCATCCACTTCCCCTCAGGCTAAGTTAATATTCACCAAGTAGCCCTCAAACCTCAAGCCTAATTCCACTTGCCATGTTGTTATTTCAACCGAAGTGTGAGAAACTTTTTTTTTTTAAATAGCTAGTCAACTCCTCTGCAAAGAGGGAAAATTGTCAATGAAAATGACTAAAATTTGTTAGTTTAGGGACTTCACTTTTTTTTGTAAGTTAAAAATGAAGGACATAAATTTTTTGACTGATGCAATAATTAAAGCTGAGTGTTGATGAGAGAGGGTGGGCCAGGGCACCCCTCCACCCCACCCCAGCAAGAGTCCTGGAGTGGCTTGGATTATTTCACATGTTCCATAGGAGGGTTATCTTTAACAGCTAGATGTTTCTCCTCCCTTTATTTTGGAAAAAGATAGAAGGATAGCCCAGAGAAAGAAAGATATCCTGGCCCAGGATTAAGAAAAAGATGAAGAAATAAAAGAGGGAGAGCTACAGCTTCTTTATGCTGAGAACCTACTGCCTGCTGTCTCCGGCAGTCCTGGCCCCATCCCTGAGAGTGAGCTTCCAGAGAAGCCCAGAAAGAACTCCCCTTACTCTTACTCTCAGATACATGTGCAGTTAAATGTGTAGATCTCAACGTTTGCAGCAGAAGCTGACAGATATTGACATTTAGGGAGAAAATGCTGCAGGCCAGATAAAATTGAGATTAAATCAGAGCAGCTCTGAGGGCCAAAGGTGCCCCTGCTCCCCAAGTCTGGCTGGCAAACACACTGCGTCTCTGCCTATTAGATGTTATCGGGGGAACTCTTGCTAGTGTTCTTAGTTATGATGCTGGTAGGGTGGTTAGAAGGAGATTGTGCACAGTCTTAGGAGGTGCTTGCAGAAGTATATAGGGGTGAAGCTTTAATGGTGTTTGCAGTTTATTTTCAAATGGTTCAGCAAAAAATGTTATAAATGTAATATGTGTATATACACATGAGTGTGTGCTCAGTCATGCCCGACACTTTGTGATCCCATGGACTGTAGCCCATCAGGCTGCTTTGATATCCCAGGCAAGAATACTGGAGTAGGGGGGATTCCCTGGTGGTCTAAGTGGTTAAGAATCCTTCTTGCAATGCAGAAGACATGGATTCGATCCCTGATCCAGGAAGATCCCACATGCCTCAGAGCAACTAAGTCCGTGCACCACAACGATTGAGTCTGTGCTCTGGAGCCTGAGAGTTGCAACTACTAAGGCTCTAGCATGCCTTGGAGCCCCTGTTCCACAAGAAGCCGTCTCACTGCGACTAGAGAGTAGCCCCCACTAGTTGCAATTAGAGAAAGCTCGAGCAGCAATGAAGTCCCAGCACAGCCAACAAATAAATATACATGTAATTATTAATATATTAATATATAATTAATATAGTTTTATAATATTTTATATACATATATAAAATATCAGGGCTTCCCTGATAGCTCAGTTGGTAAAGAATCTGCCTGCAATGCAGGAGACTCTAGTTAAATTCCTGGGTCCAGAAGATCCACTGGAGAAGGGCTAGGCTACCCACTCCAGTATTCTTGGGCTTCCCTTGTGGCTCAGCTGGTAAAGAATCTGCCTTCAATGAGGAAGACCTGGGTTCAGTCCCTGGCTGGGAAGATCCCCTGGAGAAGGGAAAGGCTACCCACTCCAGTATTCTGGCCTGGAGATTTCTATGGACTGTATAGTCCATGGGGTCACAAAGAGTCGGACATGACTGAGTGACTTTCACTTTCACTTTATATAAAAACAGAAGAATACTGGAGTGGGTGCTGTTTCCTGCTCCATGGCATCTTCCCAGCCCGGGGACTGAACATGTATCTCCTGCACCTCCTGCATTGCAGGTGGATTCTTCACTGCTGAGCTACTGGAGAAGCCCCACATACATACATGCATACCTATAAACATAGATGGTTAAATGATATAAAAATGGGGAAAAAAATGTTACTGTTAAATCTAGGAGGTGATTATAAAGGTGTTTTGCATTTGCTAAACTTTTATGTTTGAAAATTCACAATAAAATTCTGGGGAAAATAACTGCTATCCATTTGGCAAGTATAGTTCCTAACATCCACTATTAACATGGAATTACTTTATTAGAAAAAATCCTTATTGCTTGAGTTTGGCAAATTTGAACAACTTAACTACAGTCTAAGTGAAAAAAAAACGGATGTTCTAACCTTGGTAAGCTTTGAGTGATCAAACCCTGGACAAAATAGAGTTCACCATGATGAAGCAAGAATTAATACCCTTCAAAATACTGTGAAATTCCCGCTACTCTAATATGAACATCTGTGGTACTTACTTTGACTTAGGGCAGTATTCTCAGCTGTTCATTCATTCAGCGTTGAAGCACTTGCTATGGCCCTAAGACTGGGAAATATATACAGTCTACTCTCTAGGAGCTCCCAGACAATGGAGGAGATGAACATGGAAACAGAGTGGCCAGTGGAGTGTGACCCGGGCAATGATTCAGGGGATCACAAGGATCAGACTGGGGACAAAGGAAGGAGTAGGCCCTTCAACTGGGATTCAGTGAAGGACCAGCGAGATGGGGTTCAAAAAGGATCTGGATTCAAAAAGGATCTGATCAGTTAGGGAGGTTAATGAAGTGATGATTTATAAAAATGTGGCAGAGTTAGGGACAACACACAATGGATGGTAAAGCCACCAACTATGGAGCCATTTCCTGCTCTCAACCTAAAAGGAGCCAGAGGAAAGGGCACTACCAGGACTCAGAGGAAACAGTGATGGCTTTTGGTTGAAGGAATATGTCAGCCTGCAGTGACCCAACAGGGAGGCTGCCCAAGAGGACATATCCTTGTCCTGTCTTCCCTCCCAGCTCTCAGCTCCCACCAAGGCCTCCCATTGGCTCAGCCTGAATGGAAGCCAGGAGACCAGAAAGCTTGGTTGATGCAGTCCCCAGGTTCAGCCCCCAGAGGCAGAGGGCAGGGTAGAGGTCAGGACCCACGAAGTTATTTAGCAAAATGGACAACACTGAAGAAGGCCTTGAAATAGGAGTAGGAGAAGCAGGGTGGGGAGAGTAGAGCGGTGTCCACTATGAGAAAGCGAAGGACATGTTATACAACGGGACCAGCCAGAGGCAAGGCAGAAGTTAGCCTCGCATGCTCAGGAACTGCAGGCATCGAAGAGTGAGCTTTGAGCTGTTTTAGGCATCTCCTTCTCTCATGGACACTCTTTTAAGATCAACTTCTACCATTTTGCCATTCTTATATACGCAAAATAAATGAGCTTCAAATGCTTTGAGAATTGTGGCTGGCACCATTCCCTTAAAAGTTATTTTGGCCTGGTGTTGTTGATTTGCATGTCATGTGTGTATCCTTTGTCCTCCCCTCTGGATTTTAAGCTTCTTGAAGACAGCCATAAGGTTGAATTTGTCTTTGCACCTTGTAAAGTGCTCTAAATTTGTAAATAGTGATAGATATTCAATGATTGATTCAGAGACAAGATAAGACCTGCATCCATGTTCTGAGACCAGACAAACTTAGCTCTTAGGAGAATTAACTATGATCACAGATTGATTTAAAATATTTTCTTAATTTGTTTAAGTATGAAGATCTCCAAGTGTAGATTATTTTTACAGTACACACACATATTAATAGGCTTACTATACAGTAATTCACGAGTGCATGTTCAGTCGGATGGACTATAGCCCTCCAGGCTCCTCCGACCATGGGATTTTACAGTCAAGGATACTGGGATGCATTGTCATTTTCTATTCAATGATGACAAAATTGTTCTGGGTTCATATACATTTGTAATTTATTAACCAAAGCATCCATGTTCATTTGAAAATAGTTCTATTTAATGCTTGGGGTGCACATAGATCTTTAGAAAGCTTCACAATAACTCCATAGTTAAGAGTCTTCCAACTGTAACAGACTCATATTTAGCTTAATTAGCATAAGCAAAAAGGGAATTAATAACTGAGACATTCAAGAGGTGGCGTGAGCTTTAAATAAAGCCCTATCCAGGCACTGAAATAATCTCACCATGCCTTTCTCTCCCTCTCTTCACCTGGTAATTTTGCTTTCTCCTCTGTTGGCGTCATTCTCCAGTGGGTCATCTCTAGCTGGTGGCAGACATGGCCACAGGAAGTTCAGGGATACTTTGTCCTCACTGCATGGGGACCAGGAAAAAAAGAGCAGCATACTTCTCACTCAGTATTCCTACCAGTCCTTCAGTGTGGATTTACACCAACCCTGATTGTGGCTAAATGCCCACCTCACTCAAACACAGTATCCAAGGAGGAAGACCTCTTTGTCATCCAAGATCAGTGATCATTATGTGAGGGGAAAAGGGTGGAGGATGGAGTAGTAATAATTAGGATTGGACTATTCCTGAAAGGCCAGAATGCCAAACAGACTAAAAATATGGATAGGTGATACTGCAATTTATACACCATGAATAATACCCTTTTCTGCTTCTTTTTTCCCTTTTCCTCGTTTATTCATGCAGCATTTTTGAAGAGTCACTTTACATCAGGTGCTGTAAGGAGAATGATACACCATGAACCGTAAAGCCCAGTAGTAGTTTATAATCCTTTTCTTATTTTTGCTGTTGTCACTGTTTGTGATGATTCTTACATTGTTGTTTAGTCTCTAAGTCATATCCAACTCTTTGGTGACCCCATGGACTGTAGCCTTCCAGGCTCCTCTGTCCATGGGATTTCCCAGGTAAGAATACTGGAGTGGGTTGCCAGTTTCTCCTCCAAGAGATCTTCCAGACTCAGGAATTGATCCCGGGTCTCTTGCATTGCAGGCAGTTTCTTTACCACTTAGCCACCAGGGAAGCCAGATGATTCACCCAAAATTCAAGCTCTATTATAATTCTATACTTTTTTTTACTTTTCCAGCATATACATTCATTCAGCCAATAATTTATTGAACAACTAAAATGTGCTAGATAAAACAGTGAATATGAATATGAGATTTAAAATGTTTGGGCGTTTTTATTTGCCAAAATCTAAATTAAGAATTCTTTAAACAGTGAATAAAATTACAACTATTCAAAATAAGTTTCCATGCATGTCTATAGCTATCTGTTGATATTAGAACTATTGCTGAAGAAATAATACATTATTTTTACCATAAAGAGAGAGAGGAAAATGATCTTTGTGTCCATTTTTAGTGATTTTTAAAATATATTGTCTGTTATAAAATATTGAGTACATTATTTTAACTCTTGAATAATCATCCTGTACTTTTATCCTAGTAATGAGATTTTAATACAGGGTTATTTTTATAAGTATTAATTACATATTTCACTTATGAGCTAAAGTATTTGAATTTTAGTGTCTTAATTTTCTTGAATTTATAGAAAATATTTTACTCTGTTGACCTTTTTAATACTCTGCTTTCTCATTGGCTATCTATCCTAAACTTTTCTTCCGTGTTAGTAGAAATTGTTGCAGGAAGAGGAGGAGTGGAAATGCCAGCCAGTCAGCAACCAGAATATTAAAAAGGTCAACATCATACAGTTTTCTGCTATAATTTGTAAAAATATTAAACATCCAATATTTCATTTCAGGCCCAAGATTGTAATAAGAGCAGAAAATGGCACAACATTAATTCATCTTCATGACAAATATTATAATGTGAAAGGAAGTATACAAACTATGAATATTTGGTTACCATTTAAAAAAATATAATCCTTTATAATGTAATGAGTAAATTTATACTTCCTCGAGTTGAACTCTTTTACTAAATACCTGCTACCTTTTAAATTAATAGGACTCCTTCTGGCCAATACTGAAATTAGACTTAATCCCCAAGAGATCTACTAGTACCAGTAGTAGCTAATTAAAGACATTCATTATTTTTAAAGAATAAGTAGAAGTTTTACTTTGGCTAATAGTTCACTTTCACTGTTATTAAAGTATTTGGATACGATTTTCTCATCATTAAATTGTCACTTCATTACTACCTTTATATCAACATAATTCCCAAATAAAGTAGTATTCCTTCATGATTCATTCTATCATGTGACATAAGTTGCATTATGTAACTAAGAACAGAAATAAGGGTTTGTACATTCAGAGCCTGAGAGAGCTCAGGCCATAGTCAATCAATTCAAATCAGATAATATAAGCCCCAAATACATTCAACACACTTTTGTATTTGTCTTTTCATTTGTGTGTATGTGAGATAAAAAGGAGTAGAATCAGAGTCCTAGCTCTCTAGGACTCAGAGTCCAGCTCAAATCATTAAATGAAAGGACTTATGGCAGAGTTATGAGCAGGAGTAAAGAAACCTGCAGGCAGAGACTGGCAACAGCAGGATTTCATTATTGCCGCTAGGAAGAAGGGCAAGGGGAGGAAATGTTGGCTGCAGCTCTGGAAGCTGGTACTAGGAGCTATAGCATGGAGGGATGAAGCCCCTGGCAAAAGAAAGAGGCAGAGTAGAGAGGAGAGAAGGGGAAGAAATACCTGGGCCTCCCTCCTCCTACATCCCATTGACCAAACCCAACCTAATGCCAGCTGTCAAGGAAGCCTGGGTGAAGGAGGCACCAGGGCTAGGCTCTCTGGCTCAGAGCAGGAAAAATGATGGGCAGGAGTACAAATGGACAATAAGCAACAGAGATGCCAAGAGGGGATTCTAAGGAGAACTTACCGGAGGCAGTATTTGAGGTCTCCTAATATCAGGAGCACAGTGGAGGGAGGTGAGAATGGCTGAATGACAATGGAAATGAATGGACAGAATGAAGGAAAAAGGAACCAAATATATTAATAGCTTTCTGGGTCAGACTAGAATGTGGGTAAAACCATCTCTTTTAGAATATTATTTGAAAGGCTGCCTTAAACGATGTTAAATCAATCTGCCAAACAGCAGTGTAGAATATCTCCTGGTGCATTCATTTTGAAATGAGAGATGATGCTGAGAGACTGTGAACTTCCATCTTTGGTTTTTTTTTTCTTTTATGAGAGATTTGGACATTAAAAAAAAATCCTCTATGAAATCTGTCACTTCAAATTCTTTGGTATTCAACTTGTTCTTGATAGAGTGAATGCAACTAGAGTGTTGAGTGACTTGTTAAAAAGAGTATCATCACTGCTTGCCTTTTTACCATACCTTATTTACTACTAGCAAATGCTAAAGAGTGCCTTTCACCCACTAGATCCCGGAGTGCTTTATGAACTACGAATGCAGGAGCAGCTGAAATAGAGCTCTCTCTGGGGTGGAATAAGACAGCTGTTAGCCTTGCAGAAATGTTGCACAACAGCCTGAGTGGAAACCAGGGAAGAGTTCTCAATCTAATTGAAACTGCAAGAAGAATTTAAGTTGATGGACTAATTGCTGAGGCTGGCATTTATTCAAAAAACCAGGGTTTATTCTTCTCTGGTAGTGAGCAAGATATTTCACTTAGTTCCATTTAATAGATCCTGTTGCTTCCATTTAAGAGATGAGGAAACTGAAGTTCAGGGCCGCAAACTGTGCTCAAGAGAATTGGGTTGTGATGCATGCCTTTTGAGTTTCCGGTTACCATTTATCTTTTGAGTCACATGGCAAACAAAAGCATCAGCAGGGAAACACTGACAGTACCAACATGAGAGAGATGGTACACAAGGGGTGCACATTTCTGCAGAAATTGGGCTGCTCTGGGAGGGTCACCATGTGATCCTGGCCCAACTTGAACCTGCATAGTTCATCAACTCAGACAAGTTCCAAGAGGTAGAGGGGATATGAATGCAAAACACTCATGTCTTTAAAACACAGCAGATTGTGAGTCAATGAAACTTTAAACTGATTAGTTTGCAAGGGGTTCCTCTTGCCTCAATGCTTCTTTCATGCTGGAATGTCACATTAATTGGTTCTTAATTGAACAATGAGCTTCCAATTTTCAAAACCCAGCAGACTATAAAACAGGAAGTCAGACTCTTGCTCGTTGGAATAGAGTCATATGGGTAAAGATACAGTTCATAAGGATTAAACTCTCATGGAGGTTGGAAGCTGTCATGCAAGCAGTTCTCTACTCAGCACTGTAAGGTATAGCCCTTCAGGTTGTTGATTTCTACACGGAAAGCATTTTAATGTTACTTGTTTGCAGGAGACTGTCATCTTGTACTTGAGCTGTAAGATGATGACAAAAATTTCCTCAGCTACTTGATTTCTGAAATACTAATATCTCCGAATGTATCAGTGTGTTGCATATGACTAATTATCCCTTTCCTCTATAAACAAATACTTTCTTTTAATTTGTGTATATAAAATAAGCCATCATTGGATGGTAACTAGTTAAGTCCTAGACAAGAGAGTTTTTTATCTGCAATTAAATTTGGGCCAAAGGATCTACTTTCCACCTGAAATTAAAAACCTGTTTGTTCATGTTCTCACTTTGGAAATGTTCCATGTACAGGCAAGTTTATTTTTCTATTCTGAAGAAATATTATTTTTAAACAGGAGCTGTGTTCTGAATTCACATGGTGTGAAAAGTCAGAGATAGAAGGAAAGTTGGTTGCTTGCAACAAATAAACCTTTGGAAAAAAATAAGAAAAACTTGTCAAGTTGCTGCGCTATTTTTTCCCCCTTATATGACTGTGCCTGGGGGAGAAAATTAAGCAGAGTTCCTTAGCTTAGAATACTTAAGAGTTAGGTATTTGTTTGTTTTCACTCACATCTGGATCACACTTACAAGCAAGAGAAGGGTTTTTCTACTTGCATGCTCAAACATTGACCATTCATCAAAGTTGGGCTATTTCTGCCTCTTGCATCAGAAGTAGAAATTACATTCTATCTCTCCCTTGCGTCATAAAATATGGTCTTATATCACAATTAGTTAGAAATTAATAATGCAATTGATAGAGACTTTGCTTCTTTCAGGGGGGTACTGGTCCCCTGGTTATTATAAAGATAGATAGAAAAGGGAAAAATAACCCATGAGACAATGACATTTTAACCAGAATCTCGGATTTTACTGTGTGTGTTATGATGATATTTTGTATTAGGATGCAGTTAGATTATTATTTAAAAAAAAAACAAAAACAAAAAAACCCAGACCTTCCTTGTGGTCCAGTAGTTAAGACTTTACCTTCCAGTGCAGGGATTACATACAAGTTTGATCCCTGGTGTAGCTAAGATACTACATGCCGCTCCGCCAAAAAAACCAAATATAAAACAGAAGCAAGATTGTAACAAATTCAAAAAAGACTTTAAAAATGGCCCACATTAAAAAAAATTTAAAAATTAATTAATGAATTAAAAATTCCCAAACACCATGTAATCACGAAGAAATCAAATACTACTTGCTTTGTTGCTATTGCCTCTCATTAATAAAGAATTCTTGTGGACTTGCATCTTTGAGAAGCAGTCTGGAATAAAAGGCAACTAAAGGTGTATCTAAGAAACAGTTCGTGATCTCAATGAGTTAATTCGGAACATCTCCAGTTGTGGAAGCCCTCTGACTCTCCAACCTTGTGGCAATTTACTGTGCTGACACCCTGATCACACATCTTCAAGCTAATTGGTCTCATTCACTCAACACCCACTCCTTCTGCCCTAACAAGACTTCCTTAAACTTCACTGGGACCAGATCTGGTATCAGAAAAGCAAGCAAGGCAGCAACACTGCCACAAGAGATAAATGTTTCCCTGGGTACAAACTCAATAATAAGTGCAACATCTGACAAAGAAGAATGCCTTTGGCAGCCCTGTTCAATCTCTCTAAGAAATTGACGCTCTAGAGTACAGGAGCAAATCCCAGATAATGACAGCTACAAAAAGCTTTTGTAAGCAAAGTCATCAGGCCCTTGTCAACCGTTCTCTCCTCTCATGATCTCTTGCCTGAACAGTTGGTAAAATGTGATCAATGAGATATTTTTCAACATCTGTGGCAAATCATCCATCAGTTGTAAGGTGGTATTCAACAGCAATGACCCAACAACAGCCAAGTAGGAAAGTGTTCCCTAGATTGAGGAGAGAGTTGCATATGGTAGATTACAACTTGCAGGACTCTTGTCACCCATGGCTCACTCAGCAGAATTCATTCACTATTTTATGCAAGCAGCTGTGCTCAGCTGATTTCTGTGCTCTGAAATCAGGTGCTTACAGCATCTGTATCTTCTCTGCTTCTGGGTGTAGGGAGAGGCTAAAGATTTCTCTCTTTAGTGAAATTATTGTGGAGAGTGATTTATCCTCCCCACCCACCTCCCAGAGGAGGTACATGGTGGTTGTTGCTCAGTCACTCAGATGTGTCTGACTCTTTGCAACCCATTGGACTGCAGCACACCAGGCTTCCCCATCCTTCACCATCTCCTGGAGTTTACTCAAACTCAAACATAAATGGTTACAGGTAGAAATCATTGTTGTTGAATCCCATGATCCTCTCAATTTAGAACTCTCTCCATTAATTTAGAAATCTTTCACTTTCAATAGGTACAACGGTGAGGTTCTGTGTCAGCTTCTGTGAGAGTTTGTCACTGTGAGGATCCTTTATGAACACAAGGAGTTTTCTGTTAGAATGGGGATAAGCACTGCTTTAGAGGATGATGAGTTCCATAATATTAGTATAATGTGTGAAGGTGATCCAAGGAGGTGTGAAGCTCTTGTGGCAGTAATTAAAAGGAATTAAGGGGAGGGGCTCCTTGGAGGCAGTGGCATTTGAGCTAGGTCTCGAAGGATGTATAGAATTTTAATCTGTAGAAATGGAAAGTAAACAATGCAAATGAAAAATATCAAAGCAGCAAGGCTCCTTACTAAGATGTTTAGGACGTTTTAGATGTTTTGGCCCAAGGGAGAAGGATCTGGCTATGCCCTGGAAGGTTATAAACAATGCATTTCTTGCTTTAACCCTTACAAAGTGTTATACAATAGTTCCCTGTTATTTGGGTGGGGGGATTCAAGATCCGCTCCCCCCTCCCATGGATGCCTGGTACTGTGGATAATACCCAACCCTATATGTACTGTGTCTTTTCATAAAATGCATACCTTCGATGAAGTTTGACTTATGAATTAAGCACAGTAAGAGATTAACAACAGTAACTAAATTTAAAATAGAACTATTATCACAACATACTGCAATAAAAGTTACGTGAATGTGGTCTCTCTCAAAATATCTTATTTAACAAATTTTATGATTTTCTCCATCATAACCACGCACTTATCCCACACTCTGGCCATAACTTTTGCAGTTTGAGGTGCGACAGAAAAACTGGCACAAATTTCTTTTTCTGTTTTTGCAATTGCAAGGATAGAAGATTCTTACTGTAGCTGTTAGCAACCTCAGCACACAATCTTTTTTTCTTTGCTTATTGGATTGAGAGTTTCCATCTTCTCACTTAAGGGAAGCACTTTATGTCTTATCTTTGGCATGACTGATTTGCCAGCATCACTGCTCTTCTACTTAGGGCCATTACTAAGTAAGATAAGGGTTATTTGATCACAAGCACTGTGATACTACAACAGTAACCAAATTGCCTACTAAGTGACCAGCGAGCTGGATGCTCTGGACAGAGAAGTGACTCCTATTATCCCTAGCAGGATGGTGTCAGGCGGTGAGGGACTTCATCAGGTGACTCAGGGCAGTGTGAAATTTAAACCTTGAGTTTTTTATTACTGGAATTTTATATTTAATATTTTCAAACAGTGGTTGACTGCAAGTAACTGTTGAAATTATGGAAAGTAACACCACAGATAGACGGGGGACTATTGTATCCATTCAATCTTAGAGGGGCTTGTGTAATATGGAGGAAGAAATGAAGACTTGAAAGCCATGGTGCCTAGGTTCATAGTCCACCTCTGTCACTAAACTATTGTATGACATCATTCCCTCCATTTGATAGGGACAGAGTAAAGGGACAAAAGAAAGGAAAGAAAGAGAGTGAAATCGCTCAGTCGTGTCCGACTCTTTGTGACCCCATGGACTATAGCCCACCAGGCTTCTCCATCCATAGGATTTTCCAGGCAAGAGTACTGGAGTGGGTTGCCATTTCCTTCACCAGGGGATCTTCCTGACCCAGGGATTGAACCCGGGTCTGTCAGATTGTAGGCAGACGCTTTACCATCTTAGCCACCAGGAAAGCGACAAAGGGACAAAGTAGGTAATTAAATAGTTAATCCCATTAGGGGATTGTAAGTAGAAAAAGTATCAGAGGCTTCTGAAGACTTCTGAGAATCCCTGGGACTGCAACAAGATCAAACCAGTCAATCCTAAAAGAAATCAACCCCGAATATTCATTGAAAGGACTGATGTGGAAACTGAAGCTCCAATACTTAGCCACTTGACAAGAAGAGCCAACACATTGGAAAAGTCCCTGATGCTGGGAAAGATTGATGGCAAAAGGAGAAGAGAACGGCAGAGGATGAGATAGTTAGATTGCATCACTGACTCAACGGACATGAATTTGAGCAATCTCTGGGAAATAATGAAGGACAGGGAAGCCTGGCGTGCCACAGTCCCTGGTGTTGCAAAGAGTCGGACACAACTTAGCAGCTGAACAACAACCACCTGCAAATTAATGATTATTTGAGAAATCAGGTTTGCTCAACCACAAAACCAAGAAAGCTTGCCTAACAACAAAACCATGCAACAGAAGCACAAGACGTGCCCCCAAACAATAAAACTATGGTGGCTTGAGACCCACATCCTGCCCAGGGAGCTCAGTAAGTTCATGATCCCTAGGATATGCTCTCTGCACACATAAAAAACAATTTGTGAACCTAGCTTGACCATGTAGGGACAAGAAAACTTCCCTACCCAACCTGGAGGAGGAGCTGATTTTGGAAACATGAGGTTTACTCCAGAAAGACATAGAAGGTGTTCTCCCCCTCCCAACTTTTCCTTTGATTATAAAACTGTAGCCCACTAAGTTCTCAGGGTGTGGCATTTCTCACCCACCTGCTTGTGAGCCTCACAAACATCCTATTCTAATAAATCACTTATCTACCTATCAGCTTTGTTCTCACTGAATTCTTCTCTATGCTGAGACATAAAGGACTATGGTACTGGAGCTCTTTGGAGCCCCTGAAATTACAACCAAATGGTTTTACGTTCCCTCAGCTCTAAAATGGGGATAATTATAGTATCTACCCGATAGACTGATATGGGAATTAAATGAATTGATTCATCCGAAACACCTAGAACTGGGCCTAGAACACAGTAAATGTTCATTAGATAGCAATTTTCTATTCTAATTCTCACAGGACTCTGTAAGGGTAGGTACTACATAGCAGATGAGGAAACAGTATTGTCCAGAGACTACCTAAGGGACTGGCAGAGCTGGTCCCATCACATCCTCTGTCTCTCAGACATGTCTCAATATACCCCAGCAAGCCCCAAGTGGAAGTACTTTTTTATTAAAGTATATCTGATTTACAATGTTGTGATAATGTCTATTGTTCAGAAAAGTAATTCAGTTATACATAAATATATATATATACATATATATATATATGTACATTCTTTTTCATGTTCTTTTCTTTTATGGTTTAGTACAGAATATGGCAGGCTACAGGCCACGGAGTTGCAAAGAGTCAGCCACAACTGAGCATGCTCCTGAGTTCACCTCACTTCATTGAATATAGTTCCCTGTGCTATAAGTAGGTCCTTGTTGTTTATCCATCCTATATATAATAGCTTGCATCTGCTAACCCCAAACCCCCAATCTCTTAAACACAGTTTACAACCACTCTCTGATTCACACTCCAGGACATGTAAACATCCACAGTGTGTAGGATAGCCCCATAACCAAAGAGTTTTCAGCCTTAAATTAAAACAGTGCCCACATTAAGGAAACCTGATGTAGGCCTATCTTCATATTTAAATGTTTTAACAAGACTCCCTTTTGCATACAATACTTTGCTGAAAACTGTCAAAGCTAGGGGCAAGTTGTAAAGTCAGTGGAAAACCTTAAGTGTTAATAGATCTTTAGGGGTTTTTCTCATGAATAGAATGCCTATGTTCAAGGGTTGAGGGGGAGAATACCTAGCATTATGAGGAAAAAAAAGAGCAAATCACCTGAAACCATGCTCTAATAAAAGAAACCCTAAAAAGGAAATTTTGGCTGCTATAAGAGGTAAAAAGTCCATGCATTCTGCCTGCTGCCCACAGTGTTTAAAGACTCCAGCTTCACACAGATACATACCCACAAATATAAGTTATTTATTTCCAGCTAAAGCTCAAGGCTACCTTACCTGTCAAAGTGCTAGAGAAAAATTTGTCCCCTTCTTCCTATAGTTAATCATCATTCAATCTGTAAATATCACTCATTCCCTTGATGGTGGCATGATTATACTTATTCTCTTTAAAAGGCCATTAAATCAAGTGTAAAAGACCCATTAATTTTCTACTATAAATAGGCTCAGAAGCACTAAATACTTCATTGTTTAAATTAGTCACTGTAGTTTACGCAGATGAAATTCTCTGCGAAGCTGTGGTTTTATGCCTTGTGTCAGCCACTCTCATCTTTCCCCAGTCCTGGGAACAATAACTCAGTTTCCAAACGCATTAAATACATTGTAAATAGTACATGCCTCCACAGCGCCACCTTGATGGACCTTGTTGCAGCATCATAAATTTGAAGGCATCTAATAAAAGCTGCCACATGCAGCCAGGCGTTTTTGTTTTGAGACTCACCAGGCAGTTCAGCAAAGCAGCCCACCTTGCTCATCCTTCCGTTGTCATCACTCCCATCTTGGCTCCTGGAGACACACCATTACTACATCTTAGTAACAAGAAGACGTCTAAAAATCACATCTGTGTAACACTTTCCAACATATAAGGGACATTAATGAACATTTTCTTCTGTGATCTCCATAGCAATACTTTAAGCTTAGAGTAGCAGCTCTTATAAAATAACCCCCATTTTGTGCATAGGAGGACACTTACTACTGACTCAAGTCATAGAAAAACCTCTTCCAAGACCTCAGGTCAGCTAAGACAAGCAAGACGTAGAGGAGGTGGTCTCATGGCGATGCACAGTCTTAGCTTGGTTTCCTCCAGAAGCAGAACCTGAAACATGGATTTGTGTTTAACTGATTTGAGAGATGATCCTAGGAAGTACCAGGGAGGGAGTGGAGAAAGAAGACAGGATGGGAGACAGTACAGGGTGCCCCATGAACACGTGACCACTATTGCTGCTTCAGCTCAATGCTACAGGGAGGCTCTTTGGATAGTATGAGTGGTCCACCCTAGAAGTGGGGAAACTGGGGCATTCATGTCCCACTTCCCATCTATTATCACCTGAAGGCTGTTCTTTGGAGGGCAGATAGGATTAACACTCTGGCTCTCTGTCCAGGCTGAGAGAAAACCCTGGAGATTTAGGTGCTTGATGGAGGACATGAAGATGAGCCAATGAAAGGCTGGGTGCACAAGGGTAGTGCTGCCTTCAAAGCCATCGGTGTCAACAGGGGTAGCACAGTGCCAAATCTGCTCAGTGAGAATGTGGAGATGGACTTTAGCTCTCTTTCTGTGCCATTGTATCCCTGTCACCTTTGTGACTGGTATCTTTTAATTGTGATAGACTCTCTCCTCTGACTTTCGAGGCTTGGTACCTTCAGACACATTTCTCATCCACTTACTGGTAGGACATCTTCTCCTGTCTTAAAGCTTCTTCTCAGATTATGGATTTAATCAAGCTTATCTCAGATTATGGATAAGCATGTCTGCTTAATAACCTCAAACATCTCCCTTCTTAGACAGCAAAGCAGATGAAAGTCTTAATCAGCAGAAGTCCTCAAAGATGAGTCTAAGCCTATACAATGTTTGTTGTTGTTGTTTAGTTGCCAAGTTGTGTCTGACTCTTTGCGACCCCATGGACTGCAACACACCAGGCTTCCCTGTCCTTCACCATCTCCCAGAACTTGCTCAAAGTCATGTCTATTGAGTTGGTGATGCCATCCAGCCATCTCATCCTCTGTCGTCCCCTTCTCCTCCTGCCTTCAATCTTTCCCAGCATCAGGGTATTTTCCAATGAGTCGGCTCTTCGCATCATGTGGCCAAATTATTGGAGCTTCAGCTCCAGCGTTAGTACTTCCAATGAATATTCCGGGTTGATTTCCTTTAGGATTGATTGGTTTGATCTCCTTGCTATCCAAGGGACTCTTAAGAGTTTTCTCCAACACCACAGTTCAAAAGCATCAAGTCTTTGGTGTTCAGCCTTCTTTATGGTTCAACTGTCACATCCACACATGACTACTGGAAAAACTGTGAAAGTGAAAGTAGCTCAGTCATGTCCGACTCTTTGTGACCCCATGGAGTATATAGTCCATGGAATTCTCTAGGCTAGAATACTGGAGTGGGTATTCTCCAGGGGATCCTCCCAACCCAGGGATCAAACCCATGTCTCCCACATTGCAGGTGGGTTCTTTACTGTCTGAGCCACCAAGCCCAAGAATACTGGAGGGGGTAGCCTATCCCTTCTCCAGGGGATCTTCCCAACCCACGAACCAAACTGGGGTCTCCTGAATTGCAGGAAGATTCTCTACCAGCTAAGCTACTGTAGCTTGGACTATACAGAACTTTATCAGCAAAGGTTGGTTTGTCCCAATAATGGCTTTTATATTTTTAATTAGCTGCCATATTTTTTTAATTAAAAGATTTCACCTAAAAATTGGAATTCCTATTTCTCCTAAAGCATCAGATGATCTGGCAACCAGGTTCTAGTGAAGGACCTGCTGGGTGGGACAGAGGCCACTGTCTAGACCAGGCATGCCTTCTCCAGTGAACCCCACACATCCCTACCATACCTACATTCAGCGTCTCACTCAATCCAGTCACACCTGCTTTTCTAGCCTTTTGCATTGATTTCCCTGACTTTTAGCACATTTGAGAAGAGGGAAAAGATTCTTAGAGGTTACTGCTTTTATTTGTCATCTCCTGTGTGAGTCCTTGAAATCACACTACCCAGTGATTCTCATCCTAACCTTCTAGCTCTGTAAGAAAGGGTGTGTTTCAATCTTTGTACGAGGAGTGACTCAGGCCATTAAATAAACATACATTTAATTTTCATTAGACTTGTCCTAGGTCGTGCTTCAACTTTAAATCCTATATAGTAGAAGCAAATATGTGTTTGAAATAGAAATTGCCAGAAGAAAGAACAAGGAAGACATTTAGATTATTTCCTCTGGACGTGTGAAGTCAGAGTAAGATCCATCTTTGCATTATCTGTAAGTTGGGAGCCACCTGTTCTTCATGACTGACTGACGCTTGGAATATGAGGCCCTGAGTTTAATTAAGTTACACGTGTGGGAGGAACAAGCTTTGTAGCAGCAGCAGTTAGATTATTAATGGACTCCTATATTGAAGTGTTCACATGTTTGAAAGGCTAATTACAATATAATTTTAGTTTTAAAATATTGCTTTGCTAAGGGTGGGAGTTGTATCATGTATTATGAAGTGGTATCTTTTTTGTTTTTTCAATCTTAGGGGAAATATTGGTTTGGTTGTGGTTCTTTCCCTTGCTTTTGTACTTTATGCATCTAACCCTTGGAACAGAAAAATATGCTCTATGGCTGTCAAATACCAAAAAGACACACTGTAGTTCTTTTTTTTATTTTTGTATGTAAAAAAAGTTTTTAAATTGAAGTACAGTTAATTTGCAGTGTTGTGTTAGTTTCAAATATACAGCAAAGTGATTCAATTATACATATACATGCATATATATATATTCTTTTTCAGATTCTTTTCTATTATGCATTATTATAAGATATTGAGTATAGTTCCCTGTGCTATATAGAAGGTCCTTGTTATTGATTTACTTTATATATAGTATTGCAATATGTGAATCCTAAACTGCTTAGAGATTGAGTAAACTAAATTTCATGTTTTTCTTTGCTATTTAAGACCTGTGATCTTATCAGCTGTACAATTTCACCATTTCTGGAGGAAGATTGAAGTGGCTGTCTAATGAGCTAATTCTGCAATTCATGCTACCATTACTTGGTTATGGATGTACAAGTAGGGCTCCAGCTAATTGTAATGAGAATCACATGATATTTAGATTCAAGGCCCAATTTAGTGTTCTTGTGTTGGAAGCTCTATTTACTACATAAATGCAAATCAATACACATACCTTCTACCTGCATATCCTCCCAATGAAAATAATGGTCACTCAATAAAATTTCAGTTTTACCAGATCAGAGAGAATGAACCTATAGAAAATGAGAATAGTGAGTAATTAGGACTTTTACAAGTACTGGGAAGAGCCAAGGGGAGGCATTGTTCAAGTAGCACCTATTCAGAGAGGTCTTCCTCTGGGGCCAGGGCTAGTAGGGTAGCTGTGTTTATTACATAGGTTGTCATCAGCACTGGGACTTCCCAGGTGGTGATAGTGGTTAAGAACCTATCTGCCAATGCAGATAGACTTATGGGATGCAGGTTGGATGCCTAGGTTGGGAAGATTGCCTGGAGGAGAACATATCAACCCCTTCTGGTATTCTTGACTGGAGAATCCCAGGGACAGAGGAGCCTGGCAGGCTGTAGTCCATAGGGTCACACAGAGTCAGACATAACTGAAGCAACTTAGCATGCACACGCATTTGTCATCAGCATTAAAGCTTCCCCCAGCTCGGCATCTCCATGTGGCTGTCAAGACAAACATTGAGTAGCTGGCTAAATACCCTACAATGACATGAGGTTCATTTTCCTCCCACTGAATTTTTCTCTATTTTATTTTTTTAAAAAAATCATTCTGCCTGAAGGGAGTACTAGAACTGAGGAGAAAGGCCTCATGTGCTCTGGAAGATCCCTTAGGCCATTCACGTCACTCCCTTGTCTAGAGTCATACTTTCTCCAGCATGACCGGTTCCTAGCAATGAACTGGGATTCTGCCATGTAATCCTTTGTTCGGCCAAGCCCTTTTATCCTGGGAACAGAGGGGTGCCCGTGGAAACTAGAACAACATGAGGTATCCTTTTATCTGATTATTCCAAGGCCGAGGGTATTCCTACATTTTTGAGCCTGCGGCAGAAGTCCAGGCCTGCACTGCTCCTTTGCTCCTTATTGCCAGTATGCTCTGACTGGTGGAGAGCTACATTTTCATAAACCATCAAGAGCTAGTGCCATACCTTTTGGTGCAAATCTGCCCTACTGAGACAGAGGGGGCAAGGCACAGTCTCTAAATGACAAAGCCCGAGGACACAATATAAGCTGATTCAAGCCAAACAGGTCCAAGACGGCAGACAAGTTGACTTCCACCAGACCTTGAGCCTCAGTATACTGTGATCATTCTAACACACCAGCAAGCTAAATGATACATCCACCTGCACCACGATTATAAAGGTCAAAAAGTAGATGGTGGCCCAATTCCTGGAAATCCCCACCCCTTCCCCAAAATATCTGCAATACTCCTCCCACTCATTAGACTATGTAACCCCCACCTCCCATAATAAATGACAACCCCATATCCTGCTGTCTCTCTTGTCTTCTGAGACAACCCACTGTTTGTCTACAGAGTGTGTATCTTCATGAATAAAACCTTCTTTCACTCTATTATTTCGTTCTTGAATTCTTTCCTACACGAAGCCAAGAGCCCACACCTAGCAGCTGTCCTGAGGATCTGGATGTGATCTGGGTTGTGACCATCCTCTCATGTCAATTCTCTTTTCTGCAACACTACCCCAGTTGAGGCTTCCCAGATATCTCTGTTTGTAAAGAATCCGCCTGCAATGCAGGAAATCCTGGTTTGATTCCTGGGTTGGGAATATCCCCTGGAGAAGGGAAAGTGTACCCATTCCAGTAATCTGGCCTTGAGAATTCCATGTACCGTATAGTCCATGGGATTGCAAAGAGTCAGACATGACTGAGCAACTTTTCACCCCAGATGAAACCTCTCCCAATATTGCCTACATATCTTCACTTCTAACCACAGCAATGAGTTAGCATCTCACCCCTGATTTGCTCTCAGAGTTCAGTTCAGTTTAGTTCAGTTCGGTCACTCAGTCATGTCTGACTCTTTGCAACCCCATGGACTGCAGCACGCCAGGCCTCCCTGCCATCACCAACTCCTAGAGTTTACCCAAACTCATGTCCATTGAGTCAGTGATGCCATTCAACCATCTCATCCTCTGTCATCCCCTTCTCCTCCCATCTCCAATCTTTCCCAGCATCATGGTCTTTTCAAATGAGTCAGTTCTTCACATAAGATGGCCTAAGTATTAGAGTTTCAGCTTCAACATTAGTCCTTTCGATGAACACTCAGGACTGATCTCCTTTAGGATGGACTGGTTGGATCTCCTTGTGGTCCAAGGGACTCTTGGACTCTTTGCTCTTACACTTTATATTTAATCATTATAGTAAATCCAATTCTCTGATCCCTCCAGCTGCAACAGTCTAACTACCAATAGAGGAAGGGAAGAAAAATTCGACCACTTCTGTATATCCTGTTAGCAATATTAAGAGGCTCAGCCAGAATAAAGAGTGGGGAAAATGCCAAGATTACAAGCTTGTAAGAATGCCTCAAGACTGGTGAGGATATGATCATAGAAGAAGAAAAACAGCCCTTGTTGTGCACTAGCTGTGGTCCAGGCTCTCTGATCGGGTTCTACTTGAGCTGAAATTTGGCCTAGAATTCGCCGCAGTTAAAGATGAGTCTGTGACCTTGAGAGAGAAGAAAGCCAGGTTCAGACAGAGCCTGAACTCAGAACCTTGTATGCTAGAGATTAGAGCTGATACTCAAGCTAGAAACTCTGAGATGAGCCAAGATGCTTGATTTACTCAGGTCCAAGATACATGCAAGACCATGAAATGAGTGATAAAGCAAGGAATGGCTTGATATTAGGTCTCTTTGGGATTTTATTAGAGTTGCAGAGTTTGGGGGCACAGGAAAAAGAGGTGGCAAGTTTTTAAAAGGCTTTCTGGTTTTCAGTCTGTCTCAGGCAGGAAGTATTAGCTGCAAGGGCTGTTTAGTGTATGTATAATTAAGCCTTTAAGCTCTCAAGCTCTTCAAGTCATTTTCCAATGGTGAGGACCCTGATGACTGAGGCTCTTAAGATAAACTTCTTCATTGCTTCAGGCCCTTGGGATGTATGACTCAGACACTCCACAAGGACTTCCTCAGGACCCTGAGGCCTCACACCTTATGAATTGACCGCTACAGGAAATGAGTGATGGGTCCCTTCCTGTGTCCTCCTTCTAGTTTTAGAATTGGAGAACAGTTTGACATAATTCCTTCCTCCTCTCCTCATTCTCGATAGCACTTTTATCGCACAGTCTACACCACCAGTGACAACCCAACCTAGTGGCAACCCAATCTAATGTACTTTGTTGTTGATCAGTTGCTCAGTTATGTCCAACTCTTTGTGGCCCCTATGGGCTGCAGCACACCAGGCTTCCCTGTCCTTCATTATCTCTTGGAGTTTTTGCGTCAATTTATGTCCATTGAGTCAGTGATGCCAACCAACCATCTCATCCTTTGTTGCCCCCTTTTCCTGCCCTCAATCTTTCCCAGAATCAGGGTCTTTTCCAATGAGTTGGCTCTTCCCATCAGGTGGCCAAAGTATTGCAGCTTCAGCTTCAGCATCAGTCCTTCCAATGAATATTCAGAGTTCATTTCCTTTAAGATTGACTGGTTTGATCTCCTCTCTGTCCAAGAAACTCTCAAGAGTCTTCTCCAACAACACAGTTCAAAAGCATCAATTCTTCGGAGCTCAGCCTTCTTTATGGTTCACCTCTCACATCACACATGACTACTGGAAAAAACCATAGTTTTGACTATACGGGCCTTTGTCAGCAAAGTCATGTCTTTGCTTTTAATATGCTGTCTAGGTTTGTCATAGCTTTTCTTCCAAGGAGCAAGCATCTTAATTTCATCTGTAGTCTCCTAACGTACTAAGGTGCATTAATTAGCTCTGAGTAAGGGCAAAGGCCTACATACCTATTGCGCAAAAGCCCAGGTGCCCAAGGGAGGCTTTCTGTACCTATTTGCATGTGGGCACAATGGTATGCTCAACTTTGACAACAATTTGTCAGTATAATCCTTACCTTACATGGCTCCCATGGAATCTCTTTTCCCCTGGGCTATACTCTGTCACCACCCAAAAAAACTGCAAGTTGCTAGGTGATGTCCTCCAACCCACAGAAATCCAGGCAGCCACGGCCAACCTCCACCTGGCACCACTGTGAATCTGTGGTGAGCCAGGGGCTTCAGGTCAAAGGATAAGAACCTTAGCTCCAGGTGCGAAGGTGTGGCTGTTTGGCTGGGTAAGAAAGAAATGAGGTCAAAGAAGGTAGGAGATGTCTATCAGTTACATGTCACTGTGCCCGCAGGGACACAGGCCTTCTCAGGAAACGCCTGGGTCTTCTCAAACTCTTCTCAGTCCTCCTGCAACTGCTCTGTTCCCTGAAGATAGTACAGGCCCTATGTCCCCGCAGGGACTAGCACACAAGCCTCTCTGTAGATATCTCCTCCTCCTGTCCCTTCCCCTAGCATTATGGCTTCCAAACCATCTGTCTTTGCTCCTTACAAAGCCCCACTCAGGTGAAGCTCGACTTCTACTACCCACTTCAGCTGTCCAGCCATCACCGCTCCTCCCTGCACGGTTATGGAGGATTTCAGTGCTCAGCTCTTTGTCTTGCTCTCATCCCAAGGCCCCATTCAACAGCCCAGTCTGTGTGTGTGGTGGGGGGGACGTTGGGGGGCAGAGGGGGGGCCTGTTTGGTACCTGGCTCAGTGTTTAAAGAATCTGCCTGGCAATGCAGGAGATGTGGGTTTGATCCCTGTGTCAGGAAGATCCCCTGGAGGAGGAAATGGCAACCCATTCCAGTATTCTTGACTGGAAAATTCCATGGACTGAGGACCTTGGCAGGCTATAGTCCATGGGGTCACAAAGGGTCAGGCATGACTGAGCAGGCACACATGTTTGAAACCATCATTTTCCACCATCTGCCTCAGCCATCTCCTTGCTTGGTTGTGTTCTGGTCTGTCGTCACTCCTTCTAGCTCTCATTCTTAGTCACCATTGCCTGTCCTTCTGGGTCACTCTCTTTCTTCTTTGATGAATTAATTCATTGATTTTGGCTGCCCTGGATCTTCCTTGCTGTCCTTGGGCTTTCTCTAGTTGCAGTGTGAGGGCTTCTCATTGCAGTGGCCTCTCGTTGCAAAGCACTGGCTCTAGGGTGCAGGGGCTTCAGCAGTAGCAGTGATAGATTTAGTTGCTCTCCCACATGTGGAATCTTCCTGGACCAGGGATCCAACCCATGATCCCTTCATTGGCAGGTAGATTCTTAACTACTAGCCCAGCAGAGAAGTCCTGTCACTCTCTTTTGAGAGAGCTGTGTACCTCCATTGCAACAATTCATCCGTATCATGACATCTCCAATTTGTTGGATCCTCCTATTTTTAGCTATCCTTTATCCTGGATATAACAGGCCTTTATCCTGGTCTTCTCCAGTTTATCCAGATAGATTCCAAGGTCCTTTCCTGAATCATAGATGCAGATATCCTAAACTTCTGCCCTGCTTGGCCTCCATCAGACTGGAAATGGTAACATTTCAACCACCCCCTGACTTGACACACCCCTGGCCAGTTCATTGTGACTGGAAAACATTAAACAACCAGAGTAACTACTGTTGGTTTCAATTTGTGATCACTCAATCTTACTCATCAATTATATTCTTTTTCCCTAGGGGGTATGGCTCATCTTTTGAGACCATGAAACTTTCCCTACCTCTTTCATTTCTCTGCACCCAACTGATGTCTCTTCCTTCATTCACAAAATAAATACCATCTGAGCAAAACACCTTTATTCCCCCATCACCAAATGTACAAACCTGCCTGTTAACCTTCTACTATACAGGAACAAGAGTCCTGCTCGTGGCCAAGGGAGTTTCTTTCACGGGGATTCTGATACCCACCTGCTCTCACTCCTAGTACATGTCACCCCTTAGTTATCATTTCTATTTCCAGCACCATCAAATGATTTCTATCTCTGCTTGGTCACCAAAACATGTTCCAGCAGAGGCTATTTATTTAATTTTTGGAAAGGTGATGCATTTGCATCATTCAAGTTTTGAAAGGTACAAAAAGGTTTACAAAGGAGATCCTCCCTTTCCCAAGTGTGCTCAAATTACTTCATTCTCTTCTGTAGGGTGCCTGTCCAGGCAGCATTTTCACCATCTAGCATATCTTTCTTGAAATACTTTATGCATAGATGTAGTTACAAATGCAAATAAATATGCTCATTTTCCCCTTTTGAAAACAAAGGTAGCATACTAGAATTATTCTGCACTTGCCTTTCTCACTTAAAGGTACACATCTTACTCATTATGTTTTATAGCTGTATAATTCTATTGTGTAGATGTATCACAATGCATTTAAACCAGTTCTGTATTAAATATCTGTTTGTAAATGGGCAAAAACTACAAGCTTCTGTGCACTTCTGTATCTCCCCTTCAGTTACCTCTCATTCCGCTTTTCTTTTTTCACCCAAACCCCTCAAATGAGTTGCTACTCTTGCTGCACCTAGAACTTTATCTCACATTCATTCTTCACCTAACTTCAATCTGGCTTCATTTTTACTGTAATTGCTATTTTCTAGGTTACTTAATTCAAGATCTATTTCTCTGACTTCATCTTGCTCGAATTTTCAGGATCAACGTTAATCACATTCCCCTCTTCTTCCTAAAACAGCATATACTCATGACTTTCTATATTCCAGTTCCTGGTGCTTTCTCTACCTATTTTTTATTTTAGGTCTTCTTCTTGTCTATCCACCCACTGTTCCTAGAGGAATTCATCCTGACTTTTGGCTTTGAATTCACACGCTGATGGTCTCTTATCAATATTTCAAACCCAGACTTCATATCCACTTCCCTGTTCTTAACATCTTCACTTGGATGTTAAATAGGAACCTCAGCCTAGACTTTTGTCAGACCCTCTTGATCCTCTTCCTCTTCCCCAAGTCTGTTCCTCCATCAGACTTCTCACCCCAGTGCATAGCAGTGCTCTCCAGCATTACTGAAGCCAAAAACCTAGGGTTTATCCTTGATTTGTCTCTTCTAGTTGTTCAGTCCTTATCCAAGTCCTGTGAGTTTTACCTGCAAACATACTCGAGTATGCCTACTTCTCCCCATCTTCATATCATCCACCACATCAAGCTGCCACCCCCTCTGCCTTGGATGGCCCCACCAACCTCTTGGGGCTCTCTGTTTCAGCTCTTGTCCCCTCGGATACATTTTTCTCAAGGAGCCAAAATAAGCCTTTAAAAATGTAAATGGGAGCATGTAGATCAGATCTCTTTATTACTCAAAATGTTCCTGTGGCTTTCTTTTGCATCAGCTCATTGTAATGGCCATAAAGATCCCAGAACAGGCCAGGGTCTCCCTGAGGGTGGTGGTTAGGTTGCTAAGTCGTGTCCGACTCTTGAGACCCATTGGACTGTAGCCTGCCAGCCTCTTCTGTCCATGGGATTTCCCAGGCAAGAATACTATAGTGGGTTGCCATTTCCTTTTCCAGGGGATCTTCCCGACCCAGGGACCAAACCCATATCTCCTACATTGCAAGTGAATTCTTTACCACTGAGCCAGTAGGGAATATTCCCCTAATTTCAGCCCCAAGTACAATGACCTCCTTTTACTACCTCTACTCACTGTTCCCTCCTCCTGGAATTTGCTTCCATCCATATGGACATTACTGGCTCACCTGCATCCTTTAAATCACAGTATCAGTGTCACCACTTCAGAGAAGTCCTCCCTGACTACCTCCTTTGGCCACCATCCAGATCTCTCACAACATGCTGTTTATTGCCTTCATGGCAAGTATTACATATTATCATTATCTCATGTACTTGTTTACTATTTGTTTCTGTTTTCCCCTTTAGGACATCAGCTTTAAAAGGCAGGACCCATCGGTCTTCTTTAGGCTTTGCCTCTGGCACAGTGCCTGGAATTTCCTGGAATCTCAGTAATTCTTTGCATCTAAAAATTTTCCCTAAACTGTAAAATTACTTAAAAATTTTTGTCAAGTGTTCTGATTTTACCCAAAATCTTGTAAATAGTATACATTTCATCCTATTTCTAAAAATGTTTTGTATTTTTTATGGTAACAAAGTATTTAAGTTTAGGACCAAAAAATACATCTGACACTTTAAAATCTATAGATTTTGCTTGATTTCAAGGCTTCTTTTTCAGAACATCATAAGCAATACTTGTCCTACAATTTCATAGAAAGTTTTAAATGTTAAGGCTTTGACTTTCTGTAATCTAATTATTTTTATATGAATTGATGAAAAAAACATTAAATAAAGTTCTGTTATTTCATAGGTACATTATTTCTCTGGAAAAGCTCAGAACTTAATGGGGGGGGGGGGGATAAAAACTTTCATGGGATTGTATAGCTGACAGTCAATCCATGTGAGGCTGCATCTTATCCTTAGATACACATCTATTGTGGTCATGCATTAGGAGTTTTAACCTCTGCTTAAAGAAACTATTGCTACTCGGTGATTAATGTTGGCCAAATCACCACTTCCAACCACTTTTCTCTCCACCCCTTGTCTGTTCCCACAAAATGTGGTGCATTCTCCCCAGAGCTTTCTTAATGCAAAGTCATGCATACATGTTGGAGTTCAAACAAATAAATCTTTGCCTGTTCACTGTTTACTGTTTATATCACAAAGCTCCCGCTGACCAGCTGGCACACACAAAGCCTCTAAAGGTTCTGGGGCTTGATTTATTTTGCAGTCTCTTAATTCATATGTATGATGCCACTGTTGCATATTACAGGGGCAGGGCCATCTCTTCTATAAATTATGAAATCAGTTGGAAAGCCTGATTACCCGTTAGCGAATGTGGGCCCCGTGAACATTAATCCACACACTGGGCTGCAGTCAACGAAGTCCTGGCGTCAGGCCAAGCCACCAGTGTTGGAGCACTTTGGACTGCGAGTCAGTTTCACCAAGTCAGACAAGTGTGGAAGATGGATCGCAGAGCAGCCCTCGTGGTGCTGGGAGGATGCAAAGGACAGTGGGGACTTCAGGCTGAAGAAACTTGAGAAAGACTCAGTAGAAGATCTCCAAGTAGACTGTGACAACTGAGAAGCTGCTGCAAGACCCAGATCTTTTTGGCAGAGGGAAATCAGAGATAGAGTGACAGAGACATCACAGGAGAGGGGCGGGCACGAGGCAAAACAGCTCTGGGTCCACAAGGAATCAGGATCCGGGAGACAGAAAGTAGCTGATTAAGGACATGTATGCTGTGCACGTCGGACCTGGAGAGATGCGTGTGTGTGTGTGTGTGTGTGTGCACAGGTGCTGTTGTTGTTTATCTCTAAGTCATGTCTAACTCTTGTATAACCCCTTGAACTGTAACCCACCAGGCTCCTCTGGCCATGGGATTTCCCAGGCAAGAATACTGAGTAGGTTGTCATTTCCTTCTCTAGGTGATCTTCCCAACCCAGGGGTCAAACCTGTGTCTCCCTCTTGGCAGGCAGATTCTTTACCACTGATCCACCTGGGAAGTGCTGTATGCACAGATACATCTACCAACGAAGCCAGCTTCCTTCCATGCTTACCCCATTTGTCAGCCGTGTCATCATTTTAAAGTCTTCCATAAATCTTAGGACTACTTTTAAAATTTTTCTATAAAAATAACACATGGCCTTTTCAAAAAACAACACACACACACACACAAAATTGTCCTGAAGTGTATAAAGGGTCAAATGCAAAGTGCCCCATTTGCCAACCCCCGCCCCTCCACTTCAACTAACTCTTATTCTTTAGATGGAACCCCCATGAAGAACTTCCATCCTCAAACTTTCCCTTTGTTCTCTCTCCAAGAAAGGAAACATGCATTGAACTCATGTCTGCATGAGTGAAGGGAGCTCTCTAACCTTCATCTCTGCATTCACCTACTCCCCAGCCAGGACTAGAATTGTCTTCCTAGAGTACCATTTTCTCTTCGCAAATCCCAGCGGCTCCCCCGAGTGCCTCCCATATGGAGTGCAGACCTCCATCATTGTCCTCAGCCCTCCTTATCTAACCGCGTTTCCCACCATTCACCTTAGCCATCCTTCCCTGGCATTTCTGCCTATGCTGTTCCTCTGCCTGCCACTTCAGCACCTGTGTGCTCCATCCCACATTTCTCTTGTGAGTTTTTAGCTCATCTCTTTCCATCCTCTTCTTCAATGCCCACCTCACTCTCTAATTCTTCTATAAAACATGTCTGCCCCTCCAACCAGCAGCTCTTTCCTGTCCCTAAATACTTATGTAGTCACAGGTTTAACATTTCTTATTTTCTAATTATTTTAGAAGTGTTAATTCTTTCTCTCCCAATTAAAAAAACAACTTTGAGGTTAAGAAACTCACTTTTACAGTTGGTTGGCCCCACAGAACCTGGTGTCACAGGGATGCTTGGGAACACTGTGTCCCATAAATGCATAGGAAATGGGCAGATGACACAGAAGGTGTCCCTTTCATTTAAATACTCATCCCCCCACTGGTTTGTACATTGGGCTAGCTTTCATTTTTTGGATTTTCGTTTATAACCCTCTGTAACCATCCCTTTTACATGGTCGTTAAAATACAGATGAATTACCTTCAGTGCAATGTGACTAATAGGACTGATAGATTAACTGCACCTTTCCTTTCAAGGATATGAATTTTTTGTATGTGTCCTAGAAATTTAGAAAGATATTTATAGTTTCAAAAAAACAGCCCTAAGAGGTACAGCAGGTAGTTAAACCCTACCTAAGGTTTGAGACCCCCTTGATTTTAACCTTAAATGTCTAATCCATATGACATTTTAACAAGTCATGAAATGATTTCTTTGTTCTCATTTTAGTGTAGAAGAAAACTTTAAAGAAAAGGGTAAATCTTCTGGTGTATGGCATATGGAGGTCAAGATCTTACATAGATTTTCAGCATTAAGGCAGAACAAATGGACTGCAAGATTACAAAGAAAACAAATTCAGAGCAGTAACCTTTTGAGAACTGCCAAATTGCTGGCAAGATGAAAATGGGATTGCATTTGAGAAATTATGCGGTGTTGTGCTTCTCAGAGAAATGTACAGCATAGAGAAGGATATGTGTTTTCATTTGAAACTCTATTTTTAATATTTGTAATGACAGCAACTGAAGCAAATCTGACTATATGTAGAACACCCAGTAAATGGTAAATGGTGGTGATAGGGAGGGGGGGAAGTTAAATGGAAATAGAGGCTCTGGTGTACCAAGTATATTTTTGAAATATCAAACAGACACCTTCAGCCTGGATGCTGAAGATCACTGTGCAGGGTGAAAAAGAAGTCAAACACTTGCCCAGAAAAGAAGTCTGAAATCACAGCAAAGCTAGGGCTGGATTCTCAGCAGTGTGAAGGAAGGGAATGTATGAAAGAAAATGTCTCTCTGCATATCATAAAAACAGAAAAATTTCCAGCATATGCTGCTATTTTACTTTTTTATTTTGGCAGAGCATTTGTGACTAGTTATGGGTGGGGTGGTTCTCAGATGTATGTTTCAGCCAAGGATGATGAATGCTCAGACTATTTTTCCCAACCTTACATGCATGTACTTCTCTCTTTTTTTAATTCCCCATGTGCCTTCTCCTAATGTTTTATCAGATGGGGTGCCCAGGCAGCTCCATTTGGGATCACATCAGACATGTTTGGAGTAATTCTATTTAGATATAAGATTGACACATTTCTGAAATATGTTCCTTTAGTTCCTACCTTTGTTTTGATATAACACGACAGAGCAAGCCAAGGAAAATTTAAGTAACATATAATTAATAAAGAAGCAAAACATGCACTAGTAAAGTTTTAGCTCCTACATCCATTGATTTTTTTCTAGGCTTTAAGTAAATTACACTTAAAAGTTTTTCTGTAGTTCAGTGTATTAGGTCTTGGGGTTGACATTATTTTCCAATTCTTCTTTTCATTCACATATTTCTATATGTTGATAAAGCTCACATATTTATGTTTAATACTTGCTTGATTGTTGCATTTCTTAAGATATCACAACTTGTTTTAGCTGTTTCCCTTCTGTAGTGTATCTGAGTTACTGTCAAATTTTTACTATTATATACAGCAATACACCTGTGTAAGAGACCACTTAGTTTTGTCTCCATTAGGTTACATTTTAGGTTACATTTTAGGTTTTTAGGAATTCCTGCATGAAAGAGAGACAGATTATGGTTCAGAAGCTCCAAAACCTACTACCAAACTGTCCTCCAGAAAGCTGCAGTCAATCTGTTGTGCCAACATCTATTGAAAGTACGTCTTTTTTCCCAGATCTTTTATAAAATCGAGCTTTCTCAAGTTTACTAATTTGAGAAATCACTGAATGACCTTTCATTTGTATTTCTCTGATTTCAAAAAAGACTTCTGATTTGCTATAGTCATTTTACCTCCCAGTAGGGACTCTGAAATAGTTTAATTGTATTCAAAGTATCTGCCTTTTATTTCTAGTTACTTGAAACATCCAGTGACAGTGAAAAAAAAAAAACTAGCTTAAAACTCAACATTCAAAAAACTAAGATCGTGGCATCTGGTCCCATCACTTCATGGCAAATAGAAGGGGGGAAAGTGGAAACAGTGACAGGTTTTATTTTCTTGGGCTCCAAAATCACTGTGCACAGTGACTGCAGCCATGAGATTAATACAGTGGCTCTCTGGAAGGAAAGCTATGACAAACCTAGACAGTATGTTAAAAAGCAGAGACATCACTGTCCCAACAAAGGTCCATGTAGTCAAAGCTATGGCTTTTCCAGTAATCATGTACAGAAGAAGGCTGAGCCCTGAATTGTGCTGGCGAAGACTCTTGAGAGTCCCCTGGACTGCAAGGAGATCAAACTAGTCAATCCTAAAGAAATCAACCCTGAACATTGACTGGGAGGACTGATGCTAAAGCTGGAGCTCCAATATTTTGGCCACCTGATACAAAGAGATGACTCATTGGAAGAGACCCTGATGCTGGGAAAGATTGAAGGCAGGAGGAGAAGGGGGCAGCAGAGGATGAGATGGTTGGATGGCATCACCGACTCAATGGGCATGAATTTGAATAAACTCCAGGAAATAGTGAAGGACGGGCTTTGCGACTGAACAACAACAATCAATAGCTACTTTCATTGGTACCATACTAACTGCAAAATAATGCCAGGAATAATCAAAGTTCAGCTTGCTATACAGACTTCAAATGCAATACTTAATGTATATAAACTACGTAAGCCACAGAATATAGATTCAGAGATTGTTGTCACAATGCT
This sequence comes from Odocoileus virginianus, assembly GCF_023699985.2. Lineage (NCBI taxonomy): Eukaryota > Metazoa > Chordata > Mammalia > Artiodactyla > Cervidae > Odocoileus > Odocoileus virginianus. The sequence goes on from NC_069703.1 coordinate 9,189,823, forward strand.
ACAGCCAGAAAAAATGTGAGAATATATTTTTAAATCTTATTTTTAACACATTATAATAAACACTGCAATGTCTGGAAGCCCCTGACTGTGTGGAAGGAGGTTTTTACTTGCCATTGCATAAGCGCAGCTACAGCCTCTGTTTATCATAAAGTGCATTGGCCAGGAAATGGAATATACTCCACCAACTGATATTGACAGAATTCTGTCACTGCAAGTGCCTGTTTCATTGACATTATTTGCTATTTTTCTCTCAGAGAAGTGAAGGAATAATTACAAGCTGTCTCTTTGGCTTATACATGGTTTATACACCCATTTCTTTTTCCACCTTTTAGACAGTTCTCCAAGTTCAATAGCTGCTTCTTACTCAATGTGTATTGCTGGGCATGGTGCTTGGAAAAGTGAAATAAAATGAGAGCTGAATTTATCCATCATATTAGCAAAGATTCTAGGACTAGGTATTATGCAGAATATATTGAATGTTATGATTTGTTCATCACATTCTCCCCTATTCTTGCCTTTCAAATTTTAATTGGTGTGTTTTACTGTGTGCACATTTTCCTGGTACTTTTGTTTTTAATTTATATTTATTTATTTACTTTTGGCCATGCAGTGCGGCATGCAGGATCTTTGTTCTCAGATGTAGGGATCAAATTCAGGGCTCCAGCAGGGAAAGTGTCAAGTCCTAACTACTGAACCACCAGGGAATTCCCTCTCCTGGTACTTTTGAATATGTTATTGTTGTTTAGTTGCTAAGTTGTGTCCAACTCTTTTGCAACACCTTGGACTGTTGCCTGCCAGGCTCCTCTGTTCATGGGATTTCCCAGGCAAGAATACTGGATTGGGTTGCTATTTTCTTCTCCAGGGGATCTTCCCAGCCCAGGGATCAAACTCATGTCTCCTGCATTGCAGGCAAATTCTTAACTCCTGATCCACCAGGGAAGACCCACTTTTGAATATACCCCTAGGAAATATAATGCGGGCCCTCCTGTTAGAGGGGCATCCCTGGCACCCTGAGAGACAGACTAATAAAGCCGGCACATGATTAATAAGATCAGATTCATGCAAAAGTCACATGGACAGGGAAGGCACAGGCTAAAAGCAGTAAGATCAGGTTTTGGCATTGGCTAATCATGGGGTTAGCATAGCCTAAGAAAATGGATGTCAACTGTATGGAATTTGCAGCTTAGAAATCCAGAAAATGAGTGTGAGGGCCAATGTTCAGAGTTCACATCAGTCATCTGGGAAGAGGGGCTCATTGGGCAAAATGTGAAAGTGTTTTAGAAACACCACAAGGAGCAGAGGGGTGTAGAGGGCAAAAACAGAAGGTACGCCTGTGTTCGAATCCCAGTTCTTTCTCACCAGTTTGATGACTCAAACCCTCTGGGCTTGTTTACTCACCTGTAAAATGGAGATGGTGATAATAATATTACTTACCCCATGGACAGTGAAATATGAATGCATTTCAAATTTCGCACAGCACATAAGGACTATAGAAGTCCATGATGACTACAGCCCAATTTAGGATGCGCCTAATACATAGTAAGCACTCAATAGCTATTTGATGCTATTCATCACACATATCATTGTGCTTGGATGATATAGTCACCAACGTGACCCTCTGATGATCAAGCCCCTTCCCATATACATTTGCTCAGTGGAACAGGATATGCTGATCTAGGGAAATGATTATCCAGTCCAATGGGGTGGTTTGAGCTTTCATGGAAATTAATCCTCTGGTGTAGACGTCAATTTGTTATGTGTTTGATTAGTATGACTTTGGCTGAGGAAACAAGATCTGCTTTTCAGACCAGCAACCCTGAAAGCCTGACTTTGGGTAGAGGTGACTCCATGGAGATGTTATCTCTTCATGCTTATGACTGAGTGATAGGATGACCACAGCAAGTCAGAGTCATGTCTTCCAGGAGACTATTAACAAAATGAAACTTGTGGAGCCTGCATGAGAAAGTTCTAAGGGAACCGCAGGAAGGTTAGTTGGTTGGTGAGCATACACACCCTTCAGGCTGACAACTGAAGACCAAGAGTCTCAGCTGCACATAACTTTGACCCTGCGGTCAGATAAACATAAAAAATGCATGCAGTCTAAGTGCTTCCCTGTTAATATCAGTTACTCAAGGAATTGCCTATTCCAACAAAGATGTGGCATTCACAAAAATGCACAGTGCTTTTTGTTCTGTTAATAATATTTAAATAATTAATTTTGTTGTATCACCCGTTGTATTTACTGAGTGACATTAGTTTGACAAGCGTGGCGATATGAATATCCATCAAACACCCCATGGGTTTCAGGAAGTCCTGCAAAAGGTCAGAGTCTGCTGGAGACTTCACAGAAACTTTGGCTGGAAACCCCCACTGGGAAGATATGTTTTCTATGGTCTTATTAGTTTAAAATTTAATAATTTTTCAGTATTTATGGCTTCGACAGCAAGCTCCCATTGGAAAGAAAAAAAAAGTAAAAATCTTCCCTCTTATTTCAAACTCGAATAGTTTTATAGGATGCTATTGTCTGAAACCAAATGCCAGGACAATGATGTTGGAGCTGGTGAAAGCTACTGGCTGGACTCCAGGAAAAGGGCTCAAGAGTAACTTTGCTCCTTAGTCCCAGAGACCAGGCTCATTGGTAAATAATAGAAATCAACTCCAAGCACTAAGGATGCTTTCATGATTCAGAGAATCATGCCTTCATTGCATGAACAGCATCACGTGGACGGCAAGATCTGGCATTCTTCCTGGCCTTGGAAGACAGTGAATAGGTCCCGTACTGAATCTCTTTTCTCTTTAGGTTAGACACCCATAATTCACTTATCATCTCTCCCTCTTAAGAGATGGTTTGCATTCCATCATCATCTTGATAAGATTTTCCCAGAAGACCCTTGAAGAGGACCAGATCCTCTGTAGGTTTTAGTCTCAGAATATTGGGTATCCTTATTTCAGGAACCAAAGGAAGAAGGTTATATCACTTACACTCACACAGTCGTCACGTAAGTACTTTTCTGTGTCCATTCCAGGAGGTCCTCAGAAAGAAACCATGTGCTTGTGTGACTCAGCTTTGACAAAACACTCAAAATTCACCATGAACTTGTCATTCTTGGGACACAGCAAAATTGTGAGAGCATTTTTTTGAAAGTTGTCAAAACACATGGGGTCAACTTAAAGGATAATAAAAATAAGAAAGGAGTAGTAAAACTGCCAACTCCTCATTTCTCTCCAAGCTGTATTTTGGCAAAATTCTATTAGTTCTCTTACAGAAAGAAAGACTGTCAGATTTAAGGGCCCAAGCAAACAAGAAACGGGGCATGTTAATTGAAAGAATTATTGTAATCGAAGTTTGAGTGCAAAATTACATCCTTCATAATTTTACACTTAAGTGAAGTACATTTCTGCCCATGCTTGTAAAGACAGAGAATTTTCCTCATGTCTGACACCTCAAATACTGGTAACCTTGCTATGCAATAACCAGAGAAGAAGGTTGAAAGAATTTGAAAGCTTTTTTATTGTAGTGAACACAAGGATGTGCAAAATGCATTGTCACTCTATTATGTAGGCATCTAGGTGTGGGATAATCGATCAAAACCCCTGAAAGTGGGACTTGAGACAACAAAGCATGTAAAAAAGAAGTGTTTTTGTTCTTAAAAAAGGATATAAGTATTAACTTTTTATATAGTATAACCTTTTTCATATTGTATATTTAAATATGATCTAAAGTATTATAAAATAAATGCCAGTTAAATGAATCCAGGTACAATTGGATAAATGTCATTATACTATGTGCATTTGTGACACAATACAAAATAGGGGTCAGAAAAATATAAGGCACTGATGTTTATTTTTAACATCTTTTTTTTTAACTGACTGGTAGATGCAACCTACATGTATCATAAAATCCTTCAAACATCAAGACTAATTCACATAACAAGGGACAGAACTCACAAATGAACCAGAATCCCTAAGTTAGCTCTGTGGATAGTGCATAGTGTGGATTACTTTTATAATAAGCACCATAAGAGCTAATGTTTCAATTGGTCCTGGGTTTTTTTCTCTGTAACAGCAAAGAATTTTTCTGAGCCATCTCTATGCTTTCCTTTAGTTTCTCCTATGACAAATGGCTTCAAGTAGTTAAAAAACAGAATGGCATAGTCATCAGAATGTCACAAGGACATACAGTTTCTCTATGTCAAGCTAAAAGTAATCTTGAAGTCAGCATTCTTTAAGGTGGAGTTACACGCACCTATATTAGAATCCCCTAAAAGGCATCTTGTTTATAAACAAGATTCCTAAGTTCTGTGCAAGACTTCATGAATCAGACTCTCCCCAGTCTTGGAACTGGGACTAGGCCTTTTCAACAAGCTCTCCAGGTGATCACCTATACACTAAATCCTACACATTGTCTTGAGAAATAGCCCTTAAAGGAATTGCTCCAGGGACTTGGATTCAATTAGCTGTATATAAATCAGTGGTTCACATCCCTGGCTGTGCAATAGAATCACTTGTGGGAGGTTTAAAGCCACAACCATGATTGCACATAATTTCCAGAATATCTAATTTGTCTGGCCTGAGGTGATACCTAACATGTTATTCTAATAAATAACTAGAATTGCATGCTTTTAGTAGCATTATTCACAATATTCAAATATAGGGAGTAACTCAAGTGTCTATCAATAGACGAATGGATAAATAATTAAGATGTGTGTGTATACACAGTGAAACACTATTCAACTGTAAAAAGGAATGCCATTCTGTTGTATGTTATAACATGAATGAACCTTGAAAACCTTATGCTAAGTGAAATAAGCCAGACACAAAAGAACAAATTCTGTATGATTTTTCTTACATGAAGTATCTAGAGTAAGCAAATTCATAGAGACACGAAATAGAAGTTACCAGGGGCTGGGGAGGAAGAGAAAGGTTTAGCAGTTAGAGAGCTTCTCTTTAAGGTGATAGAAAAGTTTCAGAAATATATAGCAGTAATGGTTACTGATACTGTAAATGTCTTTTATTGCACACTAAATTGTACACTTAAAATAGTTACAATAATAATTAAAATTACAACTAATTTCAGTTATAAACTTCCTATTATATACATTTTACCATGATAAAAAGGCTTTTAAAAGGTAAAAGACATATGTAACTAGGATTGAGAATTTCTGTACCTAACAGAGATGAAGCAAACCACCTGTCAAAGACACATTTGATAGGTGGTCACTGCATTAGTTAAAGCAATTTACCAAATCCTCATTGCCCATTGAAAAAAGGGGAAGTCCTGAGTGTGGGCCTCCATGATTTGGCCCCGGCCTACCCACCCAATCTCATCTGTCATCTCCACCCCTATCCTTTGTTCCAATCATAACTTCAAATTGAATGATGAGTAATCTCCTAAATGCACTATTTGGATCCACACATTCCCACTTCTTCCACATACTTTTCTTTCTTTCTGCAAAGTTGCCTTCTTGTCAAAGACTCTTGGTCTAGCTCATTATTTAAGACCAAGGTATCAACCCTGGATAGACATTAGAATCACCTGGAGAGCCTTTAAAACCTAAGCTTGCATGGGTCTCTCCCTAGACCAATGCAATCAGTTTATTTCGGAAGTGGGAACTGAGCATTGATCATTTTTGTAAACATTCCCCAGATGATTCTAATGTGCCAGCAGGGTTGGGAACCACTTCTGCGTCTGTTGCTCAGTGTGTGATCTGCTGACCAGCAGCCTTGACATCATCTTGGAGTTTGTTAGAAATGCAGAATCTCAGGACTCATTTGAGACCTACTGACGCAAAATTTACATAGTAACAAGCTACATCAGTAATTTGTGTGCCCGTTCAAATTTGGAAGAAAAGTTATGAACAACCTAGACAGCATATTAAAAAGCAGAGACATTACTTTGTCAACAAAGGTCTGCCTAGTCAAAGCTATGGTTTTTCCAATAGTCATGTATGGCTGTGAGACTTGAACTATAAAGAAAACTGAGCACAAAAGAACTGATGTTTTTGAACTGTGGTGTTGGAGAAGACTCTTGAGAGTCCCTTGGACAGCAAGGAGATCCAACCAGCCCATCCTAAAGGAAATCAATCCTGAATATTCATTGGAAGGACTGATGCTGAAGCTGAAACTCCAATACTTTGGCTACCTGATTGGAAGAACTGACTCATTTGAAAAGATTGAAGGGAAAGATTGAAGGCAGGAGGAGAAGGGGATGACAGAGGATAAGATGGCTGGATGGCATCACCGACTCAATGGACATGAGCTTGAGTAGGCTCTGAGAGTTGGTGGGACAGGGAAGCCTGGTGTGCTGCAGTCCAGGAGGTCACCAAGGGTTGGACACGACTGAGCAACTGAACTGAAGGCTCATCTTAGAACTTGAAGAAGCCCTCTCACAGCCACTATAGCCTTGTTAACCACACCTGCCTAAAACATACCTCTATCTTTTCAGTTCTCCCATTGTACTAGGATATTGAGATCTTGCAAGCATGCTGTCACTTCAGTCATGTCCAATCTTTGTGACACTACGGACTGTAGCCCACCAGGCTCCTCTGTCCATGGGAATCTCCTGGCAAGAATACTGGAGTGGATTGCCATGCCCTCCTCCAGGGGATCTTCCCAAGCCAGGGATCAAACCCACATCTCTTATGTCTCCTGTATTGGCAGGCATGTTCTTTACCACTAGTGCCACCTGGGAAGCTCTGAGATCTTGAAGTTGGGATAGTATTTTATCTTCCTATCTCTAGTACCTAGCATGGCATCTTCTATGGTAGCTTCCATAAATAGTTACTTGAACTATATTAAAATTTAAAAGCAACATGTAATCTAATAACTAACATTTCAAAGATAATGGTAATACTCTCAAAGTAAAGAATAAGACACGACAGGAATAAAGGAACCCATATATTGAGCAACGATTATGTTCCAAGACCTTCAAACATGGTAGGTGCAATCCTCACAACAGCTCCATGGAATAAGCATTTCCATTTATTTTATGGATGAAATAATTGCAGCTGAAATGAGAAGAAATGTGGTCACAGAGCTGATACAGGATGAGAGTGGGATTTGACTCCAACTGTCTTGTTTCACAGGCCATTTTACTGAGCTTCTAGTAATTTAAAAGTTAGCTCTTTTCAGAATCTCCTGGGGGTATCTTTATTCTCTTTTCTATTCCTATCCTTATCTGCCTCTCGCCATCTCTTCCTCTTTACCGTGGAGTGTGACCTTTTCACTTTGTTCCAAATACTTCCTCCTGTCTCCTTTCTCAGTCTCTGCTTTCCTCCCCCTCAACGTCTTGCCTGGTCCCTCAGCAGTAACTGAAGTCCATTTAAGACTCTTGTTTTAATTACCAAATGTATTTTCCTTTTCTAAAATTTAATATCAGGTCAATTACACTCCTCAGTAGGTGTTTAAGATTTCTGATAAGTCCTCTTCTGATAGGACTTGAAGTAGGTTATAGATTAAAACACAATTTGATGGCAATTTTAATTGAAAGTAAGGGATTTTATTGTTGCTTCTCTTTGGTTTGATTTTAGGTAAAAGATATAAATTATAAGCCTAAATTAAGTTGTTTTTTTTGTTGAAAAGTAGGGCTTCAAGGATAACTCTTGTCCTTCCTTGCCCTTCAACAGAGAAGAAACCCAATTCTACTTCACTTCTTTTTCTTCTATGTGTTAAATATCAGACTGGACAGAAACATTAATTTGAGAAACTAAATGTTTTATTATTTATCTAAATATCATATGTAATTATCTTCACTGAGAACTATAACAACTGGACACAATCCAGTTAACAAATACATATTTTTTCTTTGAAATAATTTTTTTTTTAACAGAGCACTTCAAAAACTTCCTAAGAAAAAGCGATGATAACATTAACTTATGCAAAATGTCAAGACCAAAAAAACCCCAAATTTAATATAGAATAATAATTCCTTTGTTGGAATAGAATTTGAACAGTAAAGAAATAGCAGAGTTATGTATAACCCAGTATATCCAAATAAAGATTGGATCATTTTACGATAAGAGCCAAATGGAATAAATGCATTGCAGAGTTGAGCCTCCACAGTTTCAAAATAACAAAGTCACGTCAGTAATTCAATGGCAAACAGTAATGCCTATGATGTTTCATTGTATCCTCTTTGGAAGTCTTCTCCCTTATACTCGTTGGTGAGGACTGTACCTGTTGTGAAGAGTTAGCCATCACTGCAGAATGACCAGTTTATCTGGGTTTGTCCATAACTTTCTCAGTTTTATCTTTTGCCCCTTCCCTGAAAATCTCTCAGTCCCAGGCAAACTGTGATGGCTGATCACCCCATCTGGCAGTCCTGTTGTGCCTGAACATACACCTTCCTATTTGCATACAGAAGAGTGAGTCTGTCACACGGCTCTCTCCAGGTTAATCTTCCTTTCCAAATGTAGGTCTGAACTGAAAAGATATAAACCAGATCTAGAGCCAGGGCCCTGCATGGTGGAGCTGGTTATGCCCTCTACTCGGGCATCATGTCTAAAGGAAGGGGGGCACCATTCACATTGTAAATGTTGTATGTTCATTTGACAATTTTTTTCAGTGGTAAAGAGTCTTATTACTACAAAATCATTGTATTATGATAATTCTCTGACTGATGGAATTACAGTTATTGAAGAAGGAAGTCTATTTCTAATTGACACATACATGCCATGTGGATTGGTGGCTGCCTTGGAGGCCACATGTTTAGTGAGATGCTTTAGGGGAATCTCAGTCAGCCACTCGGTGGAGACAAGTGAGGATGAGGAAGCCATTAATTAGTATAAGCAAAGACAAGAGCCCACGTGTGTGAAGACAGGGAGGCCGCCTCAATTCTTCATTACAGTTTTCCACTCCTGAGCCTGCCTGCTTCCTTGGGAAGCAACTCAGAGACCTTATAACAAAAATCTTCCCTTTTATTTAAACCAAATGAATGGATCATATACCTCAGGATTAACCAAGTTAATTCTGTAATTGGAATCTATAAGTTGAAGACGTGAAAATAAAGCAAATTTACCTGACAAAAATGTTCATTTTATTTATTTTCTGAAATGACCAGAAATTTCAATAAAAATAATCTTCTTAGCACAATGCTCCATGCAGACATAGCCTCTGCAAAAAAAAAAAATATATATATATATTAGAGAAATCATACTGGGAAGAGCATTTTAAGTGTATGTTGCCAATTACATTTAGCAAATAATAATAAGGACATTTGGGAGTGCATTATTAATAGTAAAGTACCCTTTGGGTTCTCTGTAAATAGATATTATTAAATCTTAGTAATCTAACAAATTCTGTGTAAGAACTTAGGCTGATTGGGGAAGGATGTTGTTACTGGCAAAGAGATTTAAAATGAGCATCAAATTTGTTTATCTCTCCCTTTCAGTGATGGGCATATAATGCCATTCTTGAGATAGTGAAATGAAGGAAGTCTTCAATTAAAGGCTTGATAAGAAACTGCAGAATATCCATGACACTTCATATTCTTTTTATAATTATAAGTCTTGAAATTTCCCAAAGCATATTATGTGTGCTCAATCACATGTAATATCTAGAGACGATAACATAAAATGTAATTTAGTTGTGGGTTTGCAAGGTTTCTGTTCTGTAATATCACTCATAGCAGTGATACTATGTACTTCTAGAGGGCTTTAAAACTAGTTGAGTAAAACAGATGATCCAGTGCAAGTTCGATGTATGAAGCGGGGCACCCAAAGCTGGTGCTCTGGGTGCTCAGAGGGATGGGATGGGGAGGGATGTGTGAGGGGGGTTCAGAATGGGGGAACACATGTGTACCCCTGGCTGATTCATGTTGATGTATGGCAAAAGCCATCACAACATTGTAATTATCCTCCAATTAAAATAAAACAATTAATTAAAATAATAAAAGTAGTTGAGAGAATTGTCTTCCTGCTCTGCACCAGTGAGATAGATACAGTGCTAATGCTGTGCACAGGAAAAAGGAATCTTTCTAATGCATTCTAAAGAAAGTCACTTCCTTCAAATCTTTACACACCAATATTACGCAGTCTGTGATAACAAAGTGAGCTCTGCATCTCCTGGCATAATTGAAAAGCTTATTTTTAAATGCCATATGTTGCTGTGATTCATGCTGTGTGTTAATGATTATCACACATGCAAGCAAAATGCTATATTAGTTTTATATTCATGTAACTCCTGATTATCACAAATCCACACAACGAAAGACTGGAATGATATTAGAGTGCCAGAGATGTGAAGAATCTCAAAAAGTTCTCTTATTCAGCATCTCATCTTTCTAGACAATTGAATTTAAGTCATCCAAGACAAAGAGGAGCATTTCCTTTTACAATTAAGTAAATGTTTTATGGAGGTCCACAGTGTGACCTATGCTGTGGAGAATAAAAGTTGAAGAACCCAATTCTGTCTTGTCCTTAGGGAATATACAGTATTTTTTTCAAAGAAGTATAAAATAAATGGGAAATAAATAATAGTATATTAGTGCTGCGTGTCTTGGAATGGCCTATAGCACAGGTTCTCAAGTTTTAGCACGCACCAGAATCTCCTGGCAGGTTTGTTAAAACACAGATTGCTGGACTCCTGCCTCCCATTTCTGTTTCAGTAGCTGGGATAGGGCCCAAGAATCTGCGTTTTCAACAAGTTCCCCAGTGGTACTGGCTCCTAGATGATGCTCTGGGAACCACTGCAGTAAAACATTGGGATTAAAACTGCAGGCTCTGGAGTTCAGGGGCAGAGTTTGAATCCTGAGTGGATTTGAATTAGAGTCCTGCTTTATTGAATTACAATGATAGTATAAATTTACAAAATACCTTTCCTTGGAAACAATTTTCCTTTACTTTAAAATAATATTCTTCCTAATTTTGGGTGTTGAAATATATTTATGCCTATGAAAATAATGGTAATGGATATTGTCATTTATTTATTAGTATAATAAAACCTTGGCACTACCATAACTGTTTCCCTCCTGCATTGTAATTTGGGGCTAAAATTTAAAAATACATAAATAAATGAAAATTAGGATTGGGCCCTTCCCGAGAGGGCGACCATGACTGTGTCCTAACGCAAGTCTCAGAAAGGGGATGGGACATTCTTTAGGAATGATACTCAGTTGTAGCATGAATAGCAGTCGTGGGAAGAGGTCAGGAGGGCAGTGTGCAAGAATGGAGTGCACAAAACACAGGCTGGTTCTGTTTCACTCACTTGATGTAACAGAACAGGGAGCTGAGATGTGCTGGGGTGGCCTCCCTGTGACCTCCCCGATAGGTCAGTTCACATACAGGACACTCATCTCTGTTGTCATAGCAACTTTAGGGCAAACCTATCATGAGACCTAAAGCAAGAAGTCAGGGACTAGACTCTGTCCTGACCATTTGACTGATGACTTTTCTAATATAGGGTTCAATAAAGCAGGATTTGAACTCAAATCCATTCTATTCTGCCAGAGTAGGAATGTAGGTTATCTCCTGGGCTTAGGGGATGGGCCTGGTGATGGTAGTCAGATGTTTCTATTCTTGCCACTTTGATCCATTTTCAATCATCAAGCAAAACACACTTAAGCCATATGAAGCTCTTAAAGATAAAATATTTCCTGCATATTTTAATGTTTTGACCCTAACAGACTCTTTATGATCCCGTGGACTGCAGCACGCCAGGCTCCTCTGAGCTAGTGCTGCATTCCATGGGGTTGCCAAGAGTCAGACAAGACTTAGCAACTGAACAACAACAAACCACACTCTCAAGACTTTAGATTAGAAAAAACAATTTTAAGAAAAGATTTCAAAGAAACATTTTCAGTCCCAGTCAAACCTCTTTAGGTAGAGATCAGGAATTGAAATCAGGGAGGTGGTAGGATTCAGGTGAAGGGTAAGAGTCAGTGATACCTTTGGGGCCCACCAGTAGGTAATGACCAACCCTCTTAATGGTTCAATAATACCATTTTGAGCATAAAAATGGCTCCCCAAATGAGCCACAGCAAAAGGACCCGCTTCAAGATAAACAGAGTAAATATTCTCAGTAACTAAAGGTCATTGAAAAGTATTGCCTTAGGGGATGGGAGAAAGTAACTGCAAATCATATATCTGATAAGAGGTTAATATTCAGAATACATAAGGGATTCATACAACTCAATAGCAAAGAAACCAACCCAGTTAAAGAATGGACAAAGGACCTGAATAGACATTTCTGCAACATATAAGATGGCCAACTGACATATGAAAAGGTGTTCAGTATCACTCATCATCAGGGAAACAAAAATGAAAACCACAATAGATATCACCTCACATCTGTCAGGATGGCTTTTCCTAAAAAACGAAAGATAAGTGTTGGTGAGGATGTGGAGAAAAGGGAATCCTGTTACTGTGTTGGTGGAGATGTAAATTGGCACAGCTATGACTGAAAACAGTGTGAAGGTTCCTAAAAATATTAAAAATAAAACAATCATATGATCTAACAATCCCAATTCTGGGTATTTATCCTAAGGAACTAAAATCAGAATCTATAAGTTATACCTGCATCACACGTTTACTGCAGTGCTATTCAAAATAGCCAAGAAATAGAAACAACCTAAGGCTTCCCTGGTGGCTGGCTTAACAACAAAGAATCCCCCTGCCAGCGCAGGAGATACAGTTTGATCCTCCGGGCAGGGAAGATCCCCTGGAACAGGAAATAGCAACCCACCCCAGTATTTCTGCCTGCAAAATTCCATGGACAGAGGAACCTGGCAACATGACTGAGAAGCAAAACAACAAGAAGAACCAACCTAAATGTCCCATCTACAAATGCATGGATACCGAAAATGTAGTATATGTGTATATATGGAGATATATCAAGAATGGTCATCAGTATGGCCTCCTTTGGACTTTATTCACCATATTAGCTGGATGTCTGCAGCCTGGCTTATGCTCATGCTTCCTCTGGCATGGTTATCATAAATTTCCGGTGGGTGGACAGTCCCTCATTTTAAATGAAAAAATGTGGGTATGTATCCAAAGGAAATAAAACATGGATCTCAAAAAAACATTTCCACTGCCATGTTCATTGTAGTATTATTCATAACACTCATGATATGGAAATTATCCAAGTGTCTGTTGACAAATCAGTAGATAAAGAAATCATAGTATATATGTACAATGGAATATTATTCAGCCTTTATAAAGAGGGAAAACCTACTATCTGCAGTATCATGGATGGAACTGGTGGACACCATGCTAAGTGGAATACACCAGTCACAAAAGGATAGATACTAAATAATCTCATTTATGTGTGGAATCTAAATATCGTTGGGAATTCCCTGGGGGTCCAAGTGGTTAGGACTCTGCACTTTCATGGCCAAGGGCAAGCATATGATTTCTGGTCAGGGAAATGGGGTCACACAAGCCATGTGGGGTGGCCAAGAAGTAAAATAAAAAATAAAAAAAAATAGTCACACTCATAGAAGCAAGGAATAGAATGGAGACTTCCAAAGGAAGAGGAATGGGGAAATGGTGATGATTAAAGGGTACAAAGGTTCAGTTGTGTTAAATAAATAAGTTCTGGAGATCTGCTGCATAACATGATACCTAGAACTAACAACTCTATAGTCACAGTAATAGTGTTAGTCGCTCGGTTGTGTCTGACCCTTTGTGACTCCATGGACTGTAGCCCACCACGCTCCTCTGTCCATAGAATTCTCCAGGCAAGAATACTGGAGTGGGTTGCCTATTCCTCCTCCAGGGGATCTTCCCAACATAAGGATCAAACCCAGGTCTCCCGAATTGCAAGCAGATTCTTCACTCTCTGAGCCAGCAGGGAAGTCCAACAACATACAGTGTATACTTAATATTTGTTAAGAGGGTAGATCTTTACATTATGTTCTTGCCATGTAAAAGGACGTGATAATTATCTTCAGGTAGGGACAGGAGGAAACCTTGAGAGTTAATTGTGTATAACCTGGATGGTAAAAATGGTTTCACGGTTGTATACTTAGCCAAACTAGGAGCTGTACATTAAACAGGGACACCTTTTACATATCAATGGTACTTTTTTTTTTTTTTAAAGAATGAATGAAAAGCATTGTCATACTGGGGGTTTCTCCAGAAGCCAACCTTGGGACAAAGATCTGGGTGCAAGTGGTTTATTCGGGAAGGAACCCAGGAAGCATGGTGAGAGAGTGAAGTGAGGCCAGGAAGGAGAGCCAATGAAAGTGGGGAATTGCAGTGGGCAACTGGGGCTCATCCCTACTGGCACCCATTAGGAACTGTGTGGAAGTCACCTCAGAAGTGCCCCCTGGATTGCTAGAAGTGGGATTCCTAGATCACGTGGTACTTGTATTGGCAATACTTTGGGGACCCTGGACAATAGCTGGATTTTTATCCACTGTTGCAGCCTGGTGAACATGCCTGGCAAACCAGCTGTCCAGAGAGCTCACTGGCTGACGGTCAGGTGGCCAGTGCTCTGAAATCCCCGCCCACATTTGTCCTGAGGCCACACTGCTCGGGGCTGCCCACCAGCGACTGGTTGTCGGGGGGGATAAGGGAGACATATTGCCGAGGCATGTGGGACTACTTCCTTGGTAACTGGCTTGAGGAATTCCTGCAGCTTCTCACTACGTAAGATCCCTCCGCCAAACTTTCTTGTCCTCAACTTCCTTCAGGGTCAAACTTGCATCCTCGTCTCACAGCTCTCCTAGCCTTCCATGCCTCCTCCCTGTTTGCTTTCATAGCATTCCCTCCACATGCCTTTTAAATCTTCTTAGTATCTCCTTCTCCGAAGACCCAACTGAACACATCCGCCACCGCCCAACCCTCTTTGGCTGAGGCTCACTCCTGGGGACATTAACTCCCCAGCCTTTCCAGTCTACCCCATGTACTGGTTCCACCTGTTCTCAGGGCCAGTAGACCACCTGAGGCAGGGAGATAGGAAGCCTCCTAGGAAGGAACTGTTAGTTGGTGACCCCAGGGCGAGCATCTGGGTAAGCCATCCCAAGTGACAGTGTTTGCTACAAGGATTATAGTTCACTTATCTGCTCAAGTATGCAAATAGACTGTTGTGCTGTATGAATATAACCAGGAGAGAAGGAGGGCTGTAGGCAATGGTATTTCCAGACTCTGTTAAGAAAAGTTGAAACTGTATCAGCCATTCAGGTTAGTTTACTTCCTTTTGCAATATATCTGGAGGTTTATTTCATTTTCTTCCTGTTACATTTCTCATGACTTCTCAATCTGATGGGTTGGTATTGATTAAAATGGGAAATGCTTCATGTTCAGAACATTTACATTTCCTGGTAACAAAAAGATGTAAAAAGAGTCTGAAGAGGAGCTCTTGGCAATGAGTCTTATAGTAGGTGTTTAATAGTGTTAGTTTTCTTCCTATTTAGCAGCCTGGAGATGAAGGACCATATGTGCAATACATAAGGTGCTGCGAGTCATATTCCTTGTGTGGCCATAAACAGGATCAAAATGATATAATTATATGAGAGCACCGCTGTAAACTCAAAGGACAAAGAGGCGTCACTTTGAGGTCTTTGCAACTCATTATTTCACTGGTTCAGATGGACCATCGTCAAGGCAAATCCTCAGAAGCAGGACACTTCCAAGAGGAGAAGCTTCCTATAACATGGCCGGGCGCTTGTGTGCTCAGTTGCTCAGTCATATCTGACTCTTTGGACCCCATGGACTGTGGCCCACCAGGCTCCTCTGTCCATGGGATTTTTCCAGGCAAGAATACTGAGTGGGTTGCCATTTCCTCCTCAAGGGGATCTTCCTGACCCAGGGATAGAACCCAGGTCTCTGGTGTTTCCTGCAATAACAGGTGGATTCTTTGCCACTGAGCCACCTGGAAATCCCAGAACATGGCTAGTATATACTATGATATGCTAAGTGGTTTCAATTGTATCTGATTCTTTGCGACCCTATGGACTGTAGCCTGCCAGGCTCCTCTGTCCATGGGATTCTCCAGGTAAGGATACTGGCGAGGGTTACCAGGCCCATCTCCAGGGGATCTTCCTGACTCAGGGATCGAATCTGCATCTCTTATGTCTCTGCATTAGCAGGCAGGCAGGTTCTTTATCATTAGTTGCCACCTGGGAAGGAATTATAATATAATATGTCCTTACATATATAATATAATATGGGCTTGCCTGGTGGCTCAGATGGTAAAGCATCCTCCTGCAATGCAGGAGTCCTGGGTTCTATCCCTGGGTTGGGAAGATCCTCTAGAGAAAGGAATGGCAGCCCACTCCAGTATTCTTCCCTGAAAAATCCCATGAACAGAAAAGCCTGGTGGGCTAGAGTCCACGGGGTTGCAAAGAGTCGGACACGACTGAGCAACTAATACACACACATGTCCTTACGAATGCGTGTTCCACTCTATTAGCTCACTTTAAATACAACTTAAAGCTCTTTTATGATATTTAGACAATAAAAACAAGTTTTAGCCATTGACAAAACATTTTGTTCCATATGTTAGATAATGTACCATTTATTCTAATTCTAGGATCCTTAAATATTCTATTGTACATTTATTTGTAATTTAATAGAATCAGTCTTCTGCCTTTGGGATATTATAGAATAATTTCATATGTACCATTAAAAAATACAGTTGATATATTCTACAGCCTGACTTAGCTGCAAATGTAGAGAAATTATTGTTGCTGCATGATAAAAATGAAGAAACATGAAACCTTAAGAAAAATGAAGAATCTAATTTAAAAGAATGGAAATGGCACAGATAAAATCAGGACAGTGACTGATCCAGTACCATGCACTAATATATCTTTTATCCTTTCTCTTCTTAAACTGAATAATAGAGGTAGGGCAGAATTTGCATTGGTGTGAATCACTCAGATCAAGAGATAGAAGGAAGGATATACATATATTATCTGGTCAATTTTACCTGACACAGTTCAATTGCTCAATGGTCCATCTGTATTTTCTGAGCCAGATTTGAACAAAGGTGACCCTCAGAACTTGTTACAAGATCTTGTTATTTGAGAAACATTTTATTGTTGTATTTTCCTGAGACAGCCTCAAAGATTAATGTCTAAAATAAACTTGGCTGTTGAAAAATTGTAAAGATACAATCAGAAAAGTAATTCAACATGTCCCCAATGCTTTTAACTCCAGTGATGAAATTCTAGTCTGTAACAAACTTGGGGGGAAAAGCAACAACACTCCTGGGTTTTCATAGCTCGTTATGTATGTCTTTCAGCTAACAATTTTAGCTTCAATTTCATCTAAGACAAATTAAACTTCACAAGAATTCTGTAGGCATTTTCCTTCTCCCCTAATCATCCCAAGGAATAGAATTGGCACAAATTAAAATAGTAAAGGTGTCTTAAATTTATCAGAACAATGCAATACTACCTAAGCAGAAACAAAGGAGGGAGTGGCCTGGTGTGGGAAGTGCTTAACTAACAATTCTATTCTTGGCTCTATTACTCATTTGATATTGACCCAAATTTAGCCTCAACTTAGCTATAAAATGAATGAGTTCTCTACCCTCAAGTTCTAAAATGCTATGTCCATGTACCTTTACCTTGTCTTATAATTGCTTATCTGTCTCATCACCAGTCTCTTTGTTCTTACACCTAGCCAATACCTAGCACATAGTAGGAAATCAACAAATCTGTGTTCATATGTAATAAATATAAATTTCTCTCTCTGTGAAAGTTGCTCAGCTGCATCTGACTCTTTTGTGACCCCATGGACTATACAGTCCATGGAATTCTCCAGGCCAGAATACCGGAGTGGGTAGCCTTTCCCTTCTCCAGGGGATCTTCCCAACCCAGGGATTGAACCCAGGTCTCCAGCACTGCAGGTGGATTCTTTACCAGCTGAGCCACCAGGGGAGCTCTTATTATGGGTGTGTTCACTAAGGATGTGTGTTCACTAACAGTGATCGTTTATGTAACTGATGGTCACAGATACTGAACCTGTCTGGCAGCTCAGGAAACAGCACGACAGCATGAAATAAAAAGCATGTCTGGTGTCTGGGTATCTGGGCATTGGATCCTTTTCATATATAGGCAATAAATTTAGACCAATGGTGAAATAATTTAAGAATTCCGTGCTTCTATGTTTCTGGGGCAGAAGTTCTTTCTGCTGAGTGTAAATCCACAACTCTTTAAAACTTGAAGGGCTAACTCACTCCATTGAATTCATTAAATATTTAGAAATAGTGCAACACTCCCTAGGAAAAGACTGGTTAAGTGCTATGTCTTGAATGTTTAATTTGACATCTTGTTGTAACATCAGAATGTTGTGCTAAGCTACCATGTGTTCTTTTGGAATAATAAATTGATAATAGAATTGAGCATCCAGATGAATTCCCAAGTTTTATAAATGTCTGTGGAAAATGACAGTGAAGTCCTACAAAAGTACATATCCTAAACTAGGAAAGAAATACTGGCCATATGCTAAATTAAAATATTTGGCCATATTTGGTGAGTACTTGTGTCTTGTTCATCATATAATTTGTGTCTTTGAGCATGAATGAGATAATATTACACACAATATTAAAAGGTGATAAGATACTATTGGAGCTACTCTCCTTAAAGTCAGGGCTGTGAAGCTATCCTGTTTGATACTGTAATGATAGATGGATGACATTATACATTTGACAAAACCCATAGACAAAGACAATACCCAATACAAAGAGTAAACCTTAATGTAAGCTATGGACTTTGGTTAATAATCAATAGTGGCTTATCAACTGTAATAAATTTGCTACACTAATATGAGTAATGGGGGAAACTGAGTGAGAGAGAGAGGAAGTATATGGGAACTTTGTACTATCTCCTTAATTTTCTGTAAACCTAAAATGGCTTTAAAAGTAAAATTTATTAATAAAAATAAACCACTATTGGAGCTATTCCACCTAAAGCTGTCAAGTCAGCAAATTCCTACATCAACTATGAGTAAAATGGCTCATTTTATCATGAGAGAGGTGATTATACCCGAAGATGATGATGATTAAAGAAGTAGTATTTTGGTATGAAAAACACTTTACTGGTTCCAGAGCCTGGATTTAAAACACAAATAGTCTTTACAAAGACCTCCATTAATCTTTAAGGCAAGGTCTTCTCACTTTGTACTTTATACTCTGCCAGATTCTACAAAACTAAGTAATAGGATCAGAAGAATAAGCCCACAGTACATGTCTTATCAGATAATATTTGGGAACTTACAAAAGCTTTATAATAATAAAGCAAAATATCAGGACACAAAAAAAGCTAGAAGGAACCAAGGAAATGGCCCAGGTCATCCCCCTCATGTTAGTTAGGTAAGAAAAAGTAAGGAACAACCATATATCCCCTGTGACATGAGAAGCCCTATGGGAAAAAAATTAATCTCTGGTCAAATCATAGGGCTACTTGAGCTATTGCCTAAGCAAATGATTGGTATTTAACTTGTGATCACGGTGAAGTTTACAGGCAATTGCATTTCTGTTTCCATTTGGCTACAGGAAAGCTCAGCCCCAAATTTGTGGCCCATTTCCAACAAGTTATTGGTTAAACCTTACACCTACCTAATCTTACTTTCTGACTCATCTATGCAGTTTTTGGACTTACTGCTGTCTTGCTGTATTGAATGTGAGGCCAGATGACCTTAACAGTCCCTTGCCTGGCTCACTCTCTAATTTCCTTTCACTCTAATCATGAAGAAATATGAGGATCAGAAAAAAACATTTTTTTTACACAGCAGAGAGATCAGAGAGAAATTATTGTAGAATTGTGCTATTCATATGATCCAGATGTTCTTTCACTAAGAGGTTAGATGTTACAGAGTGTTATTATCTTGCAAGGAATAAGATCAGAGTGATGCTAATTGTGAAATAGTCATTTCTCTTGAAATTAAGTGTGTATATACCCCCAGGTGGTATACAAGATAATCTACTAGGATATAGGAGGAAAATACGTAATTTTTATTTTTGCATAATTTTTATTAAAGCTCTACTAATAATAGAAAAATGATCATGGCCACATCATTCTGTCCTTATGTCATAATTGGTGTAAGAGGAGGATTTATGAGGAATTATGAGTAAAAAGTAAGAGTTTCATGATTCATTCTTCATTCTTATTACAGCTTATATAAGCCCTGTTTATCCACTCACTCTCACAAAAGGGACTTGTATAATGTACCAAACTCCTTATATTATTGACAAGGAAAAGACCTAATAGCAAATGTACCAGAGATATAAATAGGCAATTTGCAGAACAGTAAAATCCAAATATCAACAAACATAAAAAAAAAGTTCAGAAGAAGTGAGGGGAAAATGAACTGAAGCTACAATGAGAAAGCATGCATTGATTCGACAAAAAATAAGTACCAATACACCTTGGGCAAAGGGTTCGTCTTGTGCATTGCAAGTGGAAATGAGAACTATTACAAGCAAGAAGCAGGAAATTATGTGTAATATGGTTCCACATTTATAAACTAACACCAAAAATGCCCCTCTGTCTATGCAGATATATTTAGTACTTAAGTGTTTAGATGTGTATGAATGTGGAGAGACATATGGAAGTATATATATATATGTACATACACATATACTGGAATATAACACAAGTAACACTTGGGGTGAGGAGGTTTAGTGTAGGAAGAGTAGGAAGGGGGGGAGGAAAGTCAAAAAATGAGGAAAAAAGATTATACTAAAAATAATATGTATGATATGAACACATTTTTAATTCTTGCATAATTTTATATGAAGGAACTTAAAGTGGAAAATAAAACTTCTTAAGACTTTCAACAAGCACAGTATGTATTTTTTCAAAGGAACTACAGTTGAGATGGCATTCAGAAATACAACAACTTATTTCTTTGGCAAGTCTCCCCAAGTAACAGACATCTCCCAGAAGACTGATAATCCCCACCCCTCCAGGCGAGAGTAGGAGGATAAACCCTCAGTCACATTACATGTGCATTTTATGAAAAGCAGTGAGTCCTTCTGGTATTACATTGAAGATATGAATGAAGAAGTACATGAATAGTTTAGGCTGCAACGTTGACTTCTACCAGCTACCACCAGCATCAAAATTGAGTTCTAATACACTGAATTGTGGGCTCCCCAGGTGGCTCAGGTGGTAAAGAATCTGCCTGCAATTCAGGAGACCCATGTTCAATTCCTGGGTCAGAAAGATCTACAGGAGAAGGAAATAGCTACCCACTCCAGTACTCTTTTTTTTTTCTGTGTTTTTTTTCATTTATGTTTATTAATTGGAGGCTAATTACTTTACAATATGTAGTGGGTTTTGTCATACATTGACATGAATCAGCCATGGATTTACATGTATTCCCCATCCCAATCCCCCCTCCCACCTCCCTCTCTACCCAATCCCTCTGAGTCTTCCCAGTGCACCAGGCCCTGAGCACTTGTCTCATGCATCCAACCTGGGCTGGTGATCTGTTTCACCCTAGATAATATACATGTTTCAATGCTGTTCTCTCGAAACATCCCACACTCGCCTTCTCCCACAGAGTCCAAAAGTCTGTTCTGTACATCTGTGTCTCTTTTTCTGTTTTGCATATAGGGGTATCATTACCATCTTTCTAAATTCCATATATATGTGTTAGTATGCTGTAATGTTCTTTATCTTTCTGGCTTACTTCACTCTGTATAATAGGCTCCAGTTTCATCCATCTCATTAGAACTGATTCAAATGAATTCTTTTTAATGGCTGAGTAATATTCCATGGTGTATATGTACCACAGCTTCCTCATCCATTCGTCTGCTGATGGGCATCTAGGTCGCTTCCATGTCCTGGCTATTATAAATAGTGCTTTGATGAACATTGGGGTGCACGTGTCTCTTTCAGATCTGGTTTCCTCGGTGTGTATGCTCAGGAGTGGTATTGCTGGGTCATATGGCAGTTCTAATTCCAGTTTTTTAAGAAATCTCCACACTGTTCTCCATAGCGGCAGTACTAGTTTGCATTCCCACCAACAGTGTAAGAGGGTTCCCTTTTCTCCACACCCTCTCCAGCATTTATTGCTTGTAGACTTTTGGATAGCAGCCATCCTGACTGGCATGTAATGGTACCTCATTGTGGTTTTGATTTGCATTTCTCTGATAGTGAGTGATGTTGAGCATCTTTTCATGTGTTTGTTAGCCATCTGTATGTCTTCTTTGGAGAAATGTCTGTTTAGTTCTTTGGCCCATTTTTTGATTGGGTCATTTATTTTTCTGGAATTGAGCTGCAGGAGTTGCTTGTATATTTTGAGATTAATCCTTTGTCTGTTGTTTCATTTGCTATTATTTTCTCCCAATCTGAGGGCTGTCTTTTCACCTTGCTTATTGTTTCCTTTGCTGTGCAAAAGCTTTTAAGTTTCATTAGGTCCCATTTGTTTATTTTTGCTTTTATTTCCAATATTCTGGAAGGTGGGTCATAGAGGATCCTGCTGTGATTTATGTCGGAGAGTGTTTTGCCTATGTTCTCCTCTAGGAGTTTTATAGTTTCTGGTCTTACATTTAGATCTTTAATCCATTTTGAGTTTATTTTTGTGTGTGGTGTTAGAAAGTGTTCTAGTTTCATTCTTTTACAAGTGGTTGACCAGCTTTCCCAGCACCACTTGTTAAAGAGGTTGTCTTTTTTCCATTGTATATCGTTGCCTCCTTTGTCGAAGATAAGGTGTCCATAGGTTCATGGATTTATCTCTGGGCTTTCTATTCTGTTCCATTGATCTATATTTCTGTCTTTGTGCCAGTACCATACTGTCTTGATGACTGTGGCTTTATAGTAGAGCCTGAAGTCAGGCAGGTTGATTCCTCCAGTTCCATTCTTCTCTCTCAAGATTACTTTGGCTATTCAAGGTATTTTGTATTTCCATACAAATTGAGAAATTATTTGTTCTAGTTCTGTGAAAAATACCATTGGTAGCTTGATAGGGATTGCATTGAATCTATAGATTGCTTTGGGTAGAATAGCCTTTTTGACAATATTGATTCTTCCAATCCATGAACACGGTATATTTCTCCATCGGTTTGTGTCCTCTTTGATTTCTTGCATTAGTGTTTTATAGTTTTCTATGTATAGGTCTTTTGTGTCTTTAGGTAGATATACTCCTAAGTATTTTATTCTTTTTGTTGCAATGGTGAATGGTATTGTTTCCTTAATTTCTCTTTCTGTTTTCTCATTGTTAGTGTATAGGAATGCAAGGGATTTCTGTGTGTTAATTTTATATCCTGCAACTTTACTGTATTCATTGATTAGCTCTAGTAATTTTCTGGTAGAGTCTTTAGGGTTTTCTATGTAGAGGATCATGTCATCTGCAAACAGCGAGAGTTTCACTTCTTCTTTTCCTATCTGGATTCCTTTTACTTCTTTTTCTGCCCTGATTGCTGTGGCCAACACTTCCAAAACTATGTTGAATAGTAGTGGTGAGAGTGGGCACCCTTGTCTTGTTCCTGATTTTAGGGGAAGTGCTTTCAATTTTTCACCATTGAGGGTGATGCTTGCTGTGGGCTTGTCATATATAGCTTTTATTATGTTGAGGTATGTTCCTTCTATTCCTGCTTTCTGGAGAGTTTTAATCATAAATGGGTGTTGAATTTTGTCAAAAGCTTTCTCTGCATCTATTGAGATAATCATATGGTTTTTATCTTTCAATTTGTTAACGTGGTGTATTACATTGATTGATTTGTGGATATTAAAGAATCCTTGCATTCCTGGGATAAAGCCCACTTGGTCATGGTGTATGTATGATTTTTTTTAATATGTTGTTGGATTCTGTTTGCTAGAATTTTGTTAAGGATTTTTGCATCTATGTTCATCAGTGATATTGGCCTGTAGTTTTCTTTTTTTGTGGCCTCTTTGTCTGGTTTTGGAATTAGGGTGATGGTGGCCTCATAGAATGAGTTTGGAAGTTTACTGCAATTTTCTGCAATTTTCTGGAAGAGTTTGAGTAAGATAGGTGTTAGCTCTTCTCTAAATGTTTGGTAGAATTCAGCTGTGAAGCCATCTGGTCCTGGGCTTTTGTTTGCGGGAAGGTTTCTGATTACAGTTTCAATTTCCTTGCTTGTGATGGGTCTGTTAAGATCTTCTATTTCTTCCTGGTTCAATTTTGGAAAGTTGTACTTTTCTAAGAATTTGTCCATTTCTTCCAAGTTGTCCATTTTATTGGCATAGAGCTGCTGGTAGTAGTCTCTTATGATCCTTTGTATTTCAGTGTTGTCTGTTGTGATCTCTCCATTTTCATTTCTAATTTTGTTGATTTGGTTCTTCTCCCTTTGTTTCTTAATGAGTCTTGCTAATGGTTTGTAAATTTTGTTTATTTTTTTAAAAAACCAGCTTTTAGCTTTGTTGATTTTTGCTATGGTCTCTTTAGTTTCTTTTGCATTTATTTCTGACCTAATTTTTAAGATTTCTTTCCTTCTACTAACCCTGGGGTTCTTCATTTCTTCCTTCTCTAGTTGCTTTAGGTGTAGAGTTAGGTTATTTATTTGACTTTTTTTTTTGTTTCTTGAGGTAAGCCTGTAATGCTATGAACCTTCCCCTTAGCACTGCTTTTACGGTGTCCCATAGGTTTTGGGTTGTTGTGTTTTCATTTTCATTCATTTCTACGCATATTTTTATTTCTTTTTTATTTCTTCTATGATTTGTTGGTTTCTCAGAAGCGTGTTATTTAGCCTCCATATGTTTGAATTTTTAACAATTTTTTTCCTGTAATTGAGATCTAATCTTACTGCACTGTGGTCAGAAAAGATGACTGGAATGATTTCAATTTTTTTGAATTTACCAAGACTAAATTTTTGGCCCAGGATGTGATCTATTCTGGAGAAGGTTCCATGTGCACTTGAGAAAAAGGTGAAGTTGATTGTTTTGGGGTGAAATGTCCTATAGATATCAATTAGGTCTAGCTGGTCCGTGTCATTTAAAGTTTGTGTTTCCTTGTTAATTTTCTGTTTAGTTGATCTATCCATAGCTGTGAGTGGGGTATTAAAGTCTCCCACTATTATTGTGTTGCTATTAATTTCCTCTTTCATACTCGTTAGCGTTTGCCTTACATATTGCAGTGCTCCTATGTTGGGTGCATATATATTTATAATTGTTATATGTTCTTCTTGGATTGATCCTTTGATCATTATGTAGTGTCCTTCTTTGTCTCTTTTCACAGCCTTTATTTGAAAGTCTATTTTATCTGATATGAGTATTGCGACTCCTGCTTTCTTTTGGTCTCCGTTTGCGTGGAATATTTTTTTCCAGCCCTTCACTTTTAGTCTGTATGTGTCTCTTGTTTTGAGGTGGCTCTCTTGTAGACAGCATATATAGGGGTCTTGTTTTTGTATCCATTCAGCCCGTCTTTGTCTTTTGGTTGGAGCATTCAGCCCGTTTACATTTAAGGTAATTATTGATAGGTATAGTCCCATTGCCATTTACTTTGTTGTTTTGGGTTCACGTTTATACAACCTTTCTGTGTTTCCTGTCTATAGAGGATCCTTTAGCATTTGTTGAAGAGCTGGTTTGGTGGTGCTGAACTCGCTCAGCTTTTGCTTGTCTGTAAAGCTTTTGAATTCTCCTTCATATCTGAATGAGATTCTTGCTGGGTAATCTAGTAATCTAGGTTGTAGGTAATTCACTTTCATTACTTTAAGTATGTCCTGCCATTCCCTTCTGGCCTGGAGGGTTTCTATTGATAGATCAGCTGTTATCCTTATGGGAATCCCTTTGTGTGTTATTTGTTGTTTCTCCCTTGCTGCTTTTAATATTTGTTC
Source organism: Odocoileus virginianus (assembly GCF_023699985.2). NCBI lineage: Eukaryota > Metazoa > Chordata > Mammalia > Artiodactyla > Cervidae > Odocoileus > Odocoileus virginianus. The sequence continues at coordinate 9,215,512 of NC_069703.1, forward strand.
TTTGTGTTTGATCTTTGTTAATTTGATTAATATGTGTCTTGGGGTGTTTTGCTTTGGGTTTATCCTGTTTGGGACTCTCTGGGCTTCTTGGACTTGGGTGGCTATTTCCTTCCCCATTTTAGAGAAGTTTTCAGCTATTATCTCCTCGAGTATTTTCTCATGGCCTTTCTTTTTGTCTTCTTCTTCTGGGACTCCTATGATTCGAATGTTGGGGCATTTCACATTGTCCCAGAGGTCCCTGAGGTTGTCCTCATTTCTTTTGATTCTTTTTTCTTGTTTCCTCTCTGCTTCATTTATTTCCATCATTTTATCTTCTACCTCACTTATCCTATCTTCTGTCTCTGTTATTCTACTCTTGGTTCCCTCCAGAGTGTTTTTGATCTCATTTATTGCATTATTCATTTTTAATTGACTTTTTTATTTCTTCTAGGTCTTTATTGAACATTTCTTGCATCTTCTCAATCTTTGTCTCCAGGCTATTTATCTGTAACTCCATTTTGTTTTCAAGATTTTGGATCATCTTTATTATCATTATTCTAAATTTTTTTCAGGAAGATTGCCTATCTCCTCCTCTTTTGTTTGACTTGGTGGGCATTTTTCATGTTCCTTTACCTGTTAGGTATTTCTCTGCCTTTTCATCTTGTTTAGATTGCTGTGTCTGGAGTGGGCTTTCTGTATTCTGGAGGTCTGTGGTTCCTTTTTATTGTGGAGGTTTCACCCAGTGGGTGGGGTTGAATGATTGACTTGTCAAGGTTTCCTGGTTAGGGAAGCTTGTGTCGGTGTTCTGGTGCGTGGAACTGGATTTCTTCTCTCTGGAGTGCAATGGAGTGTCCAGTAATGAGTTTTGAGATGGGTCTTTGTGTTAGGTGTGACTATGGCAGCCTGTATGTTGACACTCAGGGCTGTGTTCCTGCTTTGCTGGAGAATTTGCATGGTATGTCTTGCTCTGAAACTTACTGGCTCTTGTGTGGTGGTTGGTTTCCGTGTAGGTATGGAGGCTTTTGGATGGTCTCTTATTACTTAATGTTCCATGTAGTCAGGAGTTTTCTGGTGTTCTCAGGTTTTGGGCTTAAATCTCCTGCCTCTGGATTTCAGTTTCATTCTTCCAGTAGTCTCAAGACTTCTCCAACTATACAGCACTAATAATAAAACTTCTAGGTTAATGGCGAAAAGATTCTGCACCATGAGGGACACCCAGAGAGGTTCACAGAGTTACATGAAGAATAGGAGAGGGAGGAAGGAGATGGAGATGAGCAGGAGGAGAAAAAGGGGGACTCAAGAGGAGAGAGACAGATCTACGCAGTTCTCTGTTCCCAAAGTGTTCTCTGTAGCCCAGACACCCACAAAGATTCACAGAATTGGATTGGGAAGAGAAGGGGAAAGGAGGAAATAGAGGTGTTCTGAGGTAGAAAACAGAGAGTCAAAAGTGGGAGAGTAATCACCACACTCCTGAATAGAAATGGGAACTGAATATTGGATTCTTAAATGTCCAAAATTTATATCACATACTGAAAAACAAAGATTAAAAATCTAGAGTAGAGGCTAGACTCTTAAAAATACAATGTTAAAAACAAAAACACAAAAAATTTTAGAAATATATATGAAGTTCGGTTTAAAAATAGGGCTTCTCTCTCTTTTTTTTTTTTTGCAGGTTATAGTGAAATGAAAATGAAACTTAAGGAGTAGTAGAGGAGTAATATAGAGGACTTTAAGAGAAAATAAGAGAAAAAGAAAAAAAAAAGAAAAAAATTTTTTTCCTAATTAAAAAAATCATAAAAATATGTGAAAATGAAAGTTAAGGAGTAATGGGAGAATAATAGGGAATTTTAAAAGAAATAAAAGAGAAAAAATAGAAAAGAAAAAAAATTTTTTTAATTAAAAAAAAAAAGGTAAAAATATATCTAGGAATTTCTCTGGAGCTGTTGCAGTCAGTGTGGGTTTGGTTCAGTTTCAGATAGCTCCTCGTTCCAGCTTACACTTCTCGATATCTATAGGCCCCTTCCGGTGTAGTCGGTGTTACCTACAGGGATTTTAATCTGTTGCACTGGTCCCTTCTGAAGCGGTTCCCTTTGTTTATTTGGCTTCTGTTTGCTGGTCTCTTCAGTGTCTAATTTCCGCCCTGACACAGGCAGGCGGAGGTGGTCTCTTGTTCAGGTTCGCTATTTCCGTTGCGCTGTGGGGAGGAGGGGGTGGGCTGTTTTCCCCCGTCTACGCTGCCCAGGCTCCTGGCTGCTCTATATGGAGCGGGCCCTGCATTGCGTGCTGTTCCAGTTTTCGGGTACTCCACAAAAGCGCGGACTCGGTTGCACCTGCGTTTTGTGCCTTTCCTAGTCCGAGCAGCTCAGGCAGCCAGGAGCTTGACGGGCGCACTCTCCCCTCCGCGGCCCAGCCTCAGTTTCCACCCGCGCCGGTCGGGTGCGTGCACCCTGTGTTTAGCCGCGACCCTCCCAGCGGATGTCGACCATCCAGAATCTCAGGAAGTCTTTGGTTAGAAACTGGAGGCCTGTTTGCAGTGTGGTAGGGGATGCCATCTTTGGGGCTGAGTTTGCCCCTTTCCCCTCCCCCCTGCCTCCTGCCTCCGGCGGGGCAGGGCCGGTCCGCCGCAGGCTAGCTCTTCTCTGGACTTGCTCAGACCCTTTGTTCTGTGAAAGGCCGGCAGTGTGTTTGGGGCGGTTAATTTTCTCTCTCTCTCTTGCTGTCCCACAGTTTAAGTTGGTAACTCACAAAAGCTCCCTCCGATTGCCCTCAAGGCACTCAGGCCCGGTCCTTACCTTCAGCAATGCCGCCCGCTCCTCTCCGTTCCGCCCCCTCTTGCTGGTGGCGGATGCGGGCGTCTGGGGTACTTTTCTGCTGGGAGTTGCTTTTAGGCGTGTAATCTGTGGGTTTTGTTTATTTTTCCTCCCTGTTAGGTTGCCCTCCGAGATTCGAAAACTTCCCCCAGACCCGCCAGTGTGAGCGTTTCCTGGTGATTGGAAACTTCCTCTATTAAGACTCCCTTCCCGGGACGGGTCTCCGTCCTTAGATCTTTTGTCTCTCTTTTTATCTTTTATATTTTGTCCTACCTCCCTTCGAAGACAATGGGCTGCTTTTCTGGGCGCCTGATGTCCTCAGCTAGCGATCAGAAGTTGTTTTGTGAAGCTTGCTCTGCGTTGAATGTTCTTTCGATGAATTTGTAGGGGAGAAAGTGGTCTCCCCGTCCTATTCCTCCGCCATCTTGGCTCCTCCCCCTCAACTCCAGTATTCTTACCTGGAAAATTCCATGGACAGAGGAGCCTGGTGAGCTACAATCGATGAGGTTGCAAACAATTGGACACGACTGAACGACTAACACACACACACAGAATTATAGAGTTCTTGGGTTTAGTAGTCTAACCTCACACAGGGGTTGATAGTCTCTTCTAAACCTTTGCTGAATGTGAGGACAGTTTTCTATAACAGACTCTAGGTCTGTCTCATGGAACAAAACAGAACAAATCCTCTAGCACTTCTGTGCTGTAACTCTTCACAGAGTTAAAAACAGAAAAAACGATCTGCACTGATCTGTCTCCAGATCAAAGAACTCCAGATTTTAAAATGATGCTTCACTGGGTTTCCAGCTATGGTTTGATTTTTCCAAAAAAGAACCAGCAGGGAAGGACTGACTCTATTTCCATGAATTCAGCCCAAGACCACCCAAATATTGATTAAAAAAAAAAAAAATCACATTGTTGACTCAACTTGAAGTTGTGATCAATTTTCCAGTTATTTTAAAATGAACTGCTCCCATATGAGCAATTGAACTTGTAAAATTGATTTTAAATATCTAAAGCAGTAACTGTTTAAAACTTTCCTTATGATTTTGACCTAAATTTTAAACTGCTGGATCACTTCACATGCCAATTCTGCTATCTGTTCTATTACTTGATATATGGCTGTGTTGCAAAAGGCTCCAAATCTTAGCAGCTTAAGACAACAATTAACACCTAGAGTCTCACACAGTTTCTGTGGGGCAGGAATTTGAGAGCAGCTTCACTGGCTGATTGAGGCTCAGGACCTTTCATGAGGCTGCAGTCCAGGTGTAGGACAGAGCTACGGTCTCCTGAGGACCTCACTGGGCTGGAGGATCCACATCCAAGGTGCCTTGCTTACATGACAAGTAAGTTGGTGCTAGCTGTTGGCATGAGTAATCGGGCCACGTGGACCTCTCCACAGGGCTTAGGGCCCTCCCACTTGCTGTCTGGCTTCCCCCAGAGTGCCTGAACCAAGGGAAAAAACAAGAAGAAAGCGGCAATGCTTTGATGTGTCTTGGGAGTCTCACAGCACTGCTGCTGAACTCTATGGAGAGAATTATCTCCATCTTTTGAAGGGAGAGGCATCACAGAATTGTGGGTGTACTTCAGACAGTTGTAGTGATTTATTTGCAAACTGAACAAAAGGAAAAGAAGAAGCAAAAGATCACTAAAAAGGCTTTGGTTTGAAACTTGCTTCTGCTACATCCTAGCTCTGCAGGACTTTAGGAAAGTTATTCACCTCTCCGGACCTCTTTCCTCATTTAAGAAAGGAACATGCAACACTGGACTGGAGTGGCAGTTAAATAAGAAGAAATGCTTAAAATACTTAGTACAGCCTCTGCAATATACTAGATGCTCACTGAACTGTTCTTATTTCTTCATTCAGTTAATTGATAGACATTCTGAAAGGACCAACAGCATTGTGGTTTGAATAAACGGCTGCCTTGCCACATGCTACAAAAGGTCAGGGGTGTGAGAATGCAAGACCATATCTATGGCTGGGATGCCAGCTATAACAAAACAAGACAGAAACCTGGTAATTAAGACCGGGACATCAGATGAAAAGAATCAGAGCCCAAAAGATACATATTGAATTTACATGCTGAGTAAATCTTTTGTGCACCAAGTCATTTGTGTTCAAATCCTAAGTGTCCTTTATGTGTTTTGCTGAAAAACATTTATCTTTGAAGAGTAGGAAAGTCATCGATGTTCTTTAAACACATCAAAGAGTAGCATAATAAAGTGAATTTTTTTGGAAATTGCAAGTATTCCATTATCTTTAGCACTCATTAGGAGACATAAGAGCTTCTCTAATCCCTAAGCTGTATGAAACATTTGGTAGAGTAAGTTTAGTGTTCTTTTTCTTTTCATATGAAAAAAAAACAGAACACAAGAACATGGAATAAAATAAACTGATAATTGAACTTTACTGTATCAAAAAGAAAAATAAAAATGTAGATATCCTGTAACATGTTTTCCTTGCTTCCATAGAATGATTTCCATTTTCAAAGTTCCTTCTGAACATGAACTAATCCTCACAACACCCCAGGACATAGAAACTTGATATCACTATCTCCATTTTATAGATGGAGAAGCTGAGATACCAAAACCAAACACTTCTCAGTTCCTCAAGAAATTCGAATTTGGGACCCAGTCAGAAAGCTGGCTTTTGTACGGCTGTGTTGGCTGGGAGGCATTTATAACATCAAGCATTGTAAAATAATTTTGTGTATTCCTCGCCACTTGACAAATGGAAATGAAGGTAATAACTCTTGCATGCTTTTCAATATCCAAACTTACAGACCATTACCTAGCAGTTAAAAAAAAAAAATGCTCTGCCACCAGATTTATGAAGGCTTTCTTAAATCGATGAAAATATAGTTTATATTCCAACCTAGATGAAAGTGCTCTGACTTTCTTCTATGCAAGACCAAGTTTAAGAGGGTCCAAGTCTACCTTAGGCATTTGACAGAGGCCTGCCCAACACTCCCAGTTTTCATAGACTCACTTATTCATTTATGGCTCAGCATTTACTGTGGTAACAGATCATCAGGCATTCATGACAATATTTGGCAGTTCACAATTCACAGTGACAATGTGCTCTGAGTGATGGGGTTTACAATATCTACATGGTTATGATTATAAAATTGTGCATGGGCCAGGGAAAGAAAATAACCCAGCAGATTATATTTCAATGCACCCATTAGAAGACCAGCATGAGACACCATCAGCAGTGGAGGAATTCATCAACTCCATAGGCGCCCAGGCAGTGTTAAGAGCTTTAACTTTACTAGAAATATAACAAGTAATAAAAACAGACAAGACCTGAAATGGTCTAATGGACCTAGCACAAATGTGGCAGAAGATTAACAGCACTAAATTCTCAGGCATGGAAACTCTCCCCAATATTCAGTTAGCAGTTTCTTGAAATTCAGGGCTGTCCATACAAACTTTGGTGACAGCATAAATGGGCTAGATGGACAAACCATCTTTGGTCAATATAGTCACACTGAGTTTATATTCTTAAAAACTGTGTTCAAGTTCTGACCTTAAAGCAGTTTACCCTAACACACTGCTGCAAATCCTTGTCAATCTGTTTGTCAACATTTTATCTATCATCAATGAAAGTATTTTCTTCTTATAGATCACACTTAGATCTAGGGACATCTACCAGAGCTGTCTAGAGCATTTATACTTTTATTTGAGTACCACTTATTTGAGACACATAAAGTTATCAGAATAATATAATAAATTCCATCTCACTCACCATCCAACTAAAAAATTGTCAGTGCACTTGAACTTGACCCAAATGCACTCACCCTTTTCTCACTCAACAACAACAACTCCTTCATTGAAATGGAAATTTATAGCTCTTAATGCCCTCCTAATGTATAGATAGATAGCAAGTAACTAGTGAATAGATAATATATGTGTGGGGGGCTCTATATGCAATATATGTGTGCTTGGTCACTCAGTTGTGTCTGACTCTTTGCAACCCCATGGGCTGTAGCCCAACAGGCTTCTCTGTCCGTGGTGATTCTCCAGGCATGAATACTGGAGTGAGTTGCCATACCCTCCTCCAGGGGATCTTCCCAACCCAGGGATCGAACCCACATCTCCCGCATTGCAGGTGGATTCTTTACTGTCTGAGCCACCAGGGAAACCCAATATATGCAATATTTACTTTCATTTTCACATTATTTTAAAGTGCTATAGAAATGGAATATTTTAAATGTACTATAGGTACACTTTTGTAACTTGCTTTTTTGCTAAATATTATTTATGTTAAGACTCTTCCTCATTGAAAACTCTGGATTCAGTTTGTTCATTTTCATCATATATAGCACTCTTTTCTGTTGTGATGTTAGTTGCTCAGTAATGTCTGACTCTTTTGCAACTCCATGAACTATAGCCCACCAGGTTCCTCTATCCAAGAGTTTTCCCTGGCAAGAATACTGTAATAGGTTGCCATTTCCTTCTTCAGGGGGGTCTTCCCAACCCAGGGATCAAACCAGAGTCTCCTGCACTGCAGGCAGAGTCTTTACCATCTGAGCCACTAATTGTACTCTAGGTACACTTTTGTAACTTGCTTTTTTGTTAAATGTTATTTATGTAAGACTCATCTGTATTAATAACTGTGGATCCAGTTTGTTCATTTCATCCTATGTAGCATTCTTTTCTATTGTGATACCACCACTTATTTATCCATCCCCCTGTTTTCTATTAAGCAGCTTGTGATTATCACAGAAACTTCAAGCACATTTTTGTCATTTTCAGTGTGCACAAAAGCTATTTAAGAAAATGAATGTACGAATGTTAGTGGGATATATTTTCTGGGGACAGAACTTGAATATATGTACTGCTTGTTTTTAAATGGTTTTTGCTACCCCATTTTTTTGGCCAAGCATATGATACCTGTAATGATCATATTTATTATTACTTTTGGTTATTATTACTATTATTATTTTGTTCTGAAATAGGTAGCCTATATGTCTAAGGCAAGTGACATTGCCTGATTCGTCTAGGTAGTCTTAATACCTAAGCTAGTGCCATATTACATCCATAAACATTCATGAATGGTCTTCATTTGAGAATAGTATTAACGCTTTGTGGATTTATTTGTATGAACCAAGGATAGCTATGGAAAGAGAAACTTCTCCACAGTGTAAACCTTCGCAACAGCATGAAATATGAGAGTAGGCCAAGACTAAGGAGAAAGGATGTAAGTGAGTCATATATGTAGCCTGAGTCTAATTTTCTAATTCCTCCAATATATCAAACATTGGCAATTATATTATTTTCCAGTACTTATATGTAACAAACACTGATAATGCTCTTATAATCCGCCTTCTGTTAGGTGTTTCAAAGTTAAAACATAACTTGCAAAGTGACAAGACAATTGTATACATAAAAAATGTTTAGGCAGAGACAGAGAATAATCACATTTATAAGTCACAATAAATAACTTAAACAAGGGCAGCACAATTAATGCATGGCTACATATCCACAAATGATTCCTGTCCAACATGTTACTCATTTGAAATAAAATGTATTTTCAATCAATAAATGAAGTGCGCATTATCTTACAATGCCTCCGGGAGGACAAAGAAAAAAATTGAAAGCAAGAATCAATAATCCATGGCATATATGATGATTGCTGCTACCTTACTATTTTCCCACATTTTAAAAAAGATAAGTTACTTAATTCTATTTTGTGTAAAGTAATTTTCTGTTACAAAAGTAATACAAGATGTGGAAAATTAAGACTATTCAAAAATTACTAATAAGAAAATAAAAATTCATTACTAATCCTATTTTTCAGATATAACCACAGTTAATGTTTAAGTATATATGCATTCTCTTATCTATGCATATGTATACATTTTTAAACAAAACATGAATATGTTATAGAAGCTTTTTTATAACCTTTTTCACTAAGCAGTATATCATGCATATTTTTGTTAGTATTGTTTATCTTTACCCGCATCTTCAGTAGCTCCATATTATTCCCTAACATGGATGGGCCATAATTTATTTGCCATGCCTCCATTTTTGAACATTTGTGTCTACCCTAGGTTTTTAACCCTTATCAACCGTATTGTAATAAGCATCCTTAATGATAAATCTTTGATACATCCATGATTGATTCACCAAGGGTGAATTCTTAGAAATGTGATAACTGAGCCAAAAGTTACACACATATAGAATGGTTTTCTTATGTGTTGCCAAATTGCTGTCTGAAGATGTTGTCCCAAGCTGCACTCTCAGCATTATAGCTTGAGAATGCTCATTTCTTCAAACAATAGTTTTAGTATCAGTGCATTGCCTTGATGACCTCAAGGTTTCGCTACTCCCTAAATCTGTACCCTCTGCCCTGTGACTTTGCAGTGGCCTCTGCTGTGGCTAGGGCACAATTCCTTGCCCCTGACCTCGGCCATGTGCAATTTCTCTGGCCAAAGTGATACTAGCAGTTATGATGAATGAGTGTCCTCAAAAATGCTTACATCACTGGGCTTGCTGTTTGTGCCTCTGCCATCATTATGGGAAGACATTCTTTTACACATGGTTGACCAGTTTTTGCCTAGGTTAATTCACAGGTCTCAGGAAGAGAATGGGAAACAAAAACAGCAAAACCACCCTTCAGTCAGCCACAGTGTGTGACTGAGTCCAGGAAAGATCAGATAATCTATTCAGTTGAGCCCAATCATGATTAGTCAATACCCAACAGAGATGAAAACTTGTGAAAAAAATAAACTATTTTTATATTTAGTCACTGATTCTTAGCATAGTTTGTTATGCAGCCAAAGCTGACTGACATAGCTGTCCATGCTTCTCTCCCCACAACAGTTAACATTCAGATAAAAGATTATTGATTAAAAATCATTTCACTATATTTCCTTATTCATTATTAACATAATTTTATAGATCAGAAAACCAGAATTCAGAAGGATTATGATTTGCCCAATGCTCTCAGTTATTAAGTGGCAGAGACAGAGTTCAAACAGAGATCTTATAACCACACATTTTTCTCTATTCCAAACTTTTTCTGCAATGAACTAGATAGTATATTACTTAGATTTTGCAGATCACATGGTCTCTTTTAACTACTCAGTTCTGCCAGTGTAGCACAAAAGCAGCCATAGACAATACGCAAATGAATGGACATGATTGTGTTCCAATAAAACTTTATGTACAAAACCATCTTGGCCACAGGGAATATCTGTGGCTGGCACTTCCACCCCTCCAGTCAATAGACAGCAACCTCCTCATCAGTACTAATGAAGGTGCTGAAATTTTGGCACCTTATCTTCCAAAGTGAGACCATGTGTCTAAATTACATATGTATAATCTAGATTTGGTATATATATATAAGATATATGTATACACAAAATATACATGATAAATATATATTTATATATATATAATCTAAATATGTGTAAATCATATATATATGCCTAATACTAGTATATATTAAATACTATATAGAGATATATATACATACACACACATATATATACAAGATTTCACAGATTCAAAAGTGACAAAGATTTATCTTGTTCAATTTCATTTCAATTTCATTTGAAAACTGAAGCTACCAGGGAACCACAGGCAGAAAAACAACTACTGGCAATATACCTCCTTGAAAGCAATCACAGGTCGAAGGCCCACTGCTGCAAAGGAGATGATGGTTGGAAAAATGTATAAACGGCTGCTGGTCAATCATGAAAATAGAAAATAACTGAGCAGAATCCATCAAAATAGGTGATGTGTGAAAATGAGAATTTCCCAACTTGGTTCACAAAGGAGCGATTTGAAATGAAAACCCATGAATGCATGAATGAATGAATGAGTGATTGAAGAGGTGCTTAGGGAGCTAATGTCAACCAACTCCATCTCAGTAAAGGTTAATTGAGACAAGGCAGCTGTCTCATCTGCTGGGGGGTGCAGCCCATATTGAGAGGCTTGGCAGCGGCCATCATTTGCACAATTTTAAAGTGATCAGAACCATTTTCAGTGATCTCTGGCTTTAGAAGAGCTTAGCTATGGGGCCATCCAGTGTAGAAAGGTGCAAAGGGTCACGCTGAATATCAGGATTGAATCCCAGCTCTGCCGTTTACTAGCTGCGCGCCCAGAGGGAGGTTCTTTAGCCCCTCCTTAAGCCGAAATTAAAGAATATGTAAAATGAACACAATAATAGATGCTGTCTCCTAGGATTGTTCTGCGATTAAATGAGACAACGCACTTAATGTGTTTCTCACAGTCCCTGGCCATATGGAAGAAATTGATAAATTATTAGCTTTCTGCTAAGGCCAGAGCTTGGTGCTGAGGATAAAACAGAATCTTTGCCCTTGCAGAACTCAGAGTCTAGTGGGAGACACAGATCCATAAACAGGCAACTACAATGAAGTGTGAGAAGTACCGTAACAAGAGTATTTATGGGGATCTGAGGGGAAAAGAAAAGGGAATGACAAACTCTCTCTACCGAGAGTCAGAAGTACTGTTTACATGTACATGTGTGTGTGAGAGAGAGAGAGAAAGAGAGAGGGAAAGATTGTAATTAATGTTGTTGCATAACCACAGTAATAAATGACAGTCACCAAACTATAATCTCCTTGAGGGTAGGGATTAAGGACTACCCCTGTAACCAGCACAGCCTTGGCACTCGATCATGGTTTGATGACTATTTGTCAATTTATAGATTATAATAAACAAAATCATTCCTTTATAAAGAAAAAAATAATTTTATAATTCAATATTTGAAGAGGGAAAACATCCAGTCTCTGCCATCCTTAGGGCCAAATCCTATATTTTTGAGGCTCCACTGAATTTGTACTAGTGTCATTGTTAAGAGTTTGAGAATAAGTCAAATATGAGTTTGCATTTCAATTTCAGCCCTCATTTACTGACTGTTAGACATGAGATAAGTCATTTATCCCCACTCGGGAAGTTTCTTCATGCATAAAATGATGTTTGGTTCAGGAATTAAGAGCATCAGTTCTGCAGCTAGGCTGCCTGGGTCCAAATCTTGACTTTGCCACAAGTTAGCTGTGTGATCGTGGGCAACTTTTGGGTTCCCCACAAAAGACCCTCAAATAAGCACTTGGGTGCAGGTAGTTTATTTGGAAGTTAATCCCAAGAAGCACAAGTGAAGACAGGGACAGGAAAGGAGAAAAAGCCCCTCAAACTGTGCAAATGGGAAGGTTATTGCTGAGGGTGGGGGATCTGGGGCTTAGTGTCCACGACATTGCATGAAGAATCAGCCTGAGCTGTCCACCAAAGGAAGAGGAAGCTGGGTCACTGGTGCACGAACTTATGAACTTCATTAAAACCTTTTAAAATTGAAATACATTTCATATGTAACATTGTGTAAATTTGACTTCCATGTTGATTTGATATACTTATTCAGTTCAGTTCAGTTGCTCAGTCATGTCCAACTCTTTGCAACCCCATGAACTGCAGCACACCAGGCCTCCCTGTCCATCACCAACTCCCGGAGTCCACCCAAACTCATGTCCATTGAGTCTGTGATGCCATCCAACCATCTCATCCTCTGTCGTCCCCTTCCCCTCCTGCCTTCAATCTTTCCCAACATCAGGGTCTTTTCAAGTGAGTTAGCTCTTCACATCAGGTGGCCAAAATAAAAGTACCTATACAAGTACTTAATGCATACTTATTGGAGGAAAATATAAAAAAATTGTTTATAAAGAAAAAATAAATACTTGAAACCCTGCAATGTAAACAGCACAGAATTAAAGAAAGAGGAAGACTTCAGCTATGATGTTGTCTGTGAGGTGGGTTGACCAGGGGCCTTCATGAATTTTCTTTCCCCATCACTGTCTTTAAGTGTACAAGTCTGAATGTCACCTGCCATGACCTAGCTAGAGAAATGTCTATTCTTTAGGGTCATGCGTCAACCTTATAGACAGGGCTTGCTCTGAAAGTTTTCTGGAGTTGTTTGAAAGTTTGCTCTTCATGTCACAGGTGCTCAGATGCTGCATCAGTTCAGAAAATCCTGTCTGACCCTTGGTGTATCAGAATTATACCTTAGTAACATAGAAGTTTCTTTGTTTGTATAGGAAAATGCACTCAGAAGGTCTGCTTGAGATTCCAAAAGGAAAGACATCACCTCCCTCTACAATCTCCAAAGGGCAGCAAAGACTTGTTCAGTTCAGTTCAGGTCAGGTCAGGTCAGTCACTCAGCCATGTCCCACTCTTTGTGACCCCATGAACTGCAGCACGTCAGGCCTCCCTGTCCATCACCAACTCCCAGAGTTCACCCAAACCTATGTCCATTGTGTTGGTGATGCCATCCAACCATCTCATCCTCTGTCATCCGCTTCTCCTCCTGCTTTCAATCTTTCCCAGCATCAGGGTCTTTTCAAATGAGTCAGCTTTTCACATCAGGTGACCAGAGTATTGGAGTTTCAGCTTCAACATCAGTCCTTCCAAGGAACACCCAGGACTGATCTCCTTTAGGATGGACTGGTTAGATCTCTTTGCTGTCTAAGGGACTCTCAAGAGTCTTCTCCAACACCACAATTCCAAAGCATCAATTCTTCAGCACTCACCTTTCCTTATAGTCCAACTCTCACATCCATACATGACCACTGGAAAAACCATAGCCTTGACTAGACAGACATTTGTTGGCAAAGTAATGTCTCTGCTTTTTAATATGCTGTCTAGGTTAGTCATAACTTTCCTTCCAAGGAGTAAGGGTCTTTTAATTTCATGGCTGCAGTCACCATCTGCAGTGATTTTGGAGCCCAAGAAAATAAAGTCTGACACTGTTTCCCCTTCTGTTTGTCATGAAGTGATGGAACCAGATGCCATGATCTTAGTTTTCTGAATGTTGAGCTTTAAGCCAACTTCTTCACTCTCCTCTTTCACTTTCATCAAGAGGTTCTTTAGTTCTTCTTCACTTTCTGCCATAAAGGTGGTGTCAACTGCATGTCTGGGGTTATTGATATTTCTCCCAGCAATCTTGATTCCAGCTTGTGCTTCATCCAGCCCAGCATTTTTCATGATATACTTTGTATATTATTAATATATACATGTGATACATTTGTATATGGTAGTATAATTGCCATTGTAGAATAGTCAGCACTCTATCTAGTCAGCACATAATTATCATTTCTATTTTGTGATGGAAATTAGACCCAGATTATTAGCAACTTTACTGATTATAATACAATATTGTTGTTTATATTCACTGTACACTACATTTGTTCTCCATTTGGCTATTGATTGCAAGTCTGTGTCTGTAGACATCTCTCCTATTCTCCCACTCCCAACCTCTGGTAAGCACCATTTTACTCTCTGTTTTTAGGAGTTTCACTTTTTAAGATTCCACATGTAAGTGATGTTATACATTATTTCTCTTTCTCTGCTTGACTTGTCTCACTTTGCCATAGGTCTGGAAGATCAATCCATATTGTCACAAATGGCAGGGTTTCCTTCTTTTTCGTGGCTGAATAATCTTCCATATATAAATATACTGCATCTTCTTCACCCTTTCACTCATCAATGGACCTTAAGTTGTTTCTATGTCTTGGTTATTGTAAGTCATGCTGCAATAAACATGGGCATGCCTTATTCAATAACCTGTTTTTGTTTCCTCTGAAAATATACCCAAAAGTAGAATTGCTAGATCATAGGGTGAACCTCATTGATCAAGAGTTATCTTTGAGGAGAGGATGAAGTACTCAGCTCTTCCAAGTTGCTCTACTCACAGGCTGGGTGAGATGAAGCCCCAAGGCAGAGAGCCTGAGATGATGGACACATGAAGCAAGAAGCTGTCTTCGCACAGAAAATGTCCACAGCCACTGGAGGTGACATCGCATCTTTAGGTGAGCCAGGGGGACAGGATCAGGGCATCAAGTGTCTGATGCCCACCCGGTCTTTTCTTTCTTGTTTGTCTGTATATTAGATCTATCAAGGAGACTTTCTAAATGACAACTAAATGCAATGCATGATCTTTGATTAGATCCATGATAAAAAGTACAGCCATAAAGATCCTTATTAGGATGATTGAGGAAATTTAAGTATACATGGTCTGCCTATTAGGTAACATGATTGTATTACTATTAAATTTCTGGAGTACAATAATCATGTTGAGGCTATTTAGGAGATGATCCTTATTCTTCGGAGATACATGCTTAAGTATTTATGGGTTAAGTGGAATGATGTTTGCAGCTTGCTTTCATTTGTTTCCAAAAGGAAAAATTAAACACCCACATGCATGCACACGGAGGGAGGGAAAGAAAGCAGATGTGGCAGAATTTTAACAGTTGGTGAATGGAGGTAAGGGTATACAAGTGTTCACTGTACTATTATTTTATGACTTTCACATAAACCTCACGTTTTTGTTTTTGTTTTCAAAATAGAGCAGGAGAAATGTAAAGAACAGACTCTGTCCCCTAGAACTGCTATGAGAATTAACTGAGGGCTCCTGTGGAGGGTTGTGGCTAAGAGTAAAGATTTGGTCCAGGCTGCCTGAGCCCAAACTCTTCCTCTCTCATTAGCTACCTGGGTGACCTTAGGCAAGGGGCTTCCTTAGGTTACCTAAGGTTCCTCACTTGCCTTCTGGGACTAATAAAAGTGCCTTCTTCATGAGGTTGTTATGAGGATTAAATGGAAAAATGCATATATAGCACTGAGAATGATGCCTGGCATGTGGAAAATATGTAACCAATGTTATGTATCATATCATCACCACAAGTGAGCATACATCCTAGTTTCCTAGTATTCACTCAAAAGGAAAAGTGTTCCTATTCAGGCAGTAAATAATATGCTCACCCTATCATTATCCTATTAATGTGCTGGAGAGCTAGTAAATAAAATTGTGTAAGAACAGTAATGCTGTCCTAGCTGGTACTGTCAGTTCTCTTTTTTATCTTCCCCCAGAGCATGGTCTTGTCTATGTCAGGAGCAGAACATTGTGGCCCTAAGTAGCAGTCTTGGAGTCAGGAAGGAGATGAGAGAACAGTGTGGTCCAGTACCAGGCATGAAAAGTAAGGGATGGATGCCCAATAAAAGAGAGAATACAGGATTCAGCCATGGGAACCACAAGTCCTTGAGAGAGATGCTGGACCGCTGGGCAAGCCCCAGGCGTACAGTGGCGGGGAAAACTGGGGCTTAGTTACTACAAATGTGGCCAGAAAGTGAAGGTTGATCAGAGGTGAAGCAAGGCAGTTGGTGCAGTTAGTGACAAGCCAGAGCGTTCCAGGAGAATGGGTATCATCATGTTTACATTTCCTAGGCTTACATTAGCCCTACAAAAGCTGATGTGGTACAGTACATCAAAAGACCTAGTTTTCAGTCCTAGCTCTGCTACTGACTTGCTGAGAGACCTTCGAAGATGATACTCACTCTCTAAGCCTTGACTTTATTATCTATAAAAATGAGGCATCAGTTCCCTGCTTGCCTTCTGACCCTGAGGAGCCAGAGTAGTTAAGAGCACAGACTCTAGTATCAGATAGAATGGGTTTCACTCCACAACAACGTGGTGGTGGGCAAATCACTCAGCCCCTCTAAGCTTTGATATCCTCACCTGTTACATAAGAAAAATAATTGTATCTTAGGGATGTTACCAACATTAAAAGAGCTAAAGCATAACTCAGTGTCTGTGATGGGGACCACATGTACTATTCAGGAGTAGGCTCAGCCACAAGTCATTGACATACCCCCAAGTAGCACCAGTATTGGACTTCCCAGGTGGCACTAGTGGTAAAGAACCTGCCTGACATTGCAGGAGATGTAAAAGACACCGGTTCAATCCCTGGGTCAGGAAGATCCCCTGGAGAAAGGCATGCAACCCATTACAATATTCTTGCCTGGAGAATCCCATGGACAGAGAGGCCTGGCAGACTACAACCCAGGGTCGCGCAGAGTCAGATATGACTGAAGTGACTTAGCATGGCACAGGAGTGATTTTAAAAGACAAAAGTTCGTTTTTCTTCCAGGTCCAAGAAGTGCACAGGTATCAAACCACAGGTCGAGTGGCATCCCACCATGTGGGGCATTCAGGGACTTTCCATTGTGTTGTTCTGCCCTGAGTGGCTTTCCCGAGGTCACCCACTGATTCAAGAGGGGTTCTGGCAAATATTATCTTTATGTGGGGGCAACTACCAATTGAAAACCAGGAGATTTTATGAAAGAAAATTGAGAATAGTTAGTAGTCTAGGTCACAGCCTTCAGTAAGTGTTAACTGGTATTTGCATCATTACTATAGTACTATTTGCACTGTATTGTAGTATTTTGCATACATTTGTTATTGTTATTACAATGATATTACATGTAAGAATTAAATAGCTCCAGGATCTTGAATTAAAAGGATTAAAGATAACCAACAAAAAGGTATTATAAAAACAGATTCCCATTAGACTTTTACTTTCACCCCAGATACTGAGAAGCTTAAGGATAGACAAAGAGTGTCACTGGCATCTGATTTCATATTTATAACAGTATACACACAACAAAATGGCTTATGTCCTAAAACAAAGGAGAAACTATGGTTTGGTTGATGAACTAAAGATGATATAGAAGAGAAATCAAGCAGTCATCGACCCTTAAATGTCTGAGAATAGTACATTTATTTTAATAGCACAAAATGGAAATCCATTCCAATTTCAAATGATGAATATATATGTGCTGGAATTAAATGCTCTTAAAATGTTTACACTTCATTTTGGCTCTAAAAGGAAGAAAAACCTGAACAGCTATATGAAAAAAATAGAGATCCACCCTTCAGTGTGGATTTTTTTAATTGGCACCGTTCAAGCCAATAAGACACATGTGCCATGATAAGCTAGATATTAGAAAACTGAGAAATAAGCAATAAAAATACATCACCCTAAAGATAAACGTCTAAAAGGGGGAAATGTGAAATGTGTATACTCAGATTCCCTTCTCTCAAGCTATGCTTAATGTTACTTGAAACTTTTCATTTGCTCACATGTATGTGAAGGCCTAAACACCAGATTGGAATGCTGATAAACAGAAGTCTCCAGAGTACAGCAGATCTCTAGACTTTTTTACTTGTTAATTCCTTAATCTTTAATCATCATGATATAATTTTTGGTGTGTTCAATGATTTCTCATCTATCTTCCCTTTTGCATGATCTGACTAAATACAACAAGGATGCTTGTGGGAAACCACTCCACCCTGCGCATCCACCTGGCGGGGCATTAACATGCCATTCAGGGAGCACAGCAATACAGGGAAACAGCCGCATAATTAAATCATGCTATCAGCCTCTGAAGTGCATTCCCTACTGTGCGGCTCCAGGTGAAAGTGCTTTTAAATACAGATCACCTAGGGGTCTCAGAAGCAAATCGAAGTCTTCCTTATATTCCATCAGAAGAAATAGAACAGGATGTAGCAGTTGAGAGGCAAAGACCCCCAGCTATTTCCTCTTAATGATTTTCAGCTCATTTTACAAAAATATCCAGCTACCATTTATGTCTACATGATGTTAATATCTGTTTGGAAAGCGGAAAATTTATATAAATGAATCAAGTAGTGAGTCTAATCACCTATTAGGAATCAAACATCTGGTGTCTGCCTTGAGCGAATAGAATGCATTTTCTTGCTTGACCCTGTTCTCCTAATGGCCCAGTTCTACCATATCCACCTTTTCTTGGCTTGTCAGTTCACCACCGTCTATACAGGCACCTCCAGAGGACTCGGATCTCAAGTGCTTTCTGTAATGATCCAGCTTTAGATTTCAGATTTCCTTTGCTTGTATTTTAATATCTACAGATGCCCTTGCTGCCTTCTCCACTTTTTTATCCTCCTTTTACTTATTTTTTCCCTCCTTCTTTTCCATTCCTGGGCTCTCTCTCTCTGCCCTCATCCCCTTCCAGTGTTTTCTATTTCCTTGGTGGTGACACAGAGTAAGTAATTTTCTCTCTTGTATTGTTTTCTCTCATTTCAGGGCAAGCGGCCGACTTGGGTGCCCCAGGGTTCACTGGATTCTTCTGCAGCTGCCAGACCTTGAGACAGAGGCTGCAGCCTGTGCCTCAGGAGATGAGCCATAGTCTCATTTTACAGGAAGGGGTAAAAGTGGCTAGAATATTTGGGAAAGGGGAAAAGAAGGGCACTGATGCATAGGAAGAAAAAGCATCTTCTCAGATCACTACATGTTTTTCATTCAACACTGAAAAGCTGAGTTGTCTGTATCAGTCAAGGTTCCAACAGGAAAACAGATGACAGAACTTCGCAGGGGTCGATAAAAAGAGTTTGGTTAAGATGCTGTTTACAAAGGTATAGGCATGATTCAGGGGAGTTGGCAAGAAATAGTGAAGCATGCTGGAAATGGGAAAGAGTGGGAAGCCAGCACCAGCCTAGGCCTAAATTGAGAGCTGTAGGGATATTTACTCAAGCAGGAAAAATCTATATAGGCAGGAGAGGACCACCTGATGTAAGTCTACTAGAGGTGCAGGCAGAGACTGTGTTGTGCTCTTTGTTACAGAGACCAAGCCAAACTAGAGTGCCCCAAGAGAAAGACTCTTGAGAAAATAACTGAAGAAATATTACCCTGACCCCTCTCTCTTGCCCCACAATCTCCTGCTGACCCTCCCATTGGGCAGACCCAACAGGAAGCCAGAGGGTAGTGAAGTTGATGCTGTCCCTAGAGCCTAGAAGCATAGAGGATAATTCTGGAAAGCAAAGAATATTTACTACAATAAGCTGTTTCTATGAATTTGACTTGAGCATGTAGTTTTGTGCAATGAACTGATGATCAAAAGATACTGATGAGGATGAAGGGGACAAATACGGTGGAAGTAGTAGTGTTGGTAACAGTGGTAGTGGTGACATCATCTTACTTTCAGAGGATACTTCTTACTTCCAAACGGCTTCTAATTACATATCTCATTGGCCCCAGGAGTAAATAAACAAACTGTGAAGTCCTTGATTTGCTTTGTGAATGATGATGTCTTGGTAAAATGTTGGTTTGGTGGTTGATACATAACTAAAATAGTTTTTCACTTATTATTATGATATATATTGAAAGCCTACTGTATGCCAGGTCTTCATGTTAGCTCTGAGAGAAAGGCTCCGTATATTCCTTCTGTACTCTGTACTTAACTTTGTCTTTAGACAACTTCCCTGGTAAAAAGGAGACCAGGCTCAGGTGTAACACCATCCAGAGTAATTGCTCAGAATTGGGGTTGAGTATGATATCTGCAAGCTTGATAATAGGGGCTGGGTCCACCTTATACTTTGTACTCTCCAGGGGTTTCTGGTTCCTCCTTGTCTTATTTTGCTTGATGTTGAATGCTGGGAGCTTTCCAGGTGGCTTAGTGGTAAATAATCTGCTTGCCAATGCAGGAGACACAAGAGATGTGGATTTGACCCTGGGTGGGAAAGATCCTCTGGAGTAGGAAATGGCACCCCGCTCCAGTATTCTTGCCTGGAAAATTCCAAGTACAGAGGAATCTGGTGGACAACAGTCCCTGAGTTCTCAAAGAATTGGACATGACTGAACGACTGCGCGTGCACTCAGAATGCTGGGAAGTGTGGAAATACCAAGTTAAAAGCAAATAAGCTATTACGTTTTGATTTTAATCCCTGGCAAAGAGCAATAGCGATACTGTTTTGTTTCGGTTTTCTGTGTTTTCAGTTTAAGACCTATAGTATCTCTTTGCTGAGGAAGCTGATTGGTGAATTAGAAAGAACATGGGGCTTATAGACAGAAGATGGAAGTTTTAAGACCTGGATCTGTTACAGACTAGCTCTTGGGTGTCAGACAAGTCATTTGTTTTCTCTGAGACTCAATTTCTTCATCTATAAAATTGGCATAGTAATGTTCAGCGGGCAAGGTTGCTGTATGAATTAGATGAGTATGTGAAATTTTTGTTGAAACTACAAAGATTGATCCAAATTTTAGTTCTTATAAGAATTGGCTGGTGAATTCACTGAAATATTCAAATAGATTTCTGTCAAAAATTTGGATATTGAAATCCAGTTAATTTTATTTTTCATCTAGATATTTGGCATCAGGCCACATAACCACAAGAACTTTTATAAATTTTCTGTGCAAATGCATTTCCCTGCAAATGAAGAGAATTGTTTCTATAAAAGAATATTTCTCAATAAGTTCATCTGAAGGTAACTGCTCTTCTTCTAGAATTCAGCTATAACTTCAGCCACAGGCTTCCCCTACCTCAGTCCTGCCCCCTTTCTGCCATTCATTCAGAGGATTTTGACTTGTGCCTACCCTGTAACTTACTTCTCTGAAGAATCTTCCAGAGGCTGTGGTTTCAAATTAACTGGGTGAGAATGTGGTGAATCCTAGCCCCACCATTTCTGAGCTATGTGACTGGGAAACGGCTTCACCTCTTTGAGCCTCAATTTCCTCATCTATAAAATGGAGGAGAGTGTTGGTTATTTCCACTTAGCTCTCACTCAGCAACAAAGCCCATAGTTCTTCCTTCTCTGCCCTGGGAGTCCAACCCCTATAGATATCATTAGTGCAATTCACCTGGGCCTAGCCAGTAGGATATCACTATGCAGAAGAGAGAGAGGTTGGGTTATTTCTTAATCCTCTCTTAGCTTTCATCATTACAACTCTGACAGTGGCCACAGGCCTCTGAGATCAGCTTCGGACTTGGTACTGCTCCATGGTGCTAGCAATCACCATCTCTGGTAATGCTGGTCCTCCCCTTTCTCCTTCAGGTCAAAGCAGCTCACACGTTGCTAGTTCCTGGTACTGTACCATCCCTATTGGGATGCCCATATACCTGTGTATATTCTCTTCACTAAATTGTCTGCAGGATCATACCTTCTCATTCTTTGTGTATTCTGTTGGGACACTTGCTGATACAGGGATTTAATAATAATGGGTACTTTCTAGGGTTATGGATTAAAGATAAAGTAAATAATATAAGTAAAGACACAGAACAAGGGCTGAGATATAAGAGGTCAATAAACATCAGCTCTTATCATCTTGCTCTCCACCCATGAGGCCTTAGTTTTCTGACTTGCTTCTCACCTCAGCCTAGAAATCAACCTTCAGGTCCCCTTCATCCTATGCCTCAGTTCAGTTCAGCTCAGTCACTTAGTCATGTCCAACTCATTGCCTACCTAGTTCTAACCCCTCCCTGGCCCAGCTTCTGAGACCTCATTTTTCTAGATTGTCCAGTAGAGAGATTGAACAAGATCAAACATTCCTAAAAATAACTAATTTATACTCTTAAACAAAATCAATCTAAAAAATACATTGAGTGACCATGTCATTAACTATCTTTCTTGAATTATATCTTTGGCATATGTATGCAATGGAGTAATTTGTGGAGAATTAGATGAAAAACTAATTGTTAACCTCAACAGGTGATCCATCCTCAGTAAATCATAAAGGGAGGAACAGATGGGATACGACAGACTAGTAATGGTAAGAGCAGTAAATTTAAGTTTATCAGATTAATTGAAGAGATTCATAAAACACAATAAAGTCCAGTTTTAAAAAATAATTATTAGATTTTGAGGTTTTTTAGAACTTATATAAAAATCTCATTTTGCTAGGATATAAAATCTGCCTTTAAAAATCAGTAAGGAAGTTTGGATTATTGTAGAGAAATAGAATTGAAATAATTTCTGTTTTGTTTTGTCTTTTAGATAGCAAAGAGTCAATATTTCAGTGAGATTATTTCCAAACCTATGCTGTATAATTTTAGGGGCAACTTCCATAGATATATTTTGGTACTGTACCATTTCTGGCCAGAAAACAGCCACTCCAAGCTGGGGCAAAGAGGGGCTGGAAGCATGCAGCTGCTCAAGAAACAGTCACAAACTACTTCCCTGAAGTACTAGCATGGGTAGAATAATCAGAGCTCTCAGGAGAGTCTTTAAGTTATGAGAACCTAGCCAGCAAAGCAAAATCATGAACTACAGTGAAGGATCTCTGAGAGGTCTGCAAAGGACTGCATAGAGGATGCTGCCATGTCTGATCTTTGTTGACACATTATAATCCAGAACCACCTGGATTTTGAAGGGAATGTTTATTGTATCCATGAGCCAGCACCAGACAATCCACCATAAGTACTACCAGACACCATCTTTAGGCACTTTAGAACCCTGTCTTATTTAATCATAACCAGAATCATATGCAGTAGGTATATGCATTTCCATTTCACAGATAATTTTACAGATAAATAGAGAGATAGAAAGACATAGTAACTTGTTCATGGTCATGGAAAGAAGCAATATGTGTAATCTGTAATCACACTTGTTCAGCTTTCTGTAACATCCTCCTTCTCCATATAAATTATGAAAGCCCATGCTTTTCTTATCTTAATAATCCAAATAACTATCAACATAGGACTAACACTTTCTATCATGTAAAATTAAGTATATAAGAATGATAAGTTGGGTTAGGTTGAACGAGTTTTGCAAATGGCTGTCAATAATTTTCTAAGTTCTCTCTTTTCAGATTAGTACCCATTGTGTTCTTGTACTCTGCAGTGCGCTATAAATTGTACTCCCTTGAGCTGACTTACTACTCAGTCCCAGTGAAATAACACCTTGCTTTTCAGCTGCTGGCAGACAGTTTGGTTCTCCCAATGGAGAAGAGTCATGAATTAAAAATTAGTCAAGCAGAAGTCAACCTTCAGGAAGTCTAAGGCTGGGAATGAGTGGGTGTGTGCTGTTAATCAGAACCGGGATTTCATTTCCACCTGCTCACCCCAAGGCCCAAGCTGAGCCCACTCAGAAACATATTCAAACACTGGGAATTGCCTCAAAATTTAACTAGTCTTATAAGATCAGAATTTTTTTCAAATAGTATGAACCTCCCCAAACAGCGGTAATCCAGACATTCATCTCTCAACTGTGTATTTTCTGTATGAGGGAGATGTGGGGAAGGAAACGGATGCCAATTTCTCCTCGGCAGTCACATAAATATGAGTCTAGAAATGAGCAAAAATCAGAGTATAAGCTGGCCAAGAAAGTATATTAATTCAAAGAAGAGAGGTTGAAAGATTGAAGATCAAGGTGACAGCAAAGTGAATATTTTGATGGAGAAAAAGAGTAGGAAGGATGCAAATGAATGAATCATGGTTAGAGGAGAACCTTAGAAACTAAGATCCTCAAGAGGGAATAGCTGTAAATGAAATGGAGATCTGGGGTGCAGATGAGTGATTAGGTGTCAAGTTAAATTGAAGACTCAGTTCAAATCAGTTCAGTCACTCAGTTGTGTCCGACTCTTTGTGACCCCATGGACTGCATCATGCCTTGCTTCCCTGTCCATCACCAACTCCCAGAGCTTGCTCAAACTCATGTCCATCCAGTCAGTGATGCCATCCAACCATCTCATCCTTTGTCATCCACTTTGCCTCCTACCTTCAATCTTTCCCAGCATCATGGTCTTTTCTAATGAGTCAGTTCTTTGCATCAGGGGGCCAAAATATTAGTTTCAGCATCAGTCCTTCCAATGAACATTCAGGACTGATTTATTTTAGGATTGAGTGGTTTGATCTCCTGGCAGTCCAAGGGACTCTCAAGAGTCTTCTCCAGCACCACAGCTCAAAAGCATCAGTTCTTTAGTGCTCAACTTTCTTTACGGTCCAACTGTCATATCCATACATGACTACTGGAAAAACCATAGCTTTGACTATATAGACCTTTGTCAGCAAAGTAATGAGTTGAAGCCTACCAACAGGAAATTCAGGAATGGTATAAGGGGGAGAAATAAATGTTGATCAAGATGTAACTGAATCCTCTTGTTAACCATTTTAACTATACCCTTACTAAGATTCTCTGGTCCCCTTCAACTCTTTCTACCACTCACCTTAGTAATCCTCAGATTGCTATTAGGAGAGAACCATGTAACCATGTTGATGGACTTGATTGGAAATGTATAGGCTTTTCTCTTTTTATTGGGGTATAATTGCTTTGCAATCTTGTGTTAGTTTCTGCTGTCCAATGAAGTGAGTCAGGTGTATGTACACATACATCTTCTTCCCAACCACCGCCCCCCATCCCACCTCTCTAGGCCATCACAGAGCACAAGCTGAGCTCTTTGTGCCTACAGCAGCTTCCCACCAGCTATTTTACATATGATAGCGCATATATGTCAATGCTCCTCTCCCCGTTCCCCCCACCCTATAAATGTTGAACTTCACTGAGTCCCTAGGTGTGCTTAGCAATCTTCAGTTGATCCTAGTTGATTCACATTTTTATTCACAACAGCAGCCTTTTCAAAATCCAAGCTACCCACCCTTCCTGCTGGCCTCCTCATTCTGAAGAGACACCCTTATCTCCAACCTCAGAGAAGAAATGTAGAGGCAATCCGGCAGGAACTTCCCTAAAATCCTCCCCTTTTATATTCATCAATTTATCTGTCCTTATCTATCCTTTGTTTGTTTAATCCCAAATTACCCAACTCCCGTTAAGAATTTGCTCCATGAGGGATTTTCCTGGTGCTTGAGTGGTGACACTCCATGCTCCCAGTGCAGGGGGCAAGTTCGATCCCTGGTCAGGGAACTAGATCCCACATGCCTCAACTAAGAGTTCTCATGCTGCAGCTAGAAAATCTCGCAAGCCACAACTAAAGATTGTACATGCCACAACTAAGACCCAATGGAATCGAATAAATAAATAAATATTTTTTTTAAAAACCTGCTCCATGAATTAGCACCCCAAGCTTATATCAAGAATATCTGTTTTTCTACTGGCTGCTTCCTCAAGACCTATAAATAAGGGTAAGTCTTCTTGAAACAAATATTTCCTTGCCCATGACCACTTAAGTTGCTAGTGACTCTTTTTCTTTAATAGACATATTTTATGAAGCCACGCTTTATCCATTTTTCACCAACCATTCACTTCTGCAATTCATTGAAATGTGCAACAAACATGTATGACAACTAAAATCTGATTTATATATCTACTGCTTACCTGATACTCTGCTTAAGCAGGCCACTACTAATTTAATTGCCAAGTTCAGTCCTCACCTTTCTGGTCTCTGCTAGAGCTTGTTAGCACACTTCTCCTTATTGGAATCCTCTCCAACAGTAGTCTTAAAAGCACCTCCCTCTTCATGAACTTTTCTTACTTCTCTATTCATTTCTTCATAGATTCCTTGGGGAATCCTTTCTCTCCTCCTTCTCTTGAAATGTTGATTATCTTCAGGATCCATCTTCAATCTCTCTCTTCCTTTTGATGTAGCTTCTTTCATGAGTTATGTCAAATTCTGAGAATTCAACCATACATGTGATTCCAAAACCTATTTCCATCTCCCAAACCTCACCTGAGCCAGTTTCTCAGTTGCCTAGTAAACATTTCTATCCATTTGCCCTGTAACACTTCAAACTGAACACATTCAAAACAGAACTTGTTAATTCCCCCATATCAGGTCCTTCACTTCTGTGAAATTTCTCCCCAGAAAAGAGGAAAGAGGATTTAGGTAAAATGAAAAAAACCAAGAAAGTCTCCAGCATAAGGAATAGGAAAGGAGAAGGGAAAATGGTTAGTAAGAATTACAACACCATTTTTTTGCCTAGTTCTTACATGTTAGGTGCCATGGTAATCAGTAGTCATAGATAACATATTTACTGATTGTCTTCAGTGATTTCACAACAACCATCTGATATGGTGAGACAGGAAAAATAAGAGCTCCCTAAAGATGCTCATGCCATAATCCCTAGAGCCTGTGAATATGTTACCTTCTGTGGAAAACAGACTTTGTAGATGGGATTAAGTCAAGGGTCTTGAAATGGGAAGATTATGCTGGATTGTTTGAGTAAGTCCAATAAAATCAGAGTGTCCTTTTGAGAGGGAGGCAGGATGCTCAGAATCAGAGAAGGGGATGTGAAGATGGAAGTTGTGAGCCAAGGAATGTGGGAAGCCTCCAGAAGCTGCAAATGGCTGGCAAGGGATTTCCCCCTAGCATCTCCAGAAGGAATGGAGCTCTGCCAATACCTTGATCTTAGCCATGTGAAAACCATTTCAGACTTCTGACCTTCAGACTGAAAGAAAATAAATTTGTGTTGTTTTGAGCTACTAAGCAGCCCCATGTACATATTCAGACTTATTCATCTGAATAAGGAAATTGAAACCCAAGGAATTTAAATAGCTGGTCTAAGGCCACACAACTAGTTAGTGATAGAGCTGGGATCCAAGCTCAGGTGGTTTTGGGTAGCCACTCTGAGTGTTTAATTGCAACACAAGCCCAGTGGGGCTGCCTGAACTGATGATGGTAATAGGGTGGAGGTTCAAATGCAGACACCAAGAACTGAAGAAGGAGAGGTTGGAGAGCGAGGGGAATAAAAGCAGGGTGCAGCGGTTCAAGAATGGTCCTGTGCAAATATCCACAATCAGCCCTGCTGCCCGAGACTGGCTTATGCTCATTCAGTGCTCACAGCTCTAGGAGAGATGGTTTTGCTTGCAGGACAAGCCAGGGTGGATTTTTGCTTTTCTCTCCATTTGGATCAGCCTTACCAAGCAGTGTGCAAGCTGGGAATATTGGATGCCTTCATTCAAGAACCTTAATGAGCACTTTCTTTGTACTAGAAGATTTGCCTTGTCCCAGAGATGAGAAATGAAATCCTATGTGCTCAGAACCTTCTCTCTACTCTCTCTTCTAAAATCATCAATTCTTCCTCTGAATTGCTACCATATTATTGAATAATAACATTAATTATATTGAAGGATATTCAATATAATTATTGAATAATAATAATAATATGGCAAAATTGCCATACTATTGCCATCTCTGCTATTGTATAGTTCGTTACCATTATTCTACCTGACTGTACAAGCAAAGTTAAATGTGAGACTGACTCTTTCAGGAGTTGAGGGCTTAGGGAGACGGGCACTCCTATATACTGCTGGTAGAGTATAATTTGGCAATACACATAAAGCGTTCTGAAATGTTTATGAAATGTGATATTCAGCAATTCTACTCTTAAGGTTTTCTTCTATGAAAATATTAGATTGACATATGAGGTTAGTCATTTCAATATTATGTATAACAGTGAAAAACTAGACATAATCTAAATGTTAACATTCATGGAATAGGTAAACACATCTTGGTGAATCCATAAGATGGCAATCTATGCAGCCACTAAAAAAATTATGTTTTCAGATGCTATTTGGTGACATAGGCGAATGTTGATGATATCTTGTTAAATATAAAAAGTAGAATCCACAACTCTACCAATAATATGTTAATAGTAGTTAGCTTTGAGTAGCAGAATTATGGGTTACTCTTATTTTCTTACCTATAAATACTATTCTATATTTTTAGATTTTTCTACTTGAGCATTTATTGCTTTTATAATCAAGATAAAGATATTTTCCTTTCATTTTCCTTTTGATTAACTAGTAATACATACAGTATTTGTAATCTATAAAAAATATGAAAAATTTAAAAGAATACCTATATAGCCAAGCCCCCACTGAAAGGGATTCCTAAGACTATAAATAGTTTAAAAGAACATTAAAGGAATATGTTTATGTGAATTATTCTCTTACTTTCTAGATTCTCTAGTACCTAGTTGAATTTGACAAATATTAGAAAGAGGTCCTACAAAAGATTAGAGAATAGAAGACAGGAGATGGGCTATTCGTTCTCCCTGCCATCTAGCACATTGAGCATCTCTAGAACCTAGTAGGTTCGGAAGTTGCTAGGCTACTTTTCCTGTGGCCTCAGATGCGGTCTTTAGCTGTTTGCCGTGGCTGTGGCTCTCCAGGGTCTGGCGCCCTCCTTCTCCTCTTGCAGCTTCAGGGCTTGAACCAGTAGCCTTCTTGCTTACTAATCTCTAACAGTATCCCTTGTTGGGTCTTTCCACTCTGCCCACATCTGCTGGCTGTCCTCACATTAACTATTTTCAGTTAACCCTATGACTGTACCATCTGTCTCCTGCCAGGTCCCTGACTGGTATGGTGTTTCAGGTGAGTATACAACAGCTGCAGAAATATAGACAGGGAGGAAGAAGCAGACGGCTCGTGTTCAGACAGCAGAGTTACTTGCACAGTGGCAAGATCATTCTCTGGGAAAAGCAACAGAGAGCTCAGTCTGGATACAAAGTGATTTGGTTGGAGACTTTTTCAAGAAAAGTGATGGTGTTCTCCAAAGTCAGGGTTCAGGGGAATAAACAGAGTTGTGGAAGAAGTTATGCTTAACAGCATCCTAAATGAAATCCTTATTGGTAGATCTGCAACTTCCAGTGGAAAGTTTGGGGAAAGAAGATTGACAGCTCCAGTTTAGAGGAGCTCGTTTAGAAGACTTGTGGATGTGGAGGTACATTTGTGGACACAGTGCCTTGATCTTTCTCAAAGCTGTTGCATGCATTTGTTTGGACTCAGAGTGCAACGCAGCAGAGTATCTTGTCACAACTCGGGAGCTGGGTGACCTTGTACTAGGAGTAACTCTCAGCCTCTGTTTCTTGGTCCTGCTCAAATTGGGTGCCTCTTGCTGTGTTGATCAGAAATCTAACCCTCAATCCTAGCCAGCACCACTTTTACTTTCTGAACCAGAATTAGACATTCTGTCCTAGGTTTTGGCTTCCCTGCTCTCACCTCAAGGTTGACAACCTTTATAGACTCTTTCCTGCCTCCGGGCAGGTTAGACCAGGTGACAGACACGCCTCTGAGAGTGGACTTCCTCAAAAGCTGGACTTTGGCCCTGGAGCCGGAGCAAAACAAATCTGAGCAATAAAACCTTACCTGCGCACAGTGTACTTTCTCTCAGGACTTGCAGCTCTATCCCATTTGCGTCTGGATTTTTCCCACCTGGATGAAGGTCAAGGGGGAAAAAGGCAAGGAAAGGGGCTGGAAAGCTGCCACAGACCCAGATGAAATGACCTGACTTCCCCAAACTGAATATTATGTAGCAGTGTTTTCTTTTGGTCATAAAGCTGTAGGAATTTGCCTTAGATAAACAACTCCCACCCCATCCTGCACCATCCCCCCTCCCCCAGCCTCATCCCCAACAGAAAGGCAGTATTGTCCAGAGGTGATTTCCAAAAATTCCATCATGAGATAGGCACAGATTCTTAGCCTGTATGTCTACATAGAAAGCCTTTTCAGTGCCCTCAAATAATGAAGTCTCGGGCAATTGACTCAAGCCAACTGAATTCACAAAAATTGACAAATATGCAAAAAGCACTGCTATAAATTTTTTTTGTTTTAAAGCTCATATCAACTCTCACAGCACTCCTAAAAGGTACATGTGCTAAGACGCTTTGGTCATGGCCACCAGGCTCCTCTGTCCATGGGATTCTCCAGGCAAGGATACTGGAGTGGGCTACCATGCCCTCCTCCAGTGGATCTTCCTGACTCAGGGATCAAATCCATGTCTCTTAAGTCTCCTGCATTGGCAAGTGGGTTCTTTTTTTAATTGCACCACCTGGGAAGCCCTAAAAGGTATATATGTTTAATTATTTTTTTAAAATTGTATTGAATGTATAGTTGATTTGCAATGTTGTGTTAGTTTCAGGTGTACAGCAAAGTGATTCAGTTATACATATAAATATATTCATTCTTTTTTAGATTTTTTCTTTCTCATATAGGTTATCAGAGAAGATTGGGTCGAGTTCCCTGGGCTACACTGTAGGTCCTTGTTGGTTATCTATTTTGTATATCGTAGTGTGTGTGTGTGTGTGTGTGTGTGTGTAATCCCAAATTCCCTATTTATCCCTCCCCACCCCATTTCCCTTTAGATTATGAAAGTCTGTTTCTGTGTTGTAAAATAAGTTCATTTGTATCTTTATAAAAAAAATTAGATTCCACTTTTGAGTTATATCATGTATTCTCCTTAATACAAGGAAACAAGACACATAAAGGTTGAGCAGGCTGCCTAAGATCCCACAGGTAGGAAGTGGCAGAGGCCAGCTTGGGACCCGGGCGTGTGGTTCAGCAGCCTGTCCTTAACTGAAGCCCCAGGCTTCAAGGTGCCACGGACACCAAACATGCATGAAGTGGTGTTTGAATCTCACATTTTCTCCCTGAGGCAAACAGATGGAATTGCAACCTACAGTTAAGATTGCTTGGTGAATATTAAGTACAAACAAATGGGAATTAGATTTTCTTAATGAAGGGTTCTTCAGCTAAGAGTGCTTGAGATATATTCTTCCCCTTGTGAGGAGAGCGCCAGCCAAGGAGATGACTAGAATCTGGTAAGGGCACCTCTTTCTTGGCCATTGGTTGGGATTTACAGGCGCATGTTGCCCTCCATTGAGAATTTTCTGTTAACCCTTTCTTCCCTTAGATATGTTAATGTCATTGTCTTTGTCACAACTTTAAACATGATAATCGCCAGGCTCTGAAGACAGCTATTCTCTAATTTTTGATTGGAACTTAATCTGGAAGCTCATTAGCCAGCCCTTCCAGACTCTGGTTTTGTACTTACTGTCTCTGGCCTCATCCTTGGATTTGCTTTGTTTAACTGAGTTTTGAGGTGCTTTAATGATCATTCTTATGTATCTTCAAAATTCCCTCCTTTCTAAAGTTGGATGTTCTTACTCTTCTTTCTAATATCAGCCCAAAAGTTCTTTGTGAACAGTTCTCAAAAGTGTCCCCCACTTGGAAATAGACAAGGCATCTAGACCTTTGGTGCATTTTTTTATGCTGATTGTTTTGCTCAAAGCTCCCTGATATCACCTGTACAGAGATGAAAGACATTTTCTTGGTGATCATAAGGAGAACATAAGGTGATATTTAAAACTCTGGGCACTTCCATTCTAAACAAAACATAGGAAGAAGCAGTGACTTGTCCTCTTGAGCAATCTCGAAAAGTGGTACATTTTAAAATGGGTAATATGTTGATAAGTTTGTTACAACTGTTTAAAAGATCTTAGGAAAAGAAATCAGAAAATAGGTCTGGATTTTCCACATATTTTCTCCACCATTACCCACTACCACATTGAACCCAAAGACACAAGCTTGAGAAGTCAAATCTCTAGCTATCTGCTCAGAAGTTTATGTCAACTACAAATCTGTGTTTACCAAGGGCATTTGCCATCAGCCTCTGCAGAGATTGAACCATGTGCTGTAGCTGTTGACCTTCAACACCCCCGAGGGAGTTCAGGGTGGAGTGAGGCACTCTGTGCTCTAGGCAATCTGGTGGAACAGGTCTTTAAGATACTTAGATATTTTCAGGAACCAATCATAATCTCAATCTTTGCATCTCTTTCTACCTAGAAATACTTTGGCCACCTGATATGAGGAACACTCACTGGAAAAGACCCTGATTCTGGGAAAGAATGAGAGCAGGAGGAGAAGGAGGTGACAGAGGATGAGATGGTTGGATGGCATCACCGACTCAATGGACATGAAGATGAGCAAACTCTGGGAGATAGCCAAGGACAGGGAAGCCTGGTGTGCTGTAGTCCACCGGGTCACATGAGTTGGACATGACTGAGCAACTGAACCACATACCTAGAAAAGCACTAAATCCCTTCATGATAATATCAGCTTCTCCCTGGTGACTAGCAGAAAACCTCCTGTAAAGTAAGCACTTGATTGCCCTGAACTCCCTCTTCACCAAAAGCTTATATATTGACCTTTGTCCAGTACCTCTCTGGAGCAGTCTCTCAGAGCTATCTGAGGTGCTGTCACCTGGGCTGCAGTCCTCATTTTGCCCCAAATAAAACTTAACTTGCAACTCTCAAGTTGTGCATCTTTTTTAGTCAACATTTATGTCATTCATATGTTGTTCATAAGTCTGAAACAGTTTGTATATTCTATCTGATATGAGTCTAGCACTTGACTTTAATCTTTTAAATATGCATCATGTATAATAATAATACACACACACATTGCTATATATGATAGCAATGCTTAGGAAAAGTAACAATGCAAATGCTAAGTGGAGTATAAAAAGAGGCCCTTTCAGTTCAGTGTTCTTATTCAAGTGATGATACCAATAGATGTTTTACATGAAAGTTTGGTTATTCTGCACAGCAAAAACTGACTTCAAGAGAACAGGTAAAACATTTTGAACATCCACAGTAATTTTTAATTATTTAGAAAAGACCTATCTGCTTCAATGGTAATAACTGGCTTTCTTATCAAGTGAAAGTCATGTTTTAAGAGATCAAGCTACAGCAGTCTTTGAGGCCTTGGTGCCGCAAGCAAACTTGATGGATGGGCCAACTCTAGAATGGGTAAAATATCAAAAGGGTAAGTCCACAGTCCACACCATTGCACATCCTAAAGATGCGTTATTCATAGTGAAACACTCCACTCTTTTCTACCCTACTCTTGGCTCCAAGAATTTTACTGGCCACCCTTGCCTCCTGTCTGCCAATAGATTTGACCAATGAAATGCATCTGTAGGAGACTGTACCTTCAGCCTCCTTCCTATTACATCTGTATGTAGGCTACCGTTCATATTTGATGTTTTTTCATATTACTCTGCATAGGGATGGTACCATTTCCCCATTTTACTAACTCTGAATTGTTGCACCTTCCACTATTGGTTTGCCTAAAGCTGCCCATGCCTGCAAGTTTTTCTTCTATTTAAGTCTCATCACTTAACCAGTTCAAGTGGGCTATCTGATTCTTCATAGAACCCTGACTGATACAAATGTTAAACTAAAAATACAAAATTCAGTAATTTTGAAAAGTTAGCCAGCTATCCAGATGCATACTGATTAGCTAGGAAATGGTATAAGTAGATTTTTCTCTCCAGAAAAGGAGAGACAGAATATCAAGACTAGAGGGGAATCTTAGAAGAGGAGAATTGATTCATTATTCAACTTAACTATAAGCTAAACAGCGGCTCAAAATTTTGGTTAGGTGAGCACATTTTTTTTTTTTTTTTTGAGAGGGTCTTAGAATCATTAGCTTTGAAGCAAAACTGTGTAAGCTCTCAGAGTTTGAGAATTGGGTTAAAAAAAACAAAGTGATTCTGTGGATTACCACTCTTAATTCTCAAATTTTATGACAAGTATAGATAAAGAGGATGAGACGGTTGGATGGCATCACTGACTCAATGGACATGAGTTTGAGTAAACTCTGGGAGTTGATGATGGACAGGGAGGCCTGGCGTGCTGCAGTCCATGGGGTCGCAAAGGGTTGGACACAACTGAGCAACTGAACTGAAGTGATAGATTAAGAAATGAAATAAACAATGTTCTCATCAGTCATCTTTCATCTCTTAAAATATCCTTTGAGTATTTCTCTAAGGCACACATGAAATTGATGAGGATCCAAAACACTTACCAGCCATTCCATTGTCAGGAGTAACACAATCTCACAGAAGAAAGAGTTATTGAAATTTTCACAAAACGAACTATGAAAATTTGTACTAATTCCCCTCTTGGCCAAATTGTGCTGATCTTAGTTTTCTTTCCATAAAATGTAACCCCTAGAAGAGGAGAGGTATTATATTTCTTGTTTGTCACTGTATCTTGATCTATCCAGGTGTTAGAATATCATTGACTAGGTGACCTATAAACAACAGAAATTTATTTCATTTCTCATGGTTCTGCAGGCTGGGAAGTACAAGACCAAGGTGCCAGTAGATTCAGTGTCTAGTGAGAATCCACTTCCTGGTTTATAGATTATCATTTCTTGTGTTCTCACATGGTAGGAGGGATGGGGAGATCTTTGGGATTTATTTTATAAGCAGTCCACCCTCATCTCCTAAATCACCCCTAAATTCAGTCCAGCTGTGAACGACCCTTACTGAATTATTATCAACTAAGGTTGAGATGGTTGGATGGAATCACTGATTCAATGGACATGAGCTTGAGCAAGTTCCAGGAGATGTGAGGGACAGGCAGGCCTGGTGTGCTGCAGTCCACGGGGTCCCAAAGAGTTGGACATGACAGCAACTGATCAAGTCTCTTTTGCTCCATCTTCTGCTAGTCTGCCTTTTTGAGTTTTTACAATACATACTCTCTTTACTTATCTATTCATTTTAATCTTTAAATTGGTATATCAGTCATTACCTGGGTCCTCATTTACATGAAAATCATGTGTCTCTAAATTCTTAACAGAACTCTTTTATTACATTGTGTCTTAGGTTGTGTTATCTGGAGAACACACTGTTAGATGGAGATCCATATGTAGAAATGAATTGGAGAGGATGCTCAAAATAAATTCTTGTGTGGAAATAGGAGGAAATAGGATTGTGTAGTGAAGGAAATACGATTGTGCAGAGAAACAAATTGCATAGGGACGCATTTTCAACAAAGTGGGTTGACCCACTATAAATTGGATGACCATTCAGAGTTGACTAGTTTTAAAGCAGAGAATCTGGACCTTCACATGCTACTCCCACTCCTTCTCCCCATCATAGATCACTCAATGAATGTGGCATGTGAGCTACACCACTATGAGACATGATTTCGGGCAGGAAGGCTCTACCCCATTGAAGGGAAGTTCTTGGACAGAAATTTAGCTGACAGTCTCAGCTGTCAACAGTTCCAGCACCAGGAGAATAAGTGCTCAGAGTCCTACAGGGAGATCTGTGTGATGCATCACAGCCTACACTATTACTATACGAAGGTTCGATGCTCTTCCAACAAATTCCTCCTAACACAGTGTTTTTCATGAATGCAGTTTCCTTGTCTCTGGGTCCGTTGGCCATATTTACAACCTTTAGATGCAGTTACTTATTTGAGACTTCAGAAGGAAACATTCATCTCATCTCTCTATTCTGGAATACAGAAAAGCCACACACTTTGACTCTGTTCTTAGGTTGGATAGTCCCACCCAGAGTATCCTTACAAACCCTTGCAAACCAGTGTTCGTTTTTTTTTCTTCAAGAAAATTTATTGAAGTATCCATGGACTGCCACGTTACTCCCATTTATAAAGCAGTTCACTGCTAGTATGCCCTGGCTTCATACTGGCAATCATATATTTTAAGATCCTTGGGTCCATGACTCAGTGTTCATTAACTTATTGTTTATAAACTTATTTCTTCTTTAATTTATTAATATTTGTGTTCTTTGCTACAGATAGTTGTTTGGTTTGGACTAAAGACTGGCCTTATTCAGAATAATATAATGAAAAATAATTTGGACAGTACAACCACTGTGACAATGCCTGTAGTTGGTAGAGGTCATGAAAAGCTGAGGCAGTTCCAAAAGTGCCTTGTCATTTTCATGGACCACTGGTGCCTCAAGAATTGAATTGGGCTTTCAGCTCTTTGACTTAAAAGCAGCCAATTCTCTTTATTCTCCAGCCTACAGACTAGAAAGGAACCAGCTTCATTAGTTTTGCTAATCACCAATTACTTTACCCCTGGTATCCTTACCAACTTACAATTACTTTACCAGGTATAGCTCTTACTATCAGGTTATATCATGGACCATCATTTAGTCTATGGATGGTTGTCCTTGAATTAGGGGCCACTATCGGTGAAATCAGTAGCTACACTAGTCCTTCAACGGACTTATACAGGAGATACAATAAGGTAACTCAAAGATGGAGAAGCTCTATACAGTCAGCAAAAACAAGACCAGGAACTGGCTGTGGCTCAGATCATGAACTCCTATTGCCACATTGAGATTTAAATTGAAGAAAGTGGGGAAAACCACTGCACCATTCAGGTATGATCTAAATTAAATCTCTTATGATTATACAGTGGAAGTGAGAAATAGATTTAAGAGACTATATCTGATAGACAGAGTGCCTGATGAACTATGGATGGAGGTTCATAACATTGTACAGGAGACAGGGATCAAGATCATCCCAAGAAAAAGAAATGTAAAAAGGCAAAATGGCTGTCTGAGGAGGCCTTACAAATAGCTGAGAAAAGAAGAGAAAAGCAAAGGAGAAAAACAAAGTTATACCCATTTGAATGCAGAGTTCCAAAGAATAGCAAGGAGAGATTAAGAAAGTCTTCCTCAGCAACCAATGCAAAGAAATAGAGGAAAACAATAGAATGGGAAAGACTAGAGATCTCTTCAAGAAAATTAGAGATACCAAGGGAATATTTCATGCAAAGATGGGCACAATAAAGGACAGAAATGGTATGGACCTAACAGAAGCAGAAGATACTAAGAAGAGGTGGCAAGAATACACAGAAGAACTATACAAAAAAGATTTTCATGACCCAGATAATCACGATGGTGTGATCACTCACCTAGAGCCAGACATGCTGGAATGTGAAGTCAAGTGGGCCTTAGAAAGCATGACTACGAACAAAGCTAGTGGAGATGATGGAATTCCAGTTGAGGCATTTCAAATCCTAAAAGATGATGCTGTGAAAGTGCTGCACTCAATATGCCAGCAAATTGGGAAAACTCAGCAGTGGCCACAGGACTGGAAAAGGTCAGTTTTCATTCCAATCCCAAAGAAAGGCAATCCCAAAGAATGCTCAAACTACCGCACAATTGCACCCTTCTCACATGCTAGTAAAATAATGCCCCAAATTCTCCAAGCCAGGCTTCAGCAATATGTGAACCGTGAACTTCCAGATGTTCAAACTGGTTTTAGAAAAGGCAGAGGAACCGGAGATCAAATTGCCAACATGCACTGGATCATCAAAAGAGCAAGAGAGTTCCAGAAAAACATCTATTTCTGCTTTATTGACTATGCTAAAACCTTTGACTGTGTGGATCACAATAAACTGTAGAAAATTCTGAAAGAGATGGGAATACCAGACCACCTGACCTCCCTCTTGAGAAACCTGTATGCAGGTCAGGAAACAACAGTTAGAACTGGGCATGGAGCAACAGACTGGTTCCAAATAGGAAAAAGAGCATGTCCAGGCTGTATATTGTCACCCTGCTTATTTAACTTATATGCAGGGTACATCATGAGAAACACTGGGCTGGAAGAAGCATAAGCTGGAATCAAGATTGCCAGGAAAAATATCAATAACCTCAGATATGCAGATGACACCCCCCTTATGGCAGAAAGTGAAGAGGAACTAAAGGGCCTCTTGATGAAAGTGAAAGAAGAGAGTGAAAAAGCTGGTTTAAAACTCAGCATTCAGAAAACTAAGATCGTGGCATCCGGTCCTATGACTTCAAGGCAAATAGATGGGGAAACAGTGGAAACAGTGGCTGACTATTTTTGAGGGCTCCAAAGTCACTGCAGATGGTGATTGCAGCCATGAAATCAAAAGACGCTTACTCTGTGGAAGGACAGTTATGACCAACCTAGACAGCACATTAAAAAGCAGAGACATCACTTTGTCAACAAATGTCCATCTAGTCTAAGCTTCAGTTTTTCCAGTAGTCATGTATGGATGTGAGAGTTGGACTGTAAAGAAAGCTGACCATCGAGGAATGGATGCTTTTGAACTGTGGTGTTGGAGAAGACTCTTGTGAGACCCTTGGACTGCAAGGAGATCCAACCAGTCCATCCTAAAGGAGATCCCTCCTGGGTGTTCGTTGGAATGACTGATGTTGAAGCTGAAACTCTAATTCTTTGGCTACCTGATGTGAACAGCTGACTTGTTTGAAAAGATCCTGATACTGGGAAAGATTGAGGGCAAGAGGAGAAGGGGATGACAGAGGATGAGATGGTTGGATGGCATCACCGACTCAATGGACATGGGTTTGGGTGAACTCCGGGAGTTGGTGATAGACAGGGAGGCCTGGCATGCTGCGGTTTATGGGGTCTCAAACACACAACTGAGAGAATGAACTGAACTGAACTGAACTGAACAGCTAGAAAAAGCTCATTAAGTTTGGTAAAGATCATAACCAGCATATGCTACGCATCATTTATACCACCATTTGGTGGTATCAAGTGCCAAAATTTCATTATGAATTTGGCAAATTGATGGAGCTTCCCAGGTATGTGGTAGTGGTAAAGATCCTTCGTGCCAATGTAGGAGACAGAAGAGACACGGTTCGATCCTTGGGTTGGGAAGATCCCTTGGAGTGGGAAATGGTAAGTCACTCCAGTATTCTTTCCTGGGGAACTTCATGGACAGAGGAGTCTGGTGGTTACAGTCCATGGAGTTGCAAGGCGTTGGACATGACTGACCAACTAACACTTAAGTTCACTTGGCAAATTGATAGCTCTTTTTATTTGCTGTGAAATTTATTCCTTTTGTGTCTTGTGAGATACATTGAAGTCCATGTATAACTTATTTGTATTCTTTATTATATTTATATTCCAGTTATATAAAAAGGAGTTTGAAGATAATTGCAAAAAGTTGTAACTAACATGTCCTAACAAGAGTACTAATATGTCCTAACAAGAGTGCACATTCTTAAAGGAAAAAAAAATTAAATCAAGTTTTCCTGATAGTATTGAAATAAAAATCACTCATTATTCATGTAAACACATGGTAAAGTATTAGTGGATTTCTCAAATAATTTTTTACAAAGGAATCACAAGTTTAAACCAAAATAGTCTTCAAAGCTTCCATCATGAATCCATGGATTAGTGTTTTAAAAAAGCATGTAAAATAAATGAAATATTATCAGATAGCATTGTATAGTCAGACATCTTCAGTATTCAATATTAACAGGATTTTTGGATTTGCTGCTTATAGTCCTGTGTAATCAAAACTAAACAAAACTATTAATTTGAGTCTGATGACTGAGCAAGAGTAGGAATTTTTTTATTTCCTAAATGATGGAAATTAATAGTTACTCAGCAATCAAGGGAAAACCTATACATTTCACTGTTAAAATGTAGAAGCACTTTCTCTTGAAAAAATCATGATTTTAACCTAGTATAGGGAAAATGCTGTTTCATAAATATACCAAATTGAATTGAAATTATTATTAGCATATTTCTTAAATCTAAAATATTTGT
This sequence comes from Odocoileus virginianus, assembly GCF_023699985.2. Lineage (NCBI taxonomy): Eukaryota > Metazoa > Chordata > Mammalia > Artiodactyla > Cervidae > Odocoileus > Odocoileus virginianus. The sequence goes on from NC_069703.1 coordinate 9,254,958, forward strand.
GAGACTTAAAACCTCTATTTATGAATTACTATAGAATCCTGCCAGGAAAGACCTTCTGGGCCAGTCATTATGTTTGCTCCCAAATATTTCCCCACCCTTCTTGCTAAAATGCTTCCAGCTTGTTCAGCAAGTGGGAGACACTAGTAGAAGCATGAAAGACAGGAGAAAGTGATCCTGGGGTATGGGTATTTCTCTCTCTTTCTCCCAAATCTGTCTCTATCTCTGTCTTCTGACCCTGTTTTCACAATGCAACTCCTTATAGTTCCCGGTTGCCCAGGGACGGTCCCTTTCTCTGAGCTCCCAGCTTCTTCCAGGTAGTCCCAGGTTTTAGCTCCTGCCAGGCTGCCCAACTTCTGGATTCTGCTAAGACTGCTATCTCCTCTCTGCATCCAGCCAGTCCAAGAGAAAGAAGCTGCTTCCTGCTGTGGGGAATCTCTAAGTTGCCTTGCATTTCCTGTTTGGTTTTTCAGCCCTTCTATCAACAGAGCAATTAACTTGTATTCAATTCCCTCTGTTTGAGATAAGGTCTGTTTTTAGTTTGCCTGACTAGACTCTGAGTCATGTGGCACCCTCTGCTTCCCATGCACCGCAGAGCAGTAGGGAGGAACATTGGTAATCATATAGTCCCTCACTTTGGATAAGCACATGTACAGGTAGGGATATTCCACACTGTGTGCATGTATGATGTTTCACTTCAATATAGTTTTATGCAATTTAATCCAGCATGCTTCTTTTGGATTCTCCCCAACTTTCAGTTACATACTACTATAATTCTTTATACAAGAAGATGTCAGAATAATAACAATGAAATGTTACTTTATGAATATTACACCTTTGCTCATGAAACAGATCCAGACTCCCTAGTCTATATCTCATAGTTCTCCCTCAATTATTTCCCTCAATCATTTCCTTCTTCCATATCTTTATAACCTTATATTCTATGTTGTGCCCCGATGAAGCCTATCTGTTCCAGTCGAACTATTTTGCCTTCCATTTTTGACATTCAATTTCCTGTTCTCTACCATTGTGTCTTCACTAGAGCAGCAGCACCCGTTCTTATCATATCTTTAACATTGATATTACTTTATATATAGTAAAATAGTAGCTTATAATTAATAATGCATCATTATACACAGTGTAACATCTCTGCATCACTCTCTTCAATATTGGCATTCTCCAGGGTTCTAGTCTAAGTCCTCTTGTTTTTTCCTTTTAAACTCGTTTTTTCCTCTTTGGGATAATCTCTATCCTGATGTATTCACTTCCAAAACTATGGTCCCTAAATCTGACTATCTAGTCCCTAGATGGGCTTCCCTGGTGGCTCAGATGGTAAAGAATCCACCTGCAATGCAAGAGACCTGGGTTCAATCCCTGGGTTGGGAAGATCCCCTGGAGGAGGGCATGGCAGCCCACTCCAGTATTCTTGCCTGGAGAATCCCCATGGACAGAGGAGCCTGACGGGCTGCAGTCTATGGGGTCGCAAAGAGTCGGATATGACTGAGAGTGACTAAGCATAGTCCCTAGATTCTCTCCTGAGCTTCAAACTGGTCCCATAACTTCATGGCAAATAGACGGGGAACAATGGAAACAGTGACAGACTTTATTTTCTTGGGCTCCAAAATCACTGCAGATGGTGACTGCAGCCATGAAATTAAAAGACACTTGCTCCTTGGAAGAAAAGCTATGGCAAACCTAGACAGTATATTAAAAAGCAGAGACATTACTTTGCTGACACAGGCCCATCTAGGCAAAGCTGCAGTTTTTCCAGTGGTCACGTATGGATGTGAGAGTTGGACTATAAAGAAAGCTGAGCACAGAAGAACTGATGCTTTTGAACTGTGGTGTTGGAGTAGATTCTTGAGAGTCCCTTGGACTGTAAGGAGATCAAACCGGTCAATCCTAAAGGAAATCAGTGCTGAATATTCACTGGAAGGACTGATGCTGAAGCTGAAGCTCCAATACTTTTTCCACCTGATGGTAAGAACTGACTCATTAGAAAAGGCCCTGAAAGGAAGGATTGAAGGCAGGAGGAGAAGGGGCTGACAGAGGATGAGATGTTTGGATGGCATCACCAACTCAACGGACATGAGTTTGAGCAAGCTCTTGGAGTTGGCGATGGACAGGGAAGTCAGATGTGCTGCAGTCCATGGGGTTGCAAAGAGTTGGACTTGACTAAGCAACTAAACTGAACTGAACTAAACACTTCTAACTGATTCCCTTGCAGGCACATCAAACTCAGAATGTCCCAAACTGAAGTTGCTTTTCTTTTCCCACAATCCCCAGTGCTCCCTTAACCTTTTCAGGATTCTCTAGCTTTAAATAATGTCATCCGTTAACTAGAAACCTGACTCTTTCTGAACTCTTCCTATATTCTTGCCAGCTTTGATCTGTCACACAACCTGAAAGATCTCTCAAAGATGCCCTTCCTCATCATCTTTATCACCTGGGTCACTATTTCAGACAATCTCTTCAACCTCCTTTCTTGCCTCTCTCTCTTGACTCATTAATTCTCTAACCAAACTGGCTTTCTCTTAATCCCTGTAACACACCAGTCCCTGCTTTATCTCAGGAATATTTGCATTTGCTCTTTCTTTTTTCCAAGTTCTTCACAAACTCCTTTTTTTCTCTTGTTTATCCAATCTAAAAAGGTTCTCTCTTACCTCATTTTTCCCCATCACAGAGTTTGTTGTATATGCCCTCCTTTACACCTTATCACAATCTGCAAATATTTTGTTCATTTGGCTAGTCATGTATCATGTCTTCCTCATTAGAGCCTAAGCTTTGTGATCACCTTGTGCTCAGCAAATTATAGGTGTTAAGTAAATACTACTGCACAAAGAAATGAATGATGGAATGAATGAACTAAGCAAGGCTTCTGTTTGTCTCCTAGGGCCCCTATATTCTTCCAGGCACAAATCTGACCATGTCACTGCCCTGCTTAAAATCCTTTGATGGTTTTCTATTTTCTGTAAGAGTCATCTTGACACTCAGCAACTCTTTATGAGATTTACAATTGAGGCAAGAACAAAGTTCAGAATCTTAATTTTAAATGGAAATTTAGGAACAGATTGAAAAAAAATAAAAGAGTTCCTTCCCATCACCTTCTGGGCTAAAGAAAATTCTAAGCCTTAAGTCAATGTCTGTCATATCTACTGTACTACCTTTCATTATCAGGCAGGCAGGGAAGCACAAGCAATGGATTATGAACCAGAGAATCTGGGTCCTGAATTTGGTTGGTCACCTGATTTTTCTAGTCTTTAGTTTCCTCATCTATAAAATGAGGAGATTGTACAAATAATCTCCAAGGCTCCTTTCAGCTCTGTAATTCTATGATTCTCAGGAACTAGACTATTATGTCCCAGGATTATTTTTTGATGAAGTTAAATAATATGTAAACTGTGATATATGACACAAATATTATTATTTTTGCTATAGTGTTATACCCTCGTTCAGTTCAGCTCAGTTCAGTTCAGTCGCTCAGTCGTGTCAGACTCTTCGCAAACGCATGGGCTGCAGCATGCCAGGCTTCCCTGTCTATCACCAACTGCAGGAGTCTGCTCAAACTCATGTCCATAGAGTTGGCGATGCCATCCAACCATCTCATCCTCTGTCAGCCCCTTCTTCTCCTGCCTTCAATCTTTCCTTTCAGGGCCTTTTTTAATGAGTCAGTTCTTACCATCAGGTGGCCAAAGTATTGGAGCTTCAGCTTCAGCATCAGTCCTTCCAGTGAATATTCAGGACTGATTTCCTTTAGGATTGACTGTCAAGAGTCCTCTCCAACACCACAGTTCAAAAGCATCAGTTCTTTAGGGCTCAGCTTTCTTTAGAGTCCAACTTTCACATCCATACATGGCTACTGGAAAAACCATAGCTTTGTCTAGATGGGCCTTTGTCAGCAAAGTAATGTCTCTGCTTTTTAACATGCTGTCTAGGTTTGCCATAGCTTTTCTTCCAAGGAGCAAGTGTCTTTTAATTTCATGGCTGCAGTCACCATCTGCAGTGATTTTGGGGCCCAAGAAAATAAAGTCTGTCACTGTTTCCATTGTTCCCCTTCTATTTGCCATGAAGTGATGGGACCGGATGCCATGATATTAGTTTTCTGAATGTTGAGCTTTAAGCCAACTTTTTCACTCTCATCTTTCACTTTCATCAAGAGTCTCTTCAGTTCCTCTTTGCTTTCTGCCTTAAGGGTGGTATCATGTATCATTTGCATATCTGAGGTTATTGATATTTCTCCCAGGAATCTTGATGCTCTAAGTAGCATCTCTTCCTAGGGGTCAGCATTCATGGACCTTAATATACTTCAGGGTTGTCCCTGGTGCCTTAGTGGTAAGGAATCACCTGCATTGCAGGAGATACGTGTTCATTTCCCGGGTAGGGAAGGTCTGCTGGAGAAGAGAATGGCAACCCACTCAGTATTCTTGCCTGGGAAATCCCATGCACAGAGGAGCCTGGTAGGCTGCAGTCCATGGGGCCACAAAGTTGGACACAACTTAGTGAATAAACTACAATACACTTCAGAGAAGGAGATCACATAATGAGGGAACACATCTAACTCATGATCAACTCTAAATGAAACAGACGTGGAACAATTTTCTGGCTTTGTGTTCGTTTGTTTATTTTGTTTTTATAAAAAGGCACTCATTTCATGATTCAGGTCATTTCCAAGAAAATATAAATCAAAGTAGGATATTAATATTCATAGAGTTGAATTCCCTATAAGGAGGGGTGTTCTAGGTAAAACACTGTGGAAACTTACAAGTCTAGCTTACAGAAGTGGCCTAAATAAGAACCTTTCAAAAGTTGATAGCCCACAATACTCTCTTTAGGGTGTAAAATATTTATGTTATAAGGAGACCTATAGGAACAGTCAACAGATGAAAGCCATAAGGCATTTAGAGAGAAATATCTCAAGAAAAAATTATTCTTGCCAAGTTAAAGAAAATAAACCAAACCCTTTTATTTTAAACATGGAAGGAAAGAATGAAAAATCATACCTATTTTTCTCTTATGCTCTCATTCTGGCACCTGTTTTAACAATGAAGCTAAGAACATAATCTATTGTATTAATTGCTCCAAGGATCTTCAAAAAAAGCTTATCTCCCATTCAATTAATTTTTTGCAATGAATATTCCTTGTTATACATAATTCCTTGAAAGAAAAAAATATTTTATTTTTTAATAGTGCAAAACATCAGAATGGATGACTCAGTTCAGTTCAGTTACTCAGTCGTGTCTGACTCTTTGAGACCCCATGAATCACAGCACGCCAGGCCTCCCTGTCCATCAGCAACTCCCGGAGTTTACTCAAACTCATGTCCATCGAGTAGGTGATGCCATCCAACTTCTCATCCCCTGTCGTCCTCTTCTCCTCCTGCCCTCAATCCCTCCCAGGATCAGAGTATTTTCCAATGAGTCAACTCTTCGCATGAGGTGGCCAAAGTACTGGAGTTTCAGCCTCAGCATCAGTCCTTCCAATGAATACCCAGGATTGATCTCCTTTAGGATGGACTGGTTGGATCTCCTTGCAGTCCAAGGGACTCTCAAGAGTCTTCTCCAACACCACAGTTCAAAAGCATCAATTCTTTGGCACTCAGCTTTCTTCACAGTCCAGCTCTCACATCCATACATGAACACTGGAAAAACCATAGCCTTGACCAGATGGACTTTTGTTGGAAAAGTAATGTCTCTGCTTTTTAATATGCCATCTAGATTGGTCATAACTTTCCTTCCAAGGAGTAAGTGTCTTTTAATTTCATGGCTGCAATCATCATCTAAAGGATTTTGGAGCCCCCCAAAATAAAGTCTGACACTGTTTCCCCATCTATTTCCCATGAAGTGATGGGACCAGATGCCATGATTTTAGTTTTCTGAATGTTGAGCTTTAAGCCAACTTTTTCACTCTCCTTTTTCACTTTCATCAAGAGGCTTTTTAGTTCCTCTTCACTTTCTGCCATAAGGGTGGTGTCATCTGCATATCTGAGGTTATTGATATTTCTCCTGGCAATCTTGATTCCAGCTTGTGCTTCTTCCAGCCTAGTGTTTCTCCTGATGTACTCTGCATATAAATTAAATAAGCAGGGTGACAATATACAGCCTTGACGTACTCCTTTCCCTATTTGGAACCAGTCTGTTCCATGTACAGTTCTATCTGTTGCTTCCTGACCTGCATACAGGTTTCTCAAGAGGCAGGTTAGGTGGTCTAGTATTTCCATCTCTTTCAGAATTTTCTACAGTTTACTGTGATCCACACAGGTCAAAGGCTTTGGCATAGTCAATAAAGCAGAAATAGATATTTTTCTGTAACTCTCTTGCTTTTTCGATGATCCAGCAGATGTTGGCAATTTGATCTCTGGTTCCTCTGCCTTTTCCAAAACCAGCTTGAACATCTGGAAATTCACAGTTCACGTATTGCTGAAGCCTGGCTTGGAGAATTTGGGGCATTACTTTACTAGCTGGTGAGATGGGTGCAATTGTGCGGTAGTTTGAGCATTCTTTGGGATTGCCTTTCTTTGGGATTGGAATGAAAACTGACCTTTTCCAGTCCTGTGGCCACTGCTGAGTTTTCCAAATTTGCTGGCATATTGAGTGCAGCACTTTCACAGCATCATCTTTTAGGATTTGAAATACCTCAACTGGAATTCCATCACTTCCACTAGCTTTGTTCATAGTGATGCTTTCTAAGGCCCACTTGACTTCACATTCCAGAATATCTGGCTCTAGGTGAGTGATCACACCATCAAGATTATTTGGGTCGTGAAGATCTTTTTTATACAGTTCTTCTGTGTATTCTTGCCACCTCTTCTTAATATCTTCTGCTTCTGTTAGGTCCATACCATTTCTGTCGTTTATCAAGCCCATCTTTGCATGAAATATTCCCTTGGTATCTCTGATTTTCTTGAAGAGATCTCTAGTCTTTCCCATTCTGTTGTTTTCCTCTATTTCTTTGCACTGATCACTGAGGAAAGCTTTCTTATCTCTCCTGGCTCTTCTTCAGAACTCTGCATTCAAATGGGAATATCTTTGCTTTTCTCCTTTGCTTTTCACGCCTCTTCTTTTCTCAGCTATTTGTAAGGCCTCCTCAGACATCCATTTTGCTTTTTTGCATTTCTCTTCCATGGGGATGTTCCTGATCCCTGTCTACTGTACAATGTCATGAACCTCCATCCACAGTTCATCAGGCACTCTGTCTGTCAGATCTAGTCCCTTAAATCTATTTCTCATTTCCACTGTATAATCATAAGGGATTTGATTTATGTCATACCTGAATGGTCTAGTGGTTTTCCCTACTTTCTTCAACTTAAATCTGAATTTGGTAATAAGGAGTTCATGATGTGAGCCAAAGTCAGCTCTCGGTCTTGTTTTTGCTGACTGTATAGAGCTTCTCCATCTTTGGCTGCAAAGAATATAATGAATCTGATTTCAGTGTTGACCATCTGGTGATGCCCATGTCTAGAGTCTTTTCTTGTGTTGTTGGAAGAGGGTGTTTGCTATGACCAATGTGTTCTCTTGGCAAAACTCTATTAGCCTTTGCCCTGCTTCATTCTGTACTCCAAGGCCAAATTTGCCTGTCACTCCAGGTGTTTCTTGACTTCCTACTTTTGAATTCCGGTTCCCTATAAGGAAAAGGATATCTTTTTTGGCTGCTAGTTCTAAAAGGTCTTGCAGGTCTTCATCGACCCATTCAAGTTCAGCTTCTTCAGCGTTACTGTTTGGGGCATAGGCTTGGATTACTGTGATATTGAATGGTTTGCCTTGGAAACGAACAGAGATCATTCTGTCGTTTTTGAGATTGCATCCAAGTACTGCATTTTGGATTCTTTTGTTGACCATGATGGCTACTCCATTTCTTCTAAGGGATTCCTGCCCACAGTAGTAGATATAATGGTCATCTGAGTTAAATTCACCCATTCCAGTCCATTTTAGTTCGCTGATTCATAGAATGTCAAAGTTCACTCTTGTCATCTCCTCTTTGACCACTTCCAATTTGCCTTGATTCATGGACCTAACATTCCAGGTTCCTGTGCAATATTGTTCTTTACATCATCAGACTTTGTTTCTATCAGCAGTCACATCCACACCAGTCACAATCACAACTGAGTGTTGTTTTTGCTTTGGCTCCATCCCTTCATTCTTTACGGGGTTATTTCTCCACTGATCTCCAGTAGCATATTGGGCACCTACCGACCTGGGGAGTTCCTCTCTCAGTATCATATCATTTTGCCTTTTCATACTGTTCACGGGGTTCTCAAGGCAAGAATACTGAAGTGGCTTGCCATTTCCTTCTCCGGTGGACCACATTCTGTCAGACCTCTCCACACACAGATTGGATGACTGGTCAACTATATATTAAAAATTACCATTCTTTCTTCAATATATACCCAACGGTACCTGACATTTTAGTTATACTTTCCATAACACAGAGCAGTTTAATAATATCAGTCACTATTACTGTTCTCTGCATAACACGTTTTCACAGGCTCTTCCAAGGCTTGCTAAGCTGTTGGATAACAAGTGGGAAAATATCACAGCACAGGCAATATTTACCTATCCAACAGGCAAAACAAGAAAATGGAGCCCAGACCCAGAATCCTCTAGTGTTACTCAATCAGGCAAATTAGTTATTGTCTTCTGCCCAGAAGGTCCCACGGGGCATGAAATACCGATTTAGGAATTTGTTGGGCCTGAGTTTTTGTGTGTTGTAACTATGTTCTCTTCTATCACTTCTCAATATATGATAAATTGCTTCTATGTATGGTATGACAAAGTTGAATAACAAATTAAATATGGCTATCTAGTAAACTTGAAATGTAAACACTAAAATGTTTCTATAACACTAGTTTGGATCATTGACATTTGCTCCATAGTGTGCAGGATTGTCCAGTGCCTTGTTCATGTCTGTGCTCACCTCCACTGCTCCTTCATTTCCCATCTCACAACTTCTGCTGCACTCACAAGACCTGATACCACTCTTTCTAAAAGTGGGATTTGGATAACTTGGGTGTTCTTTGTGATCCACTTGGAGTTTCTCAAATCTCTAAGGACAGTGGATCTGAGCTCTAGGTATTGAGGAAGGACTAAAGCTGAACCTTTGTGATGGGAAGAAGAGCAGGAGCTATTCACTGGGCAGAAGAGGAGGAATCTGGAGCAAGTGTGAAGAAGAATTAGAGAAAAAAAAAAAACACACCGTGAAGCATAAAGAATGGTAACATGCAAGACTATTTCATCAGTTAAAAACCTTTGCTCTGTACTAGCCTAAGTGTCCATACAATGTGCAATACTAAAAGTGTCACACGTCAATGTCCTGCATTAGTATTTATTTGTTCACTCTGCTCATCTGGAATTTCCCATATAAGATCAGCACAGTCGTGCCTATGAAGACTCTGGATTCAGATACCCTAGGTTCTAAGCTGGTCTCCAATACTTTCTAAGAATGTGATCTTCACCTTCCTTGGCCTCAGTTTCCTTATATCTAAAAGGAAGATAAAAATTATCTCCCTTATAAGGTTATTGCAAAGAGATATAAAATCATATATCATAAGATGTACACATATACATGTATGCATATATCTGTACATATGTAATATCGATCATCTATCTACACCTAGAACAGTCCCTGGCATGTTTTTAAATCAATAATGTTCAGTAGAATTATCACATTCATTGTTGTTTTGTAATTTCTATTTAACTTCGCATCTGTAGATCTTGTTGCCTCTACAATCTATGGGAACTTTGAGGGTGGGAAACAATCTTACATTTTGTTATGGCTAAAATTTTTATTTTTGTCTCATCTATTGTGGTTCACCATTCTCCTGTTCTTATTCCATATGATTTACTGGCAGGTGAATCAGGCCTGGTCATTCAATGCTGCATTCGTCTTGCCAGAGGGAAGGTATGTGACTTAAGCTTGGATATGTAAGTTCTCTCCAGCAAAAGGCTCAGTGATGTCTGGGATGGCTGCCTTTCAGACTGTATAAACTTGAAACACTGGGACTGGCCATCTTTGCCTCCTGAGGGACAGACTGTCTGAGAATGGAGACAATACAGAGGAACACAGAGCCAATAGATGGAGAGAGATGGCCGTGAGGACACCGAGTTCCTGGATTCAGTCTTGTCTCAAAGGAATGCTCTTTGGCTTTTCTGATTTAGATCAGAAAAGATCTATTAAATCTAATAGATCTATTTAGATCTATTTCTTTTCTGAAATAGATCCTCTCTTTAGTTTATTTAGTTTGTATTGGATTTGCAACCAAATTAATACTAATATATGCCGGAGCCTGCCGGCAAACGAACTGGTCGAGAACGCAATTACCAGAGTACCTGAGAAATATAAGACTTAGACAGACTTAGAAAGACTTAGACAGACTTAGAAAGATGGGGTTGAGAGGGACAGAGTCAGCTTGCGTCTGACTCTGCCAACTTTATTGAAGAATACCACACCTATATATATGCTAACAGGAGTTACTAATAGATTAAAGGTTTGCATATGTGCAGAGCTACAGGCACAGATGTTTTAAATTCCTCCACTTAAGATCAGTAAAGCATCACCCTAGCGCCCAACATGATTAAGATCAATAGAACATTAACTAGATAGAAAACAGGCTTCAATCATGACGAGTTTATCAGCACCAGGAAAACAGGTGAAAGATCGCTACAGCAATTTCCTTGAGGGAGGTGAGAAAGGCCAACCTGTGCTTTAATAAATCAGGGGTGGCGGGACAGAGAGGGACCTCTTGATCTCTCTCAGAGCCAAGAAGGAGCCTGAGCAGTCAGGCTGGCTCCCCGCAAATATACATCTTCTTTTGTGTTTGTGTGTATGTGTATGCATGTGTAATTCTTTTTAAACTTTTTACTTTGTTTTGGGGTATAGTCAATTAATAACGTTGTGATAGTTGCAGGTGAACAGGGAAGGGACTCAGCCATACATATACATCATCTTCTTCTTTTTTTAATATACATCTTCTTAAAATCAACTTCTTAGTCCTCATGATCCTCTTTGATCATGACATTCAAATATACGCCACTGACGTTATATAAGGCCCTATACATAGAAGACCATGCATGCACACGCACATGCACGTGCACACACACACACACAGATATTGCATGTATGAATGAATTAAAAAATTTAAAACTGCAACCATGAAATTAAGAGACACTTGCTTCTTGGAAGAAAATCTATGACAAACCTAGATAGTGCATTAAAAAGCAGAGACATCACTTTGCCCACAAAGATCTGTACAGTCAAAGCTATGGTCTCTCAGTAGTCATGTGTGGATGTGAGAACTGAACCATAAAGAAGGCTGAACAGTGAAGAATTGGTACTTTTGAATTGTGCTGGGGAAGACTCTTGAGAGTCCCTTGGACAGCAAGGAGATCAAACCAGTCAACCCCAAAGGAAATCAAACCTGAATATTCATTGGAAGGACTGATGCTGAAGATGAACCTCCAATACTTTGGTCACCTGATGCCAAGAGCCAACTCACTGGAAATGACCCTGATGCTGGAAAAGGTTGAGGGCAGGAGGAGAAGGGGATGACAGAGGATGAGATAGTTGGATGACATCATTGACTCAATGGACATGCATTTGAGTAAATGCTGAGAGATACTGAAGAACAAGGAAACCTGGCATGCTGCAGTCCATGGGGTCACAAAGAGTCAGTCAAGACTTGATGACTAAACAGTAACAAAAAGAAACTATGCCACAACTTTAGAAAAGATCTTCATGCTTAATAAAACTGATAGCACTGCCTTAAGGCCACCCGGTAGACAGTGGAACAAATCTTTTTTAGAAAAAACATGATGTAGTCCCGAGGAACTTGTTGGATGAGCTGGATTGTGAAGAAAAGTGTAGGGGAGACAAGGGATTGAGCGTTCGAAGAACGGAGTTCCTCTCAGCATAACTAACTCCATGGTCATCTCATTTCCTTAATCTTCCTGGGTACCATTCTTTATGATAAATTGGGAAGAATAATACTTTCCTTAAAGGGTAACTGTTGCGTTCAAAGGAACTCATTTATGTGTCAGCTAAAAATGGTACAGATGTTATCTGTCGATTTCCCCCGCCCCAGATATGCCAATTTCAATTGGTGATGGATACACACCTATCAAATCATGAGCTTAAAAGCGTTGAAAAATAATTTTTCTGTAGTCAAAAGTTCAACCGGAAGCGCATTTCAGAAGGATAAATGTGAACATCCACCATCATATCTGGGTCTGGGATGTGGCCTTTTGAGGGCATATTGAGTGTTTTCCCTAAAAGGAAGATTCCACTGCTACGTTTTCTTCAAGAATCCCTTCACTTTTTCCACCAAAGAGCTTTAGAGGGCAGATGCGATGCTGTGCTCAAGACTAAATTCTGGACAGGTCCTTTGACCAGCCAGGCAGCTTAGCTATCTGCGAACCTCCACGCCCGGAGGTGTTTTCGGTGGGCGGGGCCAGAAGCACCTGCTCCCGGGCTCTCCTCGAATCTGGCTCCAATCCCTTGGCTTTAAGGGGGTAGCTCTGCAGTCTCTCAGCTATTCCCCGGAGTGTGCTTTATGAGATCCGGTTTCAATCCCCCGGTGGGGAGCTCTGAGGTCCCGTTACAATTCCCTAGAGCTCCGTGCGTGTGCGGGAGGGACAGAGCCAGGGAGAGACCGAGGGAGGGGGAGCAGTCTCTGGGCTCCGGTTACCGCCCCGCACGGCCCCCGCCCCGCGCCGCCGAGTGCACGGCGGGCCCGGGGAGCGCCGCGGCCCCTTTAAGAGCCGGGCCCAGACCGGCCCGGGGGCCGCGGGAGCCCAGAGCGCAGCGCGCGGCGGAGGAGTTGGGATCCGGCGCAAAAGTTTTCCTCCCAACTCTGGCCCCGCGCGCCGCCGCCGCCGCCGCCCACTCCAGCCCGGGGCTTGGGGCCGGCCCCGCCGCCGCCAGGGCCAGGGCCAGGGCCAGGGCCAGGCCGGCAGTTTCGTTTTGGCGAGTGGGGAGCAGCCGCCTGGGCCGGGCCCGAGCCGGAGCCGGAGCCGGAGCGGAGCCGGAGCGGGAGCGGGAGGAGCAGCCCGGCCCCCCGGCTTCCCCGGCCCCCCGCCACCTGGGGCGGTAGCCCTCTCGGCTGCCTCCTGCTCTCAGATCGATTCCCGCCCGCCGGCTGCCGCCTGCCCTGGGCGGAGGGGCGCTGCTGCGAGCCCCTGATCCGGAAGGGGGCCCGGGGAGAGGCGCCCCGGGGTCTCCGCCGGCGCCCGGCGTCCCCTGAGAGTGGGGCCGCGCCCGCCGGCCCAGACACCTGTTCGGCCGGGCCCGGCGTGCTCGCCGGGGGCCAGGATGAAAGTGACCGTGTGTTTCGGCAGGACCGGAATCGTGGTGCCCTGCAAGGAGGGCCAGCTGCGCGTCCGGGAGCTCACACAGCAGGCGCTGCAGCGGTACCTGAAGACCCGCGAGAAGGTGGGCGCGGCGCGGGGGGCGCGCGGGCGGGGCGGAGGAGGGGGCGCGGCTGCGGGCTGGCTACCCGGGAGCGCTCCGCCGCCACCGCGCCTGCCAGGTGCCCCGAGGACAGGGTGGCGACGCTCTGGGGAACAAGGGGACGCTCTGAGCACCAAGGGGACCTGATTTGTCACGACCCGTGGCCGCAACTTTTGTATGTTGCTAATATGCGGAATCTGGGCGTTTGTGGGCCTTGCTTGTTCCAGGGCGGTGGTTGCAACCGCAGCCCCGAATCACTTGGGGGCTGCTTAGAAAGGCAACATCTGGTGCCCCGGTCCTAGCCCGCGGCCTCAAAATCTGCTTTTCAGCAAGCTCCCAGGTGATTGCAATGGCCAGCGAAGTTTGACAAGCACTGCTTTAGAAGTTCTTGGAGGGAATAGACCTCAGGGGAGCACTTGAAGGCGTTGCTCACCTCAGATGTGATTTTTGACCAGCCAAGGCCGCCCTATTTCTAATCCTTGGGTTAGAAAGTTGATTGGTGTAACACATATTCGGAAGTTACAACTAATGGGGCCCTTGGAATTTCAACCTCTGTAGCTGGCCTCTCTCAATGATTCCAGCAGGAGGTCAGGTGAAAGGATGCTGTGTGCTGACACCAACCAGTCTACACTTTGCTATTTTTACTTTAACAGTTCACTTGCTATCAGCATTTACTAAGTGTGTGGGCTGTGTCAGGTCAGGGGTGACTGTCGAAATGATGACAAAGGCTGTTCCCAGCTCTGTCCCTGAAGCCAGGAGCAAGTGAAATCTAAGTAAGGTTCCAGAAGTGTTTGTAAGTGTGTAAGGCATACTTAAATATTCAGAAGCCTTAGCTAGACTCTGGAACTCATATGGAGTGTTTGGGTAACATGCTGGGCCTATTTCTTCTTTAAAGAAAAAAGTTTCAATGAAAACTTTAAATGAAGGCCTCCAGGGGCATCTTTTTTTTGGAATCCGCCAAAGGGATATCTTGTTTGCCCCGAATCTTCCTCAAATAGGACAAATAATAAACTCTTAATTTAGAGGCCAGTGGTCCTCTTAATGTTTGTCCTTATGCTGTGAGAACTGTAGAAATAGTATGTTGGCCAATTTCATGATGGAAAGATGTAGTTTCTTTTAATGTCATCTCGGTTATCCAAGGCATGAAAGCAATGTATAGCTGAGGCATTTTAAATCTCTGCATATCTGTGCCTCCACTTGGAATTATTATACAGGAAAACATTTCACTCTGGATAAATGCATGTGTATATTTCCTTGAACAGTCAAGAGCTAAAGATGAGCGTAGAGAATGGTCTGTTAGTATATCAAATATAATCTCTAAAGCTGGACTTTTTACTAATGAAATTGAGGCCGAGAGGGAAAGTATTAACAGTAGCCTATATAACTATATAAGTATCTACCCAATGGTTTTCTTCCTTTGTTACAATAGTGCATACTGTTTATATTGTGTAATTCAGTTAAAAAAGAAAAGTGACACAGTAACCAGTTGTCCTTAAAATCCTATTTCCCTAACTTCTGAAAGTAGTCTAAGGTTAAACCTAACCATGCTATTCTAGACAAATTATTAAAGCAGATTTCACTGAAAGATTGTTTCATTGAGTTGATAAACTTATTTTTCTTTTTTAAACATTGTGAAAAATAATTTAACTCTAAAACCTTAAATATTTAGAAATTCGATACATGGAGCTGTCCAAGTAATAGAAGTAAGCTATAAGCTTATAAATAGCACACAGGGAATTAACTTTAGGATATTTAATGCATTATAATTTGATCTTAAAAGGTGTTAAAAAATATCAATATTCTGGACTGAAAGCATAATTTATAATATCACAGATCCCATAATGTAATTGTATTGATCAGTTTACCATTATTACCAGACATTACATTTTTCTGTGTTTACATTTATATATTAGTGAATGTGACATTTAAAGGTCACCTGCAACTAATAAATTCTCCCTCCCTTCTTTGGCTTTTAAAATCTCAATTTAATAACTGGCGAGTGATATTTTTCTCGTCCCAAAATACTCCTCTCTCATAGTTTCGTTTTAAATAACATTGTAATCATAACAAGGCTTTAACTAATATTAAATGATATTCCTAGTGGAACTAAAATGTCATGAAATACTCTGATAAAGTCCATGCCTTTATCCATTGAATTTAGAAAATGATGGGAAAAGACCAGAAATATCAAAATTCAATTTCAGAAACAACTTGGCATAAATTTAATTTCTTTAAATTAGTGAAAGGTTTAAATGGTTTGTTTCTCTGGATGCAAGATTTTAAGCCCTCATGTGTTACTCAGTTGGTCGTGTCCAACTCTTTGCAACCTGTAGCCTGCAAGGCTCCTCTGTCCGTGGCATTTTCCTTGGAAGAATATTGAAGTGGGTTGCCATTTCTTCCTCCAGAGGCTCTTCCCTGACCCAGGGATCGAACCTGGATATCCTGCATTGGCAGGTGGATTCTTTACTGTCTGAACTACCAGGGAAGCACAGACTGAATGAGGGCCGCAGAAGCTGCAAGCCGATGAAGATGGGCTTACTCGGTAGTAACAACAACCACCAAGAGGAATTGTACTTACTTGGTGCAGGCACTGTTCTAGGTGCCTTACGTATGTCAAATGACTAACTCCGTGAACGAGGTACTAATATCCCCATTTTACAGATGGGGGAAGAGCACAGAAATACGACTAGTATGTGGTAGAATTGATATTTGAATCCAGGAACTGTGTTTCCAGGTCCTTACTCTCAGTCATTAATATGGAGCCTAGTAAGTCATTTTGCAGTGGAATTTATCCGTCTTCTTTATTTTTTTACAGTTTGTTTTTTAAAAAATTCCATCTATAAACTGCTACAATAACATATCAACCCAATGATGGCAATAGCTATTGTGTTTCTTGCAAAGGGAGGCTTGCGTATGTGCTCAGTCGTGTCCAACTCTTGGCGACACCATAGACCATAGCCTGCCAGGCTCCTCTGTCCATGGGTTTTCCCAGACCAGAATACTGGAGTGAGTTGCCATTTCCTTCTCTTCCTGACGCAGGGATCAAACCTGGTGTCTTGTGTCTCCTCCATCGTCAGCAAATTCTTTCCCACTGAGCCCCCCGGGAAGCCTTCAAGGGTCGAGGCTCCTCTCGGTTCTATCCTGTAACAGTATAGGTCTGTATGTTACAGGGAGAAGTCTGATTTCTGTGCAAAATATTGCAGGATTTGCAAATCAAGTCTGAAGACTCTTCTTCAGTCTAATCACAAATTGAAAAATTGGGCATGATCTCTGAGATATCTGGGTAGAGAGGTGAGGAGGTAAAGAAACACGTTATGTGGGAACATGAATGTACATGAAGCCCGTTTCTTCTGGGGCCCTGAATAATTTAGATGGGAGAAAGGCAGATTTCAAGATTGAGGAGAGAGTTGGGGTTTCTACAGTTTGAAGGGTACGTGAAGCCCAAAGAGGACAGTCTGGGTTTTGTGAGCAGGAGCAGAGAACTGGCCACCTCCAGCTGAGAAGAAACAAAGGCAGCTGGCATTTGTGGAATGTGGGAAGCCAACTGAATCAGCATCAGATAAGGCCAGAAGTAGGTAAGATACTGAGGAAGCTGAGGCAGCTTTGGGGAAGGCTTTCATTATGGTCTGAATTCTCTCAGACTTTGAGGTTCCTGTGGCCTCCATGATCCCTGTCCTTTGATAACCTCTACTAGGGAGGTGAATTGACCAAGGGGCAAGAATTAAGGGATTGCTTGTCTTTGGATCCTGGTAGTTCATCATCATCTGAGGCTCTAAATCCAGTTCAGTTAAGTTTTTAGTGGAGAGGGGATTGTCTTCAGTAGTTAAGGCGGGGATCATTGAGTAATTAGTTAATTAATCATCAAAATTACGTGTCACAGGTAAATGGCTAATTGAACCATATCCTGCAGGGCTCTCAACTTTGGTTGATCATTAGTTACCTCTAATTTTAACATTTTAAATAATACATGTTTCAGTCCTTTTCTTCCATGGATTTGGAGTGGAACCTGGGCATAGGTATTAAAAAGAGATACTTCAGATGATACAAATGCCCAGTTAGGATTGAGAACCACTAATCTACTACTACTAATCTTTTGGTATCACTGAACTAATTTGGTTTTTAAACTCATTTGACAGCAGATAATATGTCTTAGACACCTACAGACCGACTTGTTATTAGCAACTGTCTTTCTACTCCTACCCTGAGTGAATTCTCAGAGCAGGTGTTCAAATAACTTATTAAATTGAACATTGATTTTATATATAAGTAAATAAGGGGAAGTACTTGTTTACTAACAGAAGTATAAATAAAAGTATATAGTGTGTGCATGTGTGTGAGTTCAGGAGTTGAATAGTATGAACACTGAGTTTATGGGGTAGTGGGTATGATAGAATTTTTAGGAAGATTTGCAGATCTATGTGTTTGAGGATAGTTTTTTTTTTTTTTTTTTTTTTAAAGAAGCATCTGATTGACTTTCAAAATGAATCTCTTCTGTATTCAGATATTTGGAATAATTTGTTGGTTTTAAAAGTTGAGATCAGCTTCCCAGATTGGACTTAGTTAAGAGCAATGGACTCTCCTGATTGACTGTGAGATCAGTTTTAGAATTTGTACAATAACGAGAATCGGGTGTGATATTATGTGGGACTAGCCTGGAAGAAAAAATTAGAACTCTTGAATTCCTGAATTTTTCAGCTCTTGATGTCTTGTTTCCAGATGATAAGTTTCCTTTATGCATAAGCTCGGACTGCAATGAATTCCCAAAATGCTTTTCAGTTTATTGGGCAGTGACTGACTTGAGTGCTTTATTTCCTATTCAGTTCTCTCCTCTCCCAATGTGTGAACTAGATGCTCTTTCCAGCATGTAGACAGGACTGACTCACCATCAGCGAGGCACATGCTTCTAACTTGGTTTTGGTTCTGTTACTTGAGTTGCATTGAGCAGCCTCTAAGTTTGCAAACACAGGGCTCGTGGGGTCTGCTGTGACCCAGAGAAGTGTTTTTTAACTTCTGCTCAGTGTTGTAGTTTGACTTTTGCCATGTTTAAATAATATTGAGATTTCATGCAAAACTCCAGATTTCTGCCTTTTAGGGAAAAAAGAATCGGAAGCTCTGAGACTACTGGGCTTTACTTTCCCACATGGCAGCCTTCAGTTGGAGCTGAGGTTAGACACCTTTAGAAGGAATCATTATCCTCTAGTCCCCATTATTACCATTCCAATAGATGAGTGTAAGTTGGTGTTTTCCAGTGAAAGTGCTCTTAACAAGATTATCAAGATATGACAGCTAAAAGCCATGGTTACCTTTCAGTCCTTATTTTTTATGATATCTCACCTTTTAAAACTGTCTCTACCCAGAATTTCTAAACATGTCTCTGTCTTCTGTGTCTTTGCAGGTGCATAATACCGTTTCCCTTATGTGCTGGTGCCTTGGGGTTCTTTCCTTTATTTCAGTTGGATCTCATCCATTCCATGGCTTCAGCTTCCCTCAGACACACACCTCTAGCCTTGAACTTGCTATGGACCTCAATATCTAGCAGCTTCTGGACTTCACCACCTTGATGTCTCATATTTAGTTCAAGCCCAGCTTGTTCTCTGTCCGTCTGCATGTCCCTATCCTCCTGTCCTGGTGGTTCAGACAGTAAAGAATCCACCTGCAGTGAGGGAGACCTGGGTTTGATCCCTGGGTTGGGAAGATCCCCTGGAGGAGGGCATGGCAATCCACTCCAATATTCTTGTCTGGGGAATCCCCATGGACAGAGGAGCCTGGCGGGCTATAGTTCATGAGGTCGCAAAGAGTTGGACATGAATGAGTGACTAAACACATACACATCCTCCTGTGGCCTCTTTCTTCATTTCTGGGACTACCATTCACCCGGTTGTCTAATTCAGAAACCAGAAATCCTTCATTCCTTGATGGCCTCTCATCCTCCGTATTCTATTACTTGTCTGGTTGGTCAGAAAAGTCCTTTGATGCTTCCATGTGGTATTTCTTAGATCTGCTTCCTCCTTTCTGCCCCACACCAGGCCTTTCTCATTCCTCCTGTGGGGAACTGCAGCAGACCTGTAACTGGCCTTTCTGCCGTTACTAGCTCCCAGTTCTTTCCAACTGTTTTCCATTGAGGACCTTACAGCTGTAGATCTGATCCTGTCTGGAGTATTGCTGGGATATGTAAATGGCTCTTCACTGCTATCATGTGAAAACCCACTTTGCTTCTGGGTCCAGTATCTTCTCTATTCCTTTATACTCTTTAAATTCGCACATGTGATGTAACACTTTCACAGTTTCCCCCACCCCAAGTGAATCCTGCTCATCTTTTGGGATGAAACTCTGACTGCCTCTTCTCTAGGAATTCCCTTCCTCCCTTTCCCTCACCATCACTTAGGGCCTTCATACTAGTGTTCCTCTAATTCCTATAGTGCTTTCATTTCGAAAACCGTACCTTACATTTTACTGTCTACTCATCAGGGTCTCCTACCTTAACAGACAACCCCCAAAGGACAATGGTTTATCACTTTCTCAGGGGGAGATGAGTGCTATGACCCACGCAACCACCTCCTGCTGTTCCTTTTGGTTTTGGGGTTTTCTGCAGATTCCCTGCCCTGTGCTAACTGGTGAGGAAGGAGAGTGTGGAGGATGCCACCGAAGCCTGGGGGCCTGGCCTGGAAGTGGCAGACATCCCTTGTGCCAGCATCCCACTAGTCAGACTGGCCATG
Organism: Odocoileus virginianus; assembly: GCF_023699985.2. Taxonomy (NCBI): domain Eukaryota; kingdom Metazoa; phylum Chordata; class Mammalia; order Artiodactyla; family Cervidae; genus Odocoileus; species Odocoileus virginianus. Next base: position 9,275,108 of record NC_069703.1, read on the forward strand.
TGTGCTGTCTAGATGCAGTGGGCCTGGGAAGGAAGTCCGCATGAATGCAGGAGAGCAACTGGCCGGGCTTGATCACAGAGAGTAGCCATTCTGTCTCCTCCACTCTACTTTGAACTATTTAAGAACAAAGAATGAGTCTTATTTATTCTCCTATCCCTGTTTTTAGCACAGTACCAGATATATAGTATGTATACCAGAAATGCTTGTTAAATTATATCACCTTTCACATTGCTTTCTTTCTTAAAAATGAGAATGACCTCATATTCAACACTATGCTTTCTATGAAATCTTTATATGTGGTATAGTTTTATAAAGAAAGTCTAAATGCAACTTTTCTCTTGATTATCTTCAAATATCTCATCAAATCCACATGTGCTGTAGGCAGTAGTTGAGTGGCCCATTATATCTGCTGCACTGATTGTCTTAAAAAACAGCTTCAGATTTTGACAGGTTGACTCCCTTTGCAGATTTTCGAGACTGAGCACTCTGCAGGTCTGGATTTTTAGCAAAGGAACATCATAATGTTTTTGTTTCATGGAGGTTTGTGCAATGCTGCCCTTTACATGTGAGCAGTGTTTGATTTTCAGTGTCTTATTTATTAACTTCATTTTGATTTAAAAACTGATTCTGAACTATCTCGATTCGGGTGGATCCTTTATTTTTGAAAGGCCCTGTGACTGCATCTTGGGGCTGCCAGATCAGCTCTGTTTCCCATCTTTGGACTCCACCGTTCTTTTGGTTGCTGGACTCTTACTCTGTGGATTGCAGTGAGACATAATTGCAGGGTACCACGAGACATTCAGCCTCTGTCAGATTCATCCAGGTAAATACACTCTGTACTGTTCTTGTCCTTTACCTCAAGGTAAGGATATATTAAACTTATCAGGTGGTCCTGGGCCCCAGAGGAGGAGCTGGTGGGGCCGTTTGATGATGGAGGCAGATAACAGGAGAGAGGTCTGCAACTTTTGGCTAAGCCACCATCAGCATGACCAGAAACCCACGCTGGCAGGAGAAGTGATCAGACCCAATCTACTGGCTTCACTTGAGACAGAAATTAAGGGTATCTGGGGGAGCTGTGACAGTAGACTTCTGATACCTTTTTTAGGGAGACTTAGAGTGAATCTTGCTACTATTCTTTATTTGTAGAGACATAAACCCTAGAAAGAGTGACCACTAAGCTAAGATGGGTTTCTGAGAAGGGATGTATAGACAGGATTTGTACTCCTCCCTGTTTATAGATAGGTGGCCTGTATTGGGAAAGAGGTGGAGAGAGTGGGGCACCTAATTTAAGAATGATGGGTAAAAACTGCATCTCTTAATGCCATCTATATCATATGAAAAAGTATGTCACATATTGAGTGGGGCCTTAGTCTGACCCCCACGTAGTGGATGCTTTGCTACGGTTGCTTTGATGATCTGACAATCCAAACACCACTTCAGTTACTTCAGAGAAGATTTATGAAGAGTGACATTGGGTCAAGTATTCTGTTTTGCACTGGGGATATAGAATAAAATAAGACATGTTCCCTGCCCCCATCAGGCTAATAAACTAATATGGCAGAGAAAGGAATGTAGATAAGTAACACAGTGTAGTAGACAGGTTTGGAGTGGTAGATGGAAGAGAGTGGTCACCTTTGACTTCGGAGCAGGGAGAGATGAGGAAGTTGTGCCAATTTCACCAGGAGTTACACGTGGGCAGGGTTTAGAAGAAAGAATGGCCAATTGCTGGACAGTAAGGGATGGGGGGGCTTTGGAGAGAGAGGGAGAGTGAGGAGCTGCCTGCATCTGACTGAGGATCAGTTCAGTTCATTCGCTCAGTCGTGTCTGACTCCTTGTGATCCCACGGACTGCAGCACACCAGGCCTCCCTGTCCATCACCAACACTTGGAGTTTACTCAGACTCATGTCCATTGAGTCAGTGATACCATCCAACCATCTCATCCTCTGTCATCCCCTTCTCCTCCCGCCTTCAATCTTTCCCAGCATCAGGGTCTTTTCAAATGAGTCAGTTCTTTGCATCAGGTGGCCAAAATATTGGAGTTTCAGCCTCAACATCAGTCCTTTCAATGAATATTCAGGACTGATTTCCTTTAGGATGGACTGTTTGGATCTCCTTGCAGTCCAAGGGACTGTCAAGAGTCTTCTCCAACACTACAGTTTAAAAGCATCAGTTCTTCAGCACTCAGCTTTCTTTATAGTCCAATTGTCACATCCATACATGACTACTGGAAAAACCATAGGCTTGACTAGATGGATCTTTGTTGGCAAAGTAATGTCTCTGGTTTTTAATATGCTATCTAGGTTGGTCATAACTTTTCTTCCAAGAAGATTTAATTTGCAGTCACCATCTGCAATGATTTTGGAGCCCCCCAAAATAAAGTGAGCCACTGTTTCCACTGTTTCCCCATCTACTTGCCATTAAGTGATGGGACCAGATGCCATAATCTTAGTTTTCTGAATGTTGAGCTTTAAGCCAACTTTTTCACTCTCTTTTTTCACTTTCATTAAGAGGCTCTTTAGTTCTTCTTCACTTTCTTCCATAAGGGTGGTGTCATCTGCATATCTGAGGTTATTGATATTTCTCCCAGCAATCTCGATTCCAGCTTGTGCTTCATCCAGCCCAGCATTTCTCACAATGTACTCTGCAAATAGTTAAATAAGCAGGGTGACAAAATACAGCCTTGACATACTCCTTTTCCTATTTGGAACCAGTCTGTTGTGCCATGTCCAGTTCTAACTGTTGCTTCCTGACCTGCATACAGATTTCTCAGGAGGCAGGTCAGGTGGTCTGGTATTCCCATCTCTTTCAGAATTATCCAGAGTTTGTGGTGATCCACACAGTCAAAGTCTTTGGCATACTCAATAAAGCAGAAATAGATGTTTATCTGAAACTCTCTTGCTTTTTTGACAATCCGGCGGATGTTGGCAATTTGATCTCTTGTTCCTCTGCCTTTTCTAAAACCAGCTTGAACATCTGGAAGTTCTTGGTTCATGTATTGTTGAATCCTGGCTTGGAGAATGTTGAGCATTACTTTACTAGCGTGTGAGATGAGTGCAATTGGGTGGTAGTTTGAGCATTCTTTGGCATTGCCTTTCTTTGGAATTGGAATGAAAACTGACCTTTTCCAGTCCTGTGGCCACTGCTGAGTTTTCCCAATTTGCTGGCATATTGAGTGCAGCACTTTCACAGCATCATCTTTCAGGATTTGAAATAACTCAACTGGAATTCCATCATCTCCACTAGCTTTGTTCGTAGTGATGCTTCCTAAGGCTCACTTAATTCACATTCCAGGATGTCTGGCTCTGGGTGAGTGATCACATCTTTGTGATTATCTGGGTCATGAAAATCTTTTTTGTATAGTTCTTCTGTGTATTCTTGCCATCTCTTCTTAGTATCTTCTGCTTCTGTTAGGTCCATACCATTTCTGTCCTTTATTGAGCCCATCTTTGCATGAAATGTTCCCTTGGTATCTCTCATTTTCTTGAAGAGATCTCTAGTCTTTCCCATTCTATTGTTTTCCTCTAGTTCTTTGCATTGATCACTGAGGAAGGCTTTCTTATCTCTCCTGGCTATTCTTTGGAACTCTGTATTCAAATAGGTATAACTTTCCTTTTCTCCTTTGCTTTTTGCTTCTCTTCTTTTCTCAGCTATTTGTAAGACCTCTTCAGACAGCCATTTTGCCTTTTTTTTTCTTTTTCATTTATTTTTATTAGTTGGAGGCTAATTACATCATTGCAGTGGTTTTTGTCATACACTGACATGAATCAGCCATGGATTTACATGTATTCCCCATCCCGATCCCCCCTCCCACCTCCCTCTCCACCTGATTCCTCTGGGTCTTCCCAGTGCACCAGGCCGGAGCACTTGTCTCATGCAGCCAACCTGGACTGGTGGTCTGTTTCACCCTAGATAATATACATGTTTCGATGCTGTTCTCTTGAAACATCCCCACCTCGCCTTCTCCCACAGAGTCCAAAAGTCTTTTCTGTACATCTGTGTCTCTTTTTCTGTTTTGCATATAGGGTTATCATTACCATCTTTCTAAATTCCATATATATGTGTTAGTATACTGTAATGGTCTTTATCTTTCTGGCTTACTTCACTCTGTATAATGGGCTCCAGTTTCATCCATCTCATTAGAACTGATTCAAATGAATTCTTTTTAATGGCTGAGTAATATTCCATGGTGTATATGTACCACAGCTTCCTCATCCATTCGTCTGCTGATGGGCATCTAGGTTGCTTCCATGTCCTGGCTATTATAAACAGTGCTGCGATGAACATTGGGGTGCACGTGTCTCTTTCGGATCTGGTTTCCTCAGTGTGTATGCCCAGAAGTGGGATTGCTGGGCCATATGGCAGTTCTATTTCCAGTTTTTTAAGAAATCTCCACACTATAGCAGCTGTACTAGTTTGCATTCCCACCAACAGTGTAAGAGGGCTCCCTTTTCTCCACACCCTCTCCAGCATTTATTGCTTGGAGACTTTTGGATAGCAGCCATCCTGACTGGCGTGTAATGGTACCTCATTGTGGTTTTGGTTTGCATTTCTCTGATAGTGAGTGATGTTGAGCATCTTTTCATGTGTTGTTTTGCCATCTGTATGTCTTCCTTGGAGAAATGTTTGTTTAGTTCTTTGGCCCATTTTTTGATTGGGTCATTTATTTTTCTGGAGTTGAGCTGGAGGAGTTGCTTGTATATTTTTGAGATTAATCCTTTGTCTGTTGCTTCGTTTGCCATTATTTTCTCCCAATCTGAGGGCTGTCTTTTCACCTTGCTTATAGTTTCCTTTGTTGTGCAAAAGCCTTTAAGTTTCATTAGGTCCCATATGTTTATTTTTGCTTTTGTTTCTAAAATTCTGGGATGTGGGTCATAGAGGATCCTGCTGTGATTTATGTCGGAGAGTGTTTTGCCTATGTTCTCCTCTACGAGTTTTATAGTTTCTGGTCTTACATTTAGATCTTTAATCCATTTTGAGTTTATTTTTGTGTATGGTGTTAGAAAGTGTTCTAGTTTCATTCTTTTACAGGTGGTTGACCAGTTTTCCCAGCACCACTTGTTAAAGAGGTTGTCTTTTTTCCATTGTATATCCTTGCCTCCTTTGTCGAAGATAAGGTGACCATAGGTTCGTGGATTTATCTCTGGGCTTTCTATTCTGTTCCATTGATCTATATTTCTGTCTTTGTGCCAGTACTATACTGTCTTGATGACTGTGGCTTTGTAGTAGAGCCTGAAGTCAGGCAGGTTGATTCCTCCAGTTCCATTCTTCTTTCTCAAGGTTACTTTGGCTATTCAAGGTTTTTTGTATTTCCATACAAATTGTGAAATTATTTGTTCTAGTTCTGTGAAAAAGACCGTTGGTAGTTTGATAGGGGGTTGCATTGAATCTATAGATTGCTTTGGGTAGTATAGCCATTTTGACAATATTGATTCTTCCAATCCATGAACACGGTACATTTCTCCCATCGGTTTGTGTCCTCTTTGATTTCTTTCATCAGTGTTTTATAGTTTTCTATGTATAGGTCTTTTGTTTCTTTAGGTAGATATACTTCTAACTATTTTATTCTTTTTGTTGCAATGGTGAATGGTATTGTTTCCTTAATTTCTCTTTCTGTTTTCTCGTTGTTAGTGTATAGGAATGCAAGAAATTTCTGTGTGTTAATTTTATATCCTGCAACTTTACTGTATTCGTTGATTAGCTCTAGTAATTTTCTGGTAGAGTCTTTAGGGTTTTCTATGTAGAGGATCATGTCATCTGCAAACAGCGAGAGTTTCGCTTCTTCTTTTCCTATCTGGATTCCTTTTACTTCTTTTTCTGCCCTGATTGCTGTGGCCAACACTTCCAAAACTACGTTGAATAGGAGTGGTGAGAGTGGGCACCCTTGTCTTGTTCCTGATTTTAGGGGAAATGCTTTCAATTTTTCACCATTGAGGGTGATGCTTGCTGTGGGTTTGTCATATATAGCTTTTATTATGTTGAGGTATGTTCCTTCTATTCCTGCTTTCTGGAGAGTTTTAATCATAAATGGATGTTGAATTTTGTCAAAGGCTTTTTCTGCATCTATTGAGATAATCATATGGTTTTTAATCTTTCAATTTGTTAATGTGGTGTATTACATTGATTGATTTGCGGATATTAAAGAATCCTTGCCTTCCTGGGATAAAGCCCACTTGGTCATGGTGTATGATTTTTTTATTATGTTGTTGGATTCTGCTTGCTAGAAGTTTGTTAGGGATTTTTGCATCTATGGTCATCAGTGATATATTGGCCTGTAGTTTTCTTTTTTTGTGGCCTCTTTGTCTGGTTTTGGAATTAGGGTGATGGTGGCCTCATAGAATGAGTTTGGAAGTTTACCTTCTTCTGCAATTTTCTGGAAGAGTTTGAATAAGATAGGTGTTAGCTCTTCTCTAAATGTTTGGTAGAATTCAGCTGTGAAGCCATCTGGTCCTGGGCTTTTGTTTGCTGGAAGGTTTCTGATTACAGTTTTGATTTCCTTGCTTGTGATGGGTTTGTTAAGATCTTCTATTTCTTCCTGGTTCAGTTTTGGAAAGTTATACTTCTCTAAGAACTTGTCCATTTCTTCCAAGTTGTCCATTTTATTGGCATAGAGCTGCTGGTAGTAGTCTCTTATGATCCTTTGTATTTCAGTGTTGTCTGTTGTGATCTCTCCATTTTTGTTTCTAATTTTGTTAATTTGGTTCTTCTCCCTTTGTTTCTTAATGAGTCTTGCTAATGGTTTGTCAATTTTGTTTATTTTTTCAAAAAACCAGCTTTTAGCTTTGTTGATTTTTGCTATGGTCTCTTTAGTTTCTTTTGCATTTATTTCTGCCCTAATTTTTAAGATTTCTTTCCTTCTACTAACCCTGGGGTTCTTCATTTCTTCCTTCTGTAGTTGCTTCAGGTGTAGAGTTAGGTTATTTATTTGACTTTTTTCTTGTTTCTTGAGGTAGGCCTGTAATGCTATGAATCTTCCCCTTAGCACTGCTTTTACAATGTCCCATAGGTTTTGGGTTGTTGTGTTTTCAGTTTCATTCATTCCTATGCATATTTTGATTTCTTTTTAAATTTCTTCTATGATTTGTTGGTTTTTCAGAAGCATATTGTTTAGCCTCCATATGTTTGAATTTTTAATAATTTTTTCCTGTAATTGAGATCTAATCTTGCTGCACTGTGGTCAGAAAAGATGACTGGAATGATATCAATTTTTTTGAATTTACCAAGACTAGATTTATGTCCCAGGATGTGATCTATTCTGGAGAAGGTTCCATGTGTATTTGAGAAAAAGGTGAAGTTGATTGTTTTGGGGTGAAACGTCCTATAGATGTCAATTAGGTCTAGCTGGTCCATTGTGTCCTTTAAAGTTTGTGTTTCCTTGTTCATTTTCTGTTTAGTTGATCTATCAATAGTTGTGAGTGGGGTATTAAAATCTCCCACTATTATTGTGTTACTATTAATTTCCTCTTTCATACTTGTTAGCATTTGCCTTACATATTGTGGTGCTCCTATGTTGGGTGCATATATATTTATAATTGTTATATGTTCTTCTTGGATTGATCCTTTGATCATTATGTAGTGTCCTTCTTTGTCTCTTTACACAGGCTTTATTTGAAATTCTATTTTATCTGATATGAGTATTGCGACTCCTGCTTTCTTTTGTTCTCCGTTTTTGTGAAATATTTTTTTCCAGCCCTTCACTTTTAGTCTGTATGTGTCCCTTGTTTTGAGATGGGTCTCTTGTAGACAGCATATATAGGGGTCTTGTTTTTGTATCCATTCAGCCAGCCTTTGTCTTTTGGTTGGGGCATTCAACCCATTTACATTTAAGGTAATTATTGATAGGTATGGTCCCATTGCCATTTACTTTGTTGTTTGGGGTTCACGTTTATACAACCTTTCTGTGTTTCCTGTCTAGAGAAGATCCTTTAGCATTTGTTGAAGAGCTGGTTTGGTGGTGCTGAATTCTCTCAGCTTTTGCTTGTCTGTAAAGCTTTTGAGTTCCCCTTCATATCTGAATGAGATCCTTGCTGGGTACAGTAATCTAGGTTGTAGGTTATTCTCTTTCATTACTCTAAGTCTGTCCTGCCATTCTCTTCTGGCCTGGAGGGTTTCTATTGATAGATCAGCTGTTATCCTTATGTGAATCCCTTTGTGTGTTATTTGTTGTTTCTCCCTTGCTGCTTTTAATATTTGTTCTTTGTGTTTGATCTTTGTTAATTTGATTAATATGTGTCTTGGGGTGTTTCGCCTTGGGTTTATCCTGTTTGGGACTCTCTGGGTTTCTTGGACTTGGGTGGCTATTTCCTTCCCCATTTTAGGGAAGTTTTCAGCTATTATCTCCTCGAGTATTTTCTCATGGCCTTTCTTTTTGTCTTCTTCTTCTGGAACTCCTATGATTCGAATGTTGGAGCGTTTCACATTGTCCCAGAGGTCCCCGAGGTTGTCCTGATTTCTTTTGATTCTTTTTTCTTTTTTCCTCTCTGCTTCATTTATTTCCACCATTTTATCTTCTACCTCACTTATCCTATCTTCTCTCTCCGTTATTCTATTCTTGGTTCCCTCCAGAGTGTTTTTGATCTCATTTATTGCATTATTCATTTTTAATTGACTCTTTTTTATTTCTTCTAGGTCCTTGTTAAACCTTTCTTGCATCTTCTCAATCTTTGTCTCCAGGCTATTTATTTGTAACTCCATTTTGTTTTCAAGATTTTGGATCATTTTTATTATCATTATTCTAAATTCTTTTTCAGGTAGATTCCCTATCTCCTCCTCTTTTGTTTGACTTGGTGGGCATTTTTCATGTTCCTTTACCTGTTGGGTATTTCTCTGACTTTTCATCTTGTTTAGATTGCTGTGTCTGGAGTGGGCTTTCTGTATTCTGGTGGTCTGTGGTTCCTTTTTATTGTGGAGGTTTCACTCAGTGGGTGGGGTTGGACAATTGGTTTGTCAAGGTTTCCTGGTTAGGGAAGCTTGTGTTAGTGTTCTGGTGCATGGAATTGGATTTCTTCTCTCTGGATTGCAATGGAGTGTCCAGTTGAGTTTTGCGATGGGTCTATGTGTTAGGTGTGACTTTGGGCAGCCTGTATGTTGACACTCAGGTCTGTGTTCTTGCATTGCTAAAGAATTTGCATGGTATGTCTTGTTCTCGAGCTTATTGGCTCTTGGATGGTGATTGGTTTTGGTGTAGGTATGGTGGCTTTTGGACAGTCTCTTATTACTTAATGTTCTGTGTAGTCAGGAGTTTTCTGGTGTTCTCAGGTTTGGGGCTTAAATCTCCTGCCTCTGGATTTCAGTTTTATTCTTCCAGTAGTCTCAAGACTTCTTCAACTATACAGCACTGATAATAAAACTTCTAGGTTAATGGTGAAAAGATTCTCCACCATGAGGGACACCCAGAGAGGTTCAGAGTTACATGAAGAATAGGAGAGGGAGGAAGAAGATAGAGGTGAGCATGAGGAGAAAAAGGGGGACTCAAGAGGAGAGAGACAGATCTACGCAGTTCTCTGTTCCCAAAGTGTTCTCTGTAGCCAAGACACCCACAAAGATTCACAGAATTGGATTGGGAAGAGAAGGGGAAAGGAGGAAATAGAGGTGTTCTGAGGTAGAAAACAGAGAGTCAAAAGTGGGAGAGAGTAATCAACACACTCCTGAATAGAAATGGGAACTGAATATTGGATTCTTAAATGTCCAAAATTTATATCACATACTGAAAAACAAAGTTTAAAAATCTAGCGTAGAGGTTAGACTCTTTGAAATACAGTATTTAAAAAGAAAAACAAAAACTCAAAAAAATTTAGAAATATATATGAAGTTCGGTTTAAAAATAGGGCTTCTCTCTCTCTTTTTTTTTGCAAGGTTATAGTGAAATGAAAATTAAAATTAAGGAATAATAGAGGGGTATTCGAGGACTTTAAAAGGAAATAGGAGAGAAAAACAAGAAAAAGAAAAAACAAGAAAAAAACTAGAAAAAAAATTTTTTTTCCCTAATTAAAAAAATCGTAAAAATATATGAAAATGAAAGTTGAGGAGTAATGGGGGAGTAATAGGGAATTTTAAAAGAAAATAAAAGTGCAAAAATAAAGGAAAGAAAAAAAAATTTTTTTTTTTAAATTAAAAAAATATATATATCTCTCTCTCTATGAATTTCTCTGGAGTTGTTGTGGTCAGTGTGGGTTCAGTTCAAGTTCAGATAACTCGTCTTTCCAGCTTCCACTTCTCAATATCTATAGGCCCCTTCCGGTGTAGACGGTGTTACCTTCAGGGATTTTAATCTGTTGCACTGGTCCTTTCTGAAGTGGTTCCCTTTGTTTATTTGGCTTTTGTTTGCCATCTCTTCGGTATCTAACTTCCGCCCTGACACAGGCGGGTGGAGGTGATCTCTTATTTAGGTTCTCTAGTTCAGTTAAGTCCTGCTACGGGGAGGGCGGGGCGCTGCAGATACCGCTCTGTGTGGATAGCACTCACCGTGTTCCGGCCACACTGGGTTTACCCCGCTCACGGGTGTCAGTGCTTTCCCCGTCTACACTGCTCAGGCTCCCAGCTGCTCTATATGGAGCGGGCCCTGCGTTTCGTGCGGTTCCAGTTTTCTGGTACTCCACAAAAGCGCGGATTTGGTTGATCCTAAGTTTTGTGCCTTCCCTGGCCTGAGTGGCTCAGGCAGCCAGGAGCTTGACGGGCGCACTCTCCCTGGGTGCGGTGCGCCCTCACCCCTCCGCGGCCCCAGCCTCAGTTTCTGCGCGCGCCGGTGGGGTGCCAGAGGCTTGTGTTTGTTCTCAGGAGCTGGCCTCTAGCCGCGACCCTCCCGGTGGTGGATGTCGACCATCCAGAATCTCAGGAAGTCTTTAGATGGAAACTGGAGGTCTGTTTGCAGTGTGGGAGGGGTGGCTTCTCTGGGGCTGAGTTTGCCCCTTTCCCCTCCCCCCTGCCTCCTACCTCCAGCGGGGATGGGCCTGTCCGCCGCTGGCTAGCTCTTCTCTGGAGTTTCTCAGTCCCTTTGTTTTGCAAACGGCCGGCAGTGTGTTCGGCCAGTTAATTTTCTCTCTTGCTATCCCACAGTTTAAAAGAGCTCCCTCCGATTGCTCTCAGGGCCTTCCGGCCCGGTCCTTAGCCTAAGCAATGCTGCCCGCTCCTCTCCATTCCGCCCCGACTTGCTGGTGGCGGGTGTGGGCGTCTGGGGTACTTTTCTGCTGGGAGTTGCTTTTAGGCACGTAATCTGTGGGCCTTATTTAATTTTTCCTCCCAGTTAGGTTGCCCTCCGAGATTCGAAAACTTCCCCCAGACCCGCCGGTGCGAGGGTTTCCTGGTGATTGGAAACTTCCTCTGTTAAGACTCCCTTCTCGGGACGGGTCTCCGTCCCTAGCTGTTTTGTCTCTCTTTTTATCTCTTATATTTTGTCCTACCTCCTTTCAAAGACGATGGACTGCTTTTCTGGGCGCCTGATGTCCTCTGCTAGCGATCAGAAGTTGTTTTGTGAAATTTGCTCAGCGTTCAATTGTTCTTTCGATGAATTTGTAGGGGAGAATGTGGTCTCCCCGTCCTAGTCCTCCGCCATCTTGGCTCCTCCCCATTTTGCCCTTTTACATTTCTTTTTCTTGGGTATGGTCTTGATCCCTGGCTCCTATGCAATGTCATGAACCTCTGTCCATAGTTCATCAGAAACTCTATCAGATCTAATCCCTTAAATCTATTTCTCACTTCCACTGTATAATCATAAGGGATTTGATTTAGGTCATACCTGAATGATCTAGTGGTTTTCCCTACTTTTTTCAGTTTAGGTCTAAATTTGGCAATAAGGAGTTCATGATCTGAGCCCCAGTCTGCTCCCAGTCTTGTTTTTTGCTGACTGTATAGAGCTTCTTCAGCTTTGGCTGCAAAGAATATAATCAATCTGATTTCGGTGTTAACCATCTGTTGATGTCCATGTGTAGAGTTTTCTCTTTTGTTTTTTGAAGAGGGTGTTTGCTATGACCAGTGTGTTCTCTTGGCAAGACTCTATTAGCCTTTGCCCTGCTTCATTTTATACTCCAAGGCCAAATTTGCCTGTTAGTCCAGGTTTCTTGATGTCCTAATTTTGTATTCTAGTCACCTATAATGAAAAGGACATCATTTTTGGGTGTTAGTTCTAGAAGGTCTTGTAGGTCTTCATAGAACTGTTCAACTTCAGCTTCTTCAGCATTACTGGTCGGGGCATAGACTTGGATTACGGTGATATTGAATGGTTTGCCTTGGAAATGAACAGAGATCATTCTGTCGTTTTTGAGATTGCATCCAAGTACTGCGTTTTGGACTGTTCCGTTGACCATGATGGCTATTCCATTTCTTCTAAGGGATTCCTGCCAACAGTTGTACATATAATGGTCTTCTGAGTTAAATTCACCCATTCCAGTCAATTTTAGTTCACTGATTCCTAAAATATCGACGTTTACTCTTGCCATCTCCTGTTTGACCACTTCTAATTTGCGCTGATTCATGGACCTAACATTCCAGGTCCCTATGCAATGTTGGTCTTTACAGCATGGGACCTTGCCTCCATCACCAGTCACATCCACAACTGAGGATAGACAAGGTTTTACGGGGGTATGGCAAGAGAACAACAATATCGAAAGTTTCCTAAAGCTGATTGTGAAAGGGAAAAGTAGGAATGAAGCTGTAAGAAGAAGCCGGAGTCCAAGCTAGGGGCCCTTTGCTATGACTGTCTAAAGAGCATGAAGAGTCAGTGGAACATTCTGGGCAGGTGATGATAGTGTTTCTCTTTTTTTTCTATCAATCGTCCTAGCAGATGGAGGCAGAGGGAGCTGGGAATGGAGGTGGAAAACTGGTCCGTGTCCAGGCTGTAGGAGTGCAGGTTAGACATACACAAGCAGAAGAGGAGACGGGCTTGGGAATTTCAGGGGCAAAGAAATCAGACTCGGGATTTGACCCTCTATGGCAAGGGTCCCTGACCTCTGGGATCTAATGCGTGATGATCTGAGGTGGAGTGATGTAATAATAATAGAAATAAGTTCACAATAAATATAATGTACTTGAATCATCCTAAAATCATTCCTCCCTCTTCCTCCCCTTCCCCTGCTCCACGTCTGCCCCCCACCCCCACCCCTTATTCATGGAAAAATTGTCTTCCCTGGAACTAGTCCCTAGTGCTATAAAGGTTAGGGACCACTGCTTTGTGGTATGGGAAGCATGGGTGCAAATGAGGGAGAGGGAGCCCTCTGAGCCTTAGGTCTTCATAGTTTACAGACCGCACTGTGACCACACCTGTGCTCTAGACATCGCAGCTTGGGGCTGCGGAGATGAGTGAGACATGGTCTGTGCCCTCCAGGAGCCCCAAAGGTGGGGGCTAGGAGAGGTGGGGGGCTGAGGATGGATGAAAGGCTTGCCAGGGAGTGTTTGAGGGCGTAGCTGAGATCATAAATCATGAGTTCATAAAGGCGCCAATCTTTTGCATCAGCTTTTTGGCATTGGGTTAGAGCCTGATTCAAGGTTGGGATTGGGGGCAGATGTGGAAAAAATGTGGCGTCCAGAAATAAAAGTGGTCAGGCTGAGTTGATGAAGGTATGAACTGTATTAGTGGCTTTCAGCCTTCTGTGATGGGGTCACACACAGGAGGCTGAAAGCCTTCTGTTTGCCCCTCGAGACGCACTGCAGTGACCTGGGAGGCTGAGTAGCGTGGACCGTCTTGCTCTGCAATGTCTAGTTGGCGTCAGCCACGGGAGGAGTGCCAGCAGGCGGCAGCTCCCTTCTCTTGGGTTTCCATGGGCTGGCTGCCTCCCTTTACTGAAGGACACAACTTCCATCAGGTGGACCTCCCTGCATAGCTGTCTGCACTCCATCCCCTGGCCCTTTGGGTACTGGTGGTAGCAACCTCACTACTTAGGAGTGCTCTGCCTTAATGTTTTTCCTTAATCCTGGGGAAACCTTTATAAATAGGTTCTTTATTCAACTCCTAAGTGCCCAATTTGAGTGAACCATCTGTTTCCTACTAGAACTTGGATTGATAAATAAAGTAGTAATACGTTTTCTTTTATGACACAGGACCCACAACACACATATACAAATGAAGTCAGGAGGATGGTAACCCTTACTTAACCCTAGTGATACCCTCTTATTTTTTATTCTACTGTTGTTGTTGTTTTTTTTTTTTAAGTAGTTGGAGTGTGGAGAAGGCAATGGCACCCCACTCCAGTACTCTTGCCTGGAAAATCCCTTGGACGGAGGAGCCTGGTAGCCTACAGTCCATGGGGTCGCGAAGAGTCGGACACGACTGAGTGACTTTACTTTCACTTTTCACTTTCATGCATCGGAGAAGGAAATGGCAACCCTCTCCAGTGTTCTTGCCTGGAGAATCCCGGAGACGGGGGAGCCTGGTGGGCTGCCGTCTATGAGGTCGCGCAGAGTCGGCCACGACTGAAGTGACTTAGCAGCAGCAGCAGCAGCAGTTGGAATATACCAAATTTATTTCACTGCTCACTGATGGATTAGGGCCCATAGTTAGAAAACCAATGGGATTACCTGATGTATAGGGGCACTGAATGGATCATCAAGTTAGATGGCTCTAGAAATTTCCACAGGTCCAAAATCCCATTGTTTCTTTTTATTGGTTGAGGTAAAGTGTGTGGCTGAAGGTAAATTCCTAACAGGTATGCATTACAAGGGTTTAAATTGCAGTCTATGGATTTTAAGGCCAAGTATCTTATATGGATAAGATTGAGGTCTTCACCTTTCTGAATGGCCAGCACATGAGCTCGCAGTCATCTTGGCCCAGAAGTTCAGGTGGCTTGATAAAATCTTGGAGAAAATGAAAGGGTTTCACTTGTAATCCCCTATTTCTTTCACCATGACATAGTCATAGTATTGATAACTTTAATGTTAGGTTCTGGGTTACTTCCTTTTGTAGCAAAGAATTGAGGAAATTCAAGATGGATAAATAATCCTTGTCTGTATTTATAGGCACATTTATAGAGACTCAGTGGGCTTGAGTTTTGACAGCAGTGTTTGATCAGAGACATTTTCTCAGAACCTTAAAAAAAACCAAAACTGCAGTTCAGAAATCTCTAGTTTAAAAAAAAACAAACAGCCTTTTGTTGTTGTTGTTGTTGTTTTATTAGAGAGAAAGAAAGTGAAGTCACTCAGTCATGTCCGACTCTTTGCAACCCCATGGTTTCTCCATCCATGGAATTTTTCAGGCAAGAATACTGGAGTGGGTTTGCCATTTCCTTCTCCAGGGGATCTTCCCCACCCGGGGATCGAACCCAGGTCTCCCGCATTGCAGGCGGACGCTTTACTGTCTGAGCCGCCAGGGAAGCTGGTGCTAACTAGTTAGCTGCTGCTAATTAAATTTGCATTTCACATCTTTCTGCCTTTCCTTTTACTTTTGTCTGTGGGTGAGGAGAGCTCTGTGGGACTGTGACCATGGGTAGTGAAGCATGGTCCATTGCGTGAGTCTGTGCAACAACCCCGTGGACAGTAGCCCACCAGGCTCCTCTGTCCATGGGATTTCTCAGGCGAGGAGACTGGAGTGGGTTGTCACTTCCTCCTTCAGGGGATCTTCCCTGTCCAGGGATCGAGCTGAGTCTGTTGCATCTCCTGCAGGCCAGCGGGCATGTGCCACCTAGGAAGTCCTCATGGACAGCGCAGAGGCCTCCGTTGCTGTGCTAGTATCCTAGGACCCCAGTGACAACGTGTCATGAGCTTGGTTGCCACAAAGCATGGCTTAAAACAACGAATTTTGTCACAGCCCTAAAGGCTAGAGTTTCAAAATTAACATGTTGGCAGGCTCACGTTCCCTTTGCAGCCTCCCAGAGAAGAACCTTCCTTGCCGCTTCCAGCTTCTTTTGTGCCCAGACATTCCTTAGCTTGTGGCAGCGTAACTCCAATCTCTGCCTTTGTTTCTGCATGGCCATCTTCCTTCTGTGTCTTTCTCGTCATATAAAAACAGAAATACATACATATATACATGTGCATAGGTGTGTGGCTGAGTCCCTTTGCTGTCTACCTGAGACTATCACGGCATTGTTAATATGCTATACTCCCAACATAAGGAGTTAAATAAACAATACATGATGCTTACTTGTCAAAAAATAAGGTGTTCAAACCCTATAAAAGGTATAAAAAACCCAGATCACATCAGATTAGGACTTACCCCAGTGACCTTACTTTAGGTGTTTACATCTGTGAAGACCCTGTTGCTAAATAAGTTTGCATTCACAGGCACAAAGGGTTAGGACTTCAGCATATCCTTTGTGGGGACAGTTCAACTCCTAACTATTGGTATTCAGGTCAATGCATTTTTCCTATTTTTAGAGTAAGAGACTTTGAGAAAATTCTGTGGATTCTTCTTTGCTTTCCCCACAATGTTACTCTCTTCATTCCTCAAGTTTTTGCTCCAAAATGATGCACAGATAACTTGCTGCCTGTTTTGTTGAGAAATAAAGGTCTCATGGTCTGATATCACTTACTATTACCTTCTGCACTTGTGCATTTTGGCATCTACACCCCTGTTCTCAGCTGAGTCTTCAGATGACCTCGGTGCGATGCACATTTGCCCTAAATTCTGCCTCATCCCAGGTCCTTTGTGGTCTGGCTTCCTTGAGCAACTGATTGAAGTCCCGGGACTTGCTTGAATTGATGCTCTCAAGTCTATAATTAAGTTGGTGTTTTTGAGTACCTGTGCTGTCCCATACACAGTCCCTTTCCTCTGGGGCTTCCCAGTTTCTCTGGAGAGACACACATGCTTCCAGAAAACAGCAACAGCCAGGTGCTGGATGAGTTCTCCAGGCGTTACGGACGGAGAGGGCTCACAGTTGCCAAGTGTGGAAAGTGGGTAAAATCTAGATAAATGAAAGAAGGGAGGCGGGGAGTGTCATTTGGCAGAGATAAAGAAAATAGGCACATTGCAACAGTTCTCAGACTTACTGTTCTTAACAGCCCTCTTCACTCTTGTGTTTTAGAGGACCTGAAAGGGCTTTTCTATGCAGATCACACCTCTCCATATTTACCATATCAGGAAAACTGAGAAATTAAAATAATATATTTAATTGATTTAGAATAACCAGTCCATAACAAGGTCACCTGTTGTCATGAAAATGACTATATTTTTCAAAGCAAAAGAAAAAATTAGTGAAAAGAGTGACCATGTGTAACATTTTTGCCATTCTCTTTGCTGCCTGCTTGTTAGACAGTTGGATTCTTAAATGTGTCTGCTTGCTTATTCAATCTGTTGCAGTGTATTGTTTTGGTTGAAATACGTGAAGGAAATCCTGCTTCTCATAGATATGTAACTGGAAGAAGGAGGAGCATTTTCAAAGTTTTTTCAAACAACTGCAGATAAGCTTTTTGCATATTACATGCAGATCCAACAAGTGATGGTTTCCCCAGTAGTCATGTATGGATGAATGTGAGAATTGGACCATATAGAATGTTGAGTGCCAAAGAATTGATGCTTTTGAACTGTGGTGCTGGAAAAGACTCTTGAGAGTCCTTTGGACTGCAAGGAGATCAGAGCGTCAATCCTAAAGGAAATCAATCCTGAATATTCATTGGAAGGACTGATGCTGAAGCTCCAAAACTTTGACCACCCGCTGCGAAGAGCCAACTCTTTGGAAAAGACCCTGCTGGGAAAGATTGAGGGCAGGAGGGGAAGGGGATGACAGAGGATGAGATGGTTAAATGGCACTGCTGATTGAATGGACGTGAGTTTGAGCAAGCTCTGGGAGTTGGTGATGGATAGGGAAGTCTGGCGTGCTTCAGTCTATGGGGTTGCAAAGAGGTGGACACAACTGAACAACAACAGCTGGAGGCCACTTGCAGAGGTTACCTTCCTTTCCTGGTGGTCACTTGCAGTTCTGTATTACGTGGAACTTACCTAGACTGGATTAGTACTTCATCAAGCCAGCAAGGAGGATCTCTAAAGTTGGAATCTTATATAACATAATTATGGGAGTGAATCTTAATAAGGATTGCTTTCTTAAAGATTAATTGCAAAGTGGAATCTGATACCATACTAGTAAAATTTTTCATACTCTGTTGTTATAACCCATTCCTTTGTGTTGTATTTTGAATAAATCTTCTATCCTTGTGTGATGTTCTAATATCATACATTGGTTATTTGGAAAACACTTCACTGGGTTATGCCAGATGTTGATACATTTCATTATACAATTTCAAAAGCCACATACATTGATAGTACCATCAATTTCACCAGGTAAAGGTATTATGAAACTATCAAGTTCACAGCGCTGGATACAGTTTTCTAAAATTTTAATTTTTACTTTATTATTGGTAACAAATTTTGTCATTTCTTTTCCATGAAGTGCCCAGGTTCACATCATTCATTTTGATGTGAAAAATGCCAAAAGTTCAGGTATAAATAATCCTAGTTTGTCTGTCATGCATTCTTTGAAATGAAAATGGTGTTCCATGAAAAAAACCAGTGAATTCAGCTCAACTCCATCAATCACAGGAGTGCTTTTGCCTGAGGTGTCCACTGGTGACCAGTATGAAGAAGTACTTTCTTTGGGCTTTCTAATCTTCACATACAAGGTCAAAAAAATGTGAATTCAAGGGTCAAAAATTAATAACTGTTTTTTTTGTTTGCTTCATTAAGGGTATTCTTAAGTTCAGTTGACCATCTTTAAAAATGCAGATGAGTAGCAGTGAAGAATACAGTGATTTCTAGTATAGTGTACTGCCTTGATTCAAACTAAGTGAAGTGAAGTCGCTCAGTCATGTCCGACTCTTTGTGACCCCATGGACTGTAGCCCACCAGGCTCCTCCGTCCATGGGATTCTTCAGGCAAGAATACTGGAGTGGCTTGCCATTTCCTTCTCCAGGGAATCTTCCTGACCCAGGGATCAAACCCAGGTCTCCCGCATTGCAGGCAGGCACTTTACTTGCAGCTCAGCTGGTAAAGAATCCGCCTGCAACACGGGAGACCTGGGTTCGATCCCTGGGTTGGGAAGTTCCCCTGGAGAAGGGAGAGGCTACCTATTCCAGTGTTCTGGCCTGGAGAATTCCATGGATTGTGTAGTCCACGGGGTTGCAAAGAGTCGGACACGACTGAGCGACTCTCACTCACTGCTGCAAACTAAGGCACCAGCAATTTTACCCACTGCTGCTTCTGCACTGGGGATGCAGTGTCAACACACTTGTTCCAAGGGCGAACCATGAGAGTCCAAAAAATTGTTCAACATGTTGACTATTTAAGTACCAGCGTTTATTATCTGCATTCACATACAAAAAGAAGTTCTTCCGTCAGTGTCAGCGCCAAGTAGTCATCTCAGAAAAGAAGCAGCAAGTTCAGTTTCATCTGTAGATGGATCCAGGAGCAAGGCAAAAGTACAATTCTACAGTTGGGATATTAACTCAGTCTTCACATTTGTCACCAGATGTTTCATTTGAGGAGTTCCAGTATCATTGGAAAGTAGCACTGTCATGCCATTATTTTTTTTTAACTGACTTATCATGTAGCAGGCATTCAGCTATCTCAGTTCTACAAGGCTTTCTTAGTCTGTTATAGTGTGTACTTCTTCAGCTAATGCAACACAGTAGCTTACCCTGCAAGCTTCTTCAGTTGCTTCTTTCATTTCTAGTTTGAAAAGCTGTAATAATGTTTGACTTTTGAAGTGTTCATCATGTCTGCATTTTAAAATATTCACTTCCTTGCTCTTTAAATTCTTACTGATTAATTTCAAAATGATGCTACAACTTAACTTTTTGGAAATGTTCATTGCATTGGATACAATAATGTAAATTACCAATTATGATGGTCAAAGGAATGAAAACTTTCATGTCTTTGTTTAGTCACAGTTTTACTCCCATTTTTTTTTTTTTTGGTAGAGTTTTCCCTTCCATGAACCAGAGACCTCTGCTGTGTCAGTTTCATCTTTTTTAAAAGTATCCTTAAATTTAGGTGGACTTCCTTTGTGGCTCAGCTGGTAAAGAATCGACCTGCAATGCAGGAGACCTGGGTTGGGAAGATCCCCTGGAGAAGGGAAAGGCTATCCCCTCCAGTATTCTGGCCTGGAGAATTCCATGAACTGTATAGTCCATGGGGTTGCAAAGTGTTGGACGTGACTGAGTGACTTTCATTTTAACTTTCGGTAGTGAAGCTGTGATGGATTGAGGAAGCAGATTTTTCTAACCCTCCATTTTTCTATGTAGAATTTCTCATCGTGGTAAAACCTACTTACCATAAATTTACCATTTTAATTGTTCGTGAGTATCCAGCTCTTTGGCATGGAGGGCATTGACACTGTTGTGCATCCATCATCCTCCACCCCAGGACCTTTTCATCTTCCCAAGCAGAAACCTCATTCCTAGTAAACATGAACTCCCTATTTTCCCCTTTCCCCCAGTCCCTGGTAATCACCTATTCTACCTCCTGTCTCAGTGAATTTTAATTTAGGTGAAATCATACATTTACCCTTTGAGACTAGCTTATTTCGTTTAGCAGAATGTCTTTGAGGTTCATCTATGTTGCAGCCCATGTTAGAATTTCCTTCCTTTTTAGGTTTGAGTGATAGTCCATTGTAGGTTTATACCATATACCACATTATTTTTGCTTCTTGATTTTTAAAATTTATTTAACTATAGTTGATTTACAGTATTGTGTTAGTTTCAGTTGTACAGCTTTAGATTCTTTTCTCCTCTAAGTATATACAACATTTATCCATTGTATATCCATTCATCTAAACAACTTGGGTTGCTTCTACTTTTTGGCTATTTTGAATAGTGCTCTATGAACGTGGGTATACTGCAGATTTGTGAAAGGACTAATAGAGTATGTAAATACTTTTCTGGCTTTGACCTTGGAGACCTCCTTAAAGGCCTGAGGCCCCCAGGCTTCACAGTCCTCACTTAAGAACTGTTCACTGGAGTATGGTATTGGGCAATGTCTTCACAGTGAGTTTAGGCATTTAGGGCATTCTATTATTACTGTTAGACTTCCCTGGTGGCTCAGTGGTAAACAACCCACCTGGAAATGTTGGAGATGTAAGAGATGCAGGTTTGATCCCTGGGAAGATCCCCTTGAGAAGGAAATGGCAACTCAAGTCTAGTTTCTTGCCTGGGAAATCCCATGGGGTCACTAAAGAGTCAGACAGGACTTAGCCACTAAACAACAACAGAAAACAACTACTGGTATCCTTACAATAGGAAACAGGGAAGCAGTCTTCCTGGATTACGTGATTTCAAGAAATGATTGAAATTTGATTAACAAAAAAAAATTATAACAAAAGTATGGGACATTATTTTGTGTTCTATAACCTGAACATGTGACTATTTAGAATGACATTCCCAAATTATCAGTATTGAAATAGGAGTTTTATTTTCATCAGTCATCCGTTGGGAGTGGTGCTGCTTAATTGGAGCTTCACCTGAGTTCACTGCAGCCTCACCTTTTTTGTTTTCATTGCACAGTTTATGTATTTAGACTCTCTTAAAGGGAGCTTCTTTAAACATCACTGATTATCTCCATGTATATACTTCATGTCTGTTGTTTTTTTTTAAAAAAGCCAAAGGTGGTGGTCATTCATCTTTACTTTATAGTAGGACATCTCTTTGCTTTGATTTACATGCTGTTTAAAAATCATAATGCCCTTCTTTAAACCCTGATTCATGGAGAGTAGATTTGTTATATTTAAGTAATATTGTACATAAATAATAACATATAGGTTGAGAGGACAAGACAAGATGTGGAACAGAGCTGTGATCCTCAGACGATAGACACCCATATGATTATTAACTGGAGAATGCACCGTGGACCTTAGTACAAACTGAACACCTGCATTCAGGTAGCAAACAGTCTTGGGTGGTGTGCCTGGCATTCTTGCTTATGAGTATGTTGTTTAGGTGGATGGTTGCATAATAAGATATTTAGTATATGTCTTTGTAATGTGAGAGAAATTGTAGTTTTTTCCCTTTAACTTTTGCATTGTGAGGAATATAGGTTTGAATATAACTGTAGATTGTTCTGTGATGGTGAAAATGAATTGGGAAGGGGAGCAAGTGAGAACACTAAGAGAACTGCACATCTGGGTGAAAAGTACACATTGGGGTGATGTCATGCTTATTGTGGGGGTGCTTCTGTGCACCTTGGGCCCCTTGCTGCTGCAGCCTTGACGATCAGGAAACTCAGCATCATTATTGTGATGTAAAAAAACAAGACCTTTATCCTGTGTGTTTGCCCTGATTTTCCATTGTTGGGCCTGTGATGTTGAGTTGAGATTTTAAAGTGTGAGATTTTAAAATGTGTGGTGGATTTCCCTGGTGGTCCAGTGATTAAGAATCTGCCTGCTAATGCAGGGGTCATGGATTCAATCCCTGGCCCGGGAAGATTCCACATACTGTGGAGCAGCTAAGTTTGTGTGCCTCCGCTCCTGGGCCTAGGAGGTCGGTAGGAGCTCCTAGGAGCAGCTATGGAGCCTGCATGGCCTGGAGCCCGTGCTCGACAACAAGAGAATCCACTGCAATGAGGAGACGCCTATGTACCACAACTAGAGAAAACCCACATCCGGCAGCCAAGACCCAGCACCGCCAAAAATAAATAATGCAATTGTTAAGAAAAGTTGAATGTGTAGCAAAGTTTATAATGGCAAACTTGATGAATTCATTTCTCCCCTGAGGTGATGTAGGTGGGAAGTAGAAACACTTCGGCTGTGTTTGTTAGGGGGCCAGACCGTATGCTACCATTAGGGTTGGTGTTAGGAAGACACATAAATACACGGCTTTGTGCCTCCTTTTATGATTAGCCTGGCAAAGAACGATGGGTAGTGAAGTCTGACAATTTCTTTGTCATCCTGATCAGAATTATCTCCATCTAACTGGAATAGGGGGTCCCATTTCCAAGGACAGGTAGTTGAGACCAGTGTGGCTTTCGAACCTTGAGAATGCTGAGTCTTGATTGCCTGAATGGAAGCTTCTGTCAAAGGCAAGAGAAATCACAACGGGCTAAAGACAGTCTTTTCAGTGGACTGACCAGGGCCCAGTGTATAGGATGGATTAGAGGAGGAAAACTGAAGGTCAGGCAGTTAACTCTTGTAACTGAGACACTTAAATCTGTTGGTGTGAGCTCTGAATTCTGTATGATTTGTTTCTACTACTTCAGGCAATATTTGGAGTAGAAAATCTACTCATTTAGACTGGCTGCCCACGAAAGTTAAATAGATCCAGTGTGGGCTTTTGGGAGAAGCGCTGTACTTGATGTCTGGGGCCCAGGGTGTAGCCCAGCACTTCTGTGAATATGAACTACCTCTGAAACCATGGGCAAGGCCCTTGAACTCTCTAGACCTTGGATGAAGAGGAACTTATTTCTAAGGCTCCTCCCTGGCTAATTTTTTTAAGTGTCTCATTTATTACTTGCAAGTATAGATTTCTAAGTACTCACTTCTGCATGCTGCCAAGGAGTGGTCTTTGAGGGGCCTCTTATGATGAAGTATGATGAATAAATGATTCATGAACAATTAACAGTGTATATTTCCATACAAACAATTTTGGAGCTGTAACTCTCTCATATTAGTTTTCACTCCTTTAAGTAGAGTTAAGCCCTTGAAATTCTGTTTGCATCCTTAATTTACTTGAAAAATGAATTTTTCTGAGAGATACATAACTCATCTTCCCTAATTAGATTGTAACCTCCTTGAAAGCAAAATGCTTCGTTCTGTTCTGTTTGATTGTTTGTTTTAATCCGTCATAATGCCTTAAAGAGCTCTAAGCATACAGAAAGCACTTAATAAAGCACATGAGTGAATGAGTAACTGGAGCATGAATTTCTATTCAAATCAAGTTATTATGAACTCTTGAAATATTGAAGCATGAATTAACAAAGGTTTAGGCCTGTGATATTTTATTACTTCCCTGAATTAAATGATGTGTTTGTAATTATCACTGCTGTGGTTCCATGTATGTGTGACTAGTGGTCAGGCTGAAGCCAGGGAAGGTCTCCACAGGGGACAGCTCTCGGATGGGTTGGTGGGAGTTAGTACATAACTGTATAATTTTTATTCTCTGTGAAGAAAGGAAATATCATTTTCCAGAGGTCAGTCTTTGAGTGCCCACATGGATCTAGTGCAGTTGGGGAGGGAGAAACAAAGTGGAGTGCAAAAGTGACAGAGGTCAGTTATGGAGAGAACAAAACACTTTGTCAGTTTTCTGGCCAGAAGGAGAACACTTATTGGCTAGAGAGGATTTTTCAGATGAAATCTTTCTGAGACATAGGTTGCCGGGCATCTTCATTTGGTTTCTGTGGGAGTCAGAGACAAGATGACCGCAAGAGAAGGATGAAGAGGAGGATGCCAGCCGTGGTGGTGGAGGGAGGGTAGCAGATATTGTTAGAGGTGGGTGGGAGATGAAATAGCCCAGCTGGAGGGGCTCCTCACTGTGGGAGGGGGCTGACCTCTCTCCACATCCGTAGTCCCTGGACCTTCTTTATTTCTAACCCAGGATAATCACTGATGTCCTAACGATAAATCTGACCCGTGATCAGTGGGAATAGGGATGTTTGACCTATGTTTTAAAACATTACATCAGAAATCAGTTAAAACAAATAATTAAATATTTAATTTCTTTAACAGAAACACTTCTATAAACACAATAAGTGTATCTGTTTTTTTTTCCTGACAGTACCTTGGTTATTTGCTCCTCTGAGGACTGAGCTAAATAGGTGGATGCTCCAGAGAGCTATTTAAGTTTTGTCCATAAAAATCATCAAGTCAGCCGTTCGTTCATGGAGCCAGTGTTCATGGGTTGGTAAACATGTATCAGAAACTTTGCCAGTAAGTGGAGGTATAATAAAGATATTATCTGGTTCCTGCCCTCTGGTGGGCAAGTATGATTCTGTGTGATGGTACACATCACCTAGGAAGCATCAGAGAGGACGACTCTGTTTGGGAGGCTGGGGTTTTAGAAGCCCTCCTAAAAGAGATGAAACTTGAGACTTCTCTGCTGCCTTAAATTATTGATTCAAAAATGATTTTTGGATGAGCCCACAGTGACCACGTGTTGACGCAGGTGACCAGGACCTCCTAACTTGGATGGATGCTGTTCCATTCCATCCTGTCCGCTCTTCCGTCCTCCGTGCTGGGTCATTATTGCCTCAAGTACAGCACTGAAGTGATGTATAAGAGACACTCTGAAATGGACCTAGGCCTCCCCACTCTGCAATCTCCGTCTTTTCTTTAGCTACACTGGTTTTCACTCACAGTATCTTTCCCATTAGATTGTAAGCTCCTTTGTGTTCATGATAATGATCATGACATTGATGTCAGAGGTGCTGATGATAATTCTTAACATCCTTTGAGCATTACTCAACACCAGACAGTGTGTATGCATTATCTCATCTGATGCCTACAGCCTCTGAGAAGGGGGGGTGTCATTTTCTCCTATCTTTCTGAAGATGTCATTGAGACTTTGGAGAGGTTAGATGACTCTTATATCAGTCATCATCACAGTGGGATAGGTGGTCGCTTGTCTGCCTAGTATTTTTGTGTGTGTGTGAATCTATGCATGTAATTTACATCCTTCCTCCCTGCCACTTGCTCGGCTACAACATGTTTTTGTTTGTGGTAAGTACGTGATAAGTGACAGATTCTGCTCCGTAGGGAGATTATGCTCCCTGCTCTCTCATTGTTCTGGTTGGCATGCCGTCAGAGTGGTCGCCACGTGCCCTTGGGTGCTCAGGCACTGAAATGCGGGTTACTATTTGTCCTTCAGCCTGCTCTTCTGCCTTTTGTTTTGCCGTCACTGGCTCTTTTCTTCTGTTTTGTCGGGAGTCTGTAGCTTAGCCCTCTCCCTTGGCTTCTGCCCTTGAGTCCTATGCCTATCCTGCGTCCATGCCTATCCTGTCACTGTGTCTGATCCCCAGCCTCGTTCTGCCGCGGTGGACTCCGGCCGAGCCATGTTGACTGCCCCTTTTCCTCCTCGTTTACCCTCTTTCCTCTCTCATAGAGTCTTCAGTATGTTCAGCAGTCCCTGCAAGAGGCTGGCCAACGGGGCTTTTGTTTTGCTTATGAACCAACCAGACATTTTGTCTTAGAGAGTCCTACTCTTGGCTTTTCTTCTGATCTTTATCCCTGGTGGCTGTGTGGGTGCAGGAACATTACCTGGTCCTCAGATGTGGTTGCTTGTTTGATTGTATGTACAACTCCCAAGTTGGAGTTGTTTAAGAACCACAGTACCAGAGATGATGCTCAGCTGTGTTCACAGCTGTTGTTAGGACTAGAACAAGTTATCAGTCACCTAAAACTTTATTTTCATTTCTGTGCTGTCTTTCTAAAAAGAACTTACGACAAAGTTCTCTATGAAATCCAGCTAGCGGCTACTTCACAGTCTATTCTTTTTTTTTTTCTTCATTTATTTTTATTAGTTGGAGGCTAATTACTTTACAATATTGTAGTGGTTTTTGCCATACATTGACATGAATCAGCCCTGGATTTACATGTGTTCCCCATCCCGATCCCTCCTCCCACCTCCCTCTCCACCTGATCCCTCTGGGTCTTCCCAGTGCACCAGCCCTGAACACTTGTCTCATGCATCCAACCTGGGCTGGTGATCTGTTTCACCCTTGATAATATACATGTTTCAATGCTGTTCTCTCTGAACATCCCACCCTCACCTTCTCCCACAGAGTCCAAAAGTCTGTTCTGTACATCTGTGTCTCTTTTTCTGTTTTGCATATAGGGTTATCGTTACCATCTTTCTAAATTCCATAAATATGCGTTAGTATACTGTATTGGTCTTTATCTTTCTGGCTTACTTCACTCTCTATAATGGACTCCAGTTTCATCCATCTCATTAGAACTGATTCAAATGAATTCTTTTTAATGGCTGAGTAATATTCCACCATAATTTATTTTTAATAAATCTTGCTTGAATATGTGGATTTTGTATTTTAACTCTGATATTGGCTGAATTACTTTTCCCTCCAATGGACATTTTGACTCTATTATATGGATACTTAACACTAGCAAGAGGATAAAGATTCCTTGATTTTACACAGTGGTTGATTTTCAGCCCCTAATGTGGGAACCCATCTAGATAGAGAGGAAGAAGTGTGACACAGTTTTCACTTATGTGGACTCAAGTGACATGAGCTAGTTCCAACTATAAGCTCGACTGTGTGTTAGTTGCCTGACCTTGGGCAACTTACACCCACTGTGCCTCAGTTTCCTCACCTGTAAGATGGAGTTATCACATTGATATGAGGGACTGCATGTGTTCACATTTCTAAAGTACGTAGAAAGTGCTGCCTGAGAATGTCTTCAGTGTAATGTACGTGTTTCTCAACTGAAATCTGAGCATGTCCTGCCATGAGGTTTATTTTCAGGGCCTAGTATAAGCCCTCAGAAGTTTGCTGACTAGGTAAGAGAGTGTATAAAAAACATAGCAAATCTTTTGCTAAATCTCATTAGTCCTTTACATTATTTTTATTGAATAAATTGTTCTTCTCAGCTTGTTTTCTACTTTCCAGTGACTTTTCTACTGCCTTAGCTTCTGGGATTTCATTGATTTGATGAAGATTCCTTTGTTGATATTCTTTCTGGCTGTGTGAGGGGCAGTCATTAGCCACAAGAAGATTCACTTAGCAATTTCCTAAGAACTGGCTTTGGTTCTGAGTTGTCTATCAAATATAACATAAGACAAAAACATGTGTGGTTTTATTGAAACCTGTATATTGTTCACCATGCATAGTTTCTGAGATTATGAAAATGGTCATTCATTACAGTATGTCTCCTAATGCTTTATGTCAAGTGAATTTACTCTTGATTTATAGAAAGAGTTGTAGCAAGCCCTTAAAATATTTATTGCATTTTGCTTTTTAAATTCTAGACATAAAAATACTCCCATGAAAGCCTAAGTTATACTGCAAAGGACTTCAAATATCTAAACTATTCAAATATGGCATGTAGGCTTCTTTCTTAGTTCAAGGGAAAATGTGGGTTGTTGATCCTTTGAAATCCACTGGTGCTAAGAAAGCAGTTCAGATTGGAATCTTGCTTTGGACGTTGGGTGATATAGATGAACAGGCATTTCCCCCTCTCTTTGGTGCAGGATGTACTTACGTTGGAAACGCTCTTGAATGACATGGTGCTTGAGTCTAGGGTCATCACCATTGAGGGTACAGGGCCATGCCTGCCCTCTTACCCACTCTCTTCGGCTGTTATGCTCAGCAGTGCTTCTGGGAGCCAGGGCTGATTTCAGCACAGTGTCTGAGGCCGAGAC
Source organism: Odocoileus virginianus (assembly GCF_023699985.2). Taxonomy (NCBI): domain Eukaryota; kingdom Metazoa; phylum Chordata; class Mammalia; order Artiodactyla; family Cervidae; genus Odocoileus; species Odocoileus virginianus. The sequence goes on from NC_069703.1 coordinate 9,303,318, forward strand.
TAGCTATGCTCACTTGGTTGAACACACTGTTAACCTGGTTAGTTCAGCTTATGGTCTTGGACAAGACCTGCCATTTAATAGAATCCATCTTTGCTGGCCCCGTAGATACCAGGCCCTGTGGAAATCCAGGACTTTTGACCCTACCCCATGATTTCTCTGGCAGTCTTGGCCCTTGTTAAGGGGAGCCTTGATACCTGACCCTCAGCTCCTCTCTTTTCCCAGTAGTGTGTCCCTCATTTTATAGTTTAGGCCTTAGCCTCTCTACCCCTACCCCTCATGGATTTATTTATTTATCTTTTAATATATTTATCTTTATAGCTCATGGCCCCTATCTCTTCCTTCTGAGCTCCCCTTTATTCCCAGCCTCTCTAGGGTCCCCAAAGTAGCAACTGGAATCATAGTTAATAACTCTTGTCCTGACACTGTCTAGACTTTGTTCTGATTTTGAATATTTGACTCGTTAAAGTCACACAGTAGCTTGAAGCCCCCTACAGAGAATGGTTGGTAGGGACTTGCCTCCTACCAGCAGCTGGGTCTCTCACAAAGCTGCTAGCTTGGAAGACAGGACTCCCTTAGTCCATGCTACAGCAAAAACTCTGCACGGGTCCCTTGGGACACAGTGTATGATTGAATGTGCCTCTGTGTGATCTCAGGTAAAAGAGGGGAGATGACGGGAGTGGGAATCAGTATCTGAACTTACTTATTTTTCATGTAGTGATGTTTGTTTTGTAAGTCTAGGAATACTTCGCATTGTGCAGCACACTTCTTTTTTTAATTAAAAAATGAAGTGTTAATTCTGCATATCTGAAGCTGAAGCTATAGGCAAATGGTAGTCAACATGACATCAGCAAGTGTGTGTGTGTGTGTGAATGGGTGTGCATGTGTCAGTACAGGAGGGGGTATAATGAAATCACCAGTGATGCTTTTCCAGAATAAACATGTATAGTTTCTACCCCTGCTCACCAGTTCGGTTTGGGGTAGTGGCAGATGTTTGAGTCATCTGCAAATTCTCTTGTGCTTTCCATTATGGTGTATTTGGACTATACTCATGGTGGATCATAATTATTGGCAGTGGATCATAATAACAATAGGAACTATAACTAATATATATTGAGTATTCTGTGCCAGGAACTTTTTTAGAAGTATTTTTCTTTTGTGCTGATTAAGGCATTTGCTCAAACAAAAGCAATCTAGCATGATAATATTATAATTTGAAAAATAACTTGACTGTATATGTTTATATATCCACATATAAGTTTATATATATATATATATATATACTTATTATATATATATATATATTTATTATATATTTTTCCCCATCTATTTGCCATGAAGTAATGGGACCGGATGTCATGATCTTAGTTTATTGAATGTTGAAGTAGCTTTTTCACTCTCGTCTTTCACTTTCATCAAGCTCTTTGGTTCCTCTTTGCTTTCTGCTATTAAGGTAGTATCCTCTGCATATCTGAGGTTATTGATATTTCTCCCGGCAATCTTGATTCCAGCTTGAGCTTCTTCCAGCCTGGCATTTTGCTTGATGTATTCTGCATGTAAGTTAAATAAGCAGGATGACAACATACAGCCTTGATGCACTCCTCTCCTGGTTTGGAACCAGTCTGTTGTTCTGCGTCCAGTTCTAACTGTTGCTTCTAGACCTGCATACAGGTTTCTCAAGAGGCAGGTAAGGTGGTCTGGTTTTCCCGTCTCTTTAAGAATTTTCCATAGTTTGTTGTGATCCACACAGTCATAGGCTTTAGCATAGTCAATGAAGCAGATGTAGGTGTTTTTCTGGATTTCTTTTGCTTTTTCTATGATCCAACAGATGTTGGCAATTTGATCTCTGGTTCTTCTGCCTTTTCTAAATCCAGTCTGTATATCTGGAAGTTCTTGGTTCACTGAAGCCTAGCTTGAAGGATTTTGAGTATTACCTTTCTAGCATGAGAAATGATTACAATTGTGCAGTAGTCTGAAAATTCTTTGATGTTGCCCTCCTTTGGGATTGGAATGAGAACTAACCTTTTCCAGTCTGTGGCCACTGCTGAGTTTTCCAAATTTGTTGGCATATTGAGTGCAGCACTTTAACAGCGTGCGTAATCTTTTAAGATTTGAAACAGCTTAGCTGGAATTCCATCACCTCCACTAGCTTTGTTTGCAGTAATGCTTCCTAAGGCCCACTTGACTTAACACTCCAAGATGTCTGGTTGTAGGTGAGTGATCACACCATTGTGGTTGTCCGGGTCATTAAGACCTTTTTGTATAGTTCTTCCATGTATACTTACTGCCTCTTCTTAATGCCTTCGGCTTCTGTTAGGTCTATACCATTTCTGTCCTTTATTTAATGGGACAGTGACAGACTTTATTTTCTTGGACTCCAAAATCACTGTGGATGGTGACTGCAGCCATGAAATTAAAAAACACTTGCTCCTTGGAAGAAAAGCTATGACAACCTAGATAGCATGTTAAAAAGCAGAGACATCACTTTGTTGACAAAGGTCTGTATGTCAAACCTGTGGTTTTCTACTAGTCGTGTATGGATGTGAGAGTTGGACCATAAAGAAAGCGAAGTGCTGGAGAACTGATGCTTCTGAACTGTGGTGCTGGAGAAGACTCTTGAGAGTCCCTTGGACAGCAAGGAGATCAAACCAGTCAATTCTAAAGTAAATCAATCCTGAATATTCATTGGAAGGACTGAAGCTGAAGCTCCAGAACTTTGGCCACCTGCTGCGAAGAGCTGACTCACTGTAAAAGACCCTGATGCTGGGAAAGATTGAGGGCAGGAGGAGAAGGTGGGGCGACAGAAGATGAGATGGTTGGATGGCATTACTGATTCAATGGACATGAATTTGAGCAAGCTCCAGGAGATAGTGAAGGACAGGGAAGCCTGCATGCTGCAGTCCATGGGGTCACAAAGAATTGGACACAACTGAATGACTGAGCGGCAATTATATATTTTATATATATTGTATATTTATTATATCTATTATATCTATTTATTATATATATATAATGTATATTTATTATATATATATATATTTCCGGTCATGAATCATCCTTTTTCTTGGGATGGGGTAAAAGGGCTTTATAAATTGATCATTATGTGTTGTTTTTAGTTCTACTACAGAAATTCTTCATTTAATATTCTTAAAATTCAAGCTGGAGCTAACAGATATTTATTAATACTTACTTTCTGCCAGATTCCATGCCAAATGCTTTCATAACATTTAATTCTTGCAGGAGCATAGTACAAATGGCTCTTGAAAAACACAGATTTGAACTGGGGAGAAAAACCACCCCCAACTGAGCTGGGTCAGCTTATATATAGATTTTTTTTCAATAGTAAATGCTGCAGTGCTGCATAATCCAACTTTGTTTGAATCTGTGACTAAGGAGGAACCACAGATGTGGAGGGCAGAATATAAGTTATATATGGATTTTCAACTATGTGGAGGGCCAGTGCCCTTAACCCTTTGTTCTTCTAGAGTCATTCAACTCTATTTCAATTTTACCTATAATATACAGATGTGGAAACTGAGGCATAAAGGATTTAGAGATACAGTGATAGTACAAATTTGTGTTTTATAAGTGCTTACGCAGACATGTTCTAAATGCTTTGCGTTGTTAACCTACTTAACCCTCACGACAGCTACATGAAGGATTGCCATTATCTTTCCTAGTTTATAGGTGAGAAAACAAAAACCTATAGGTTAGGTGTCTAGTCCATGGTCACCTGGGCGGCAGAGCTAGGTTCCAAGCCTAGGCTACCTGATCACATTGCACAGCGACTCTAAAATAGAAAGGGGCTTTGACCCTAGCTCTTCTGTCTCAGCATCTCTTTTTCTCAGAGCTACGTGCCTCCAGTTTTTTAAAATTATAGTTTTTAAAATAATGGACTTTAAAAAATGATGGTTAGCAGAGAGTGACCATTTGTTTAGATCAGTGGCTCAGTTGGGGGTGGTTTTGCTCCCCAGGGTCACTGTGCAATGTCTGGAGGAATTTTTGGTTGTAATCACTAGGTAAAGGCCACGAATGCCATGCCAACTGTCTTACAGCACAGAGGACAGCTGCCCCGTAACAAGGAATTGTCAGCCCAAGACGTCAAGCGGTGCTGGGATTGAGAACCCTGGTTTAGAGTGTTTTGAGTAGTACAGAGGAATCCAGTCCTTTTGTTAAAAGTTATGCAGAAGATAGTTTTAGGCTGGAGAGTAAACAGTAAAAGGTGGTAGAGCTCGGAGTGTCTTGGCTTGGAGACTGCTTAGCTGTGATCTGTGTTCATTCGTATTTTAAAAGCTGTTCTTGAATGGATTCATAGGATCACAAATTCCAGATTTAAGGACCTCTTACCTTCCAGAATGTAGGAGGATGACATCTTTGAGTCTATACATATAGTAAGCTTTGAGATATTGTCTAGAGTGTGTATCTCTGAGCATCTGTGTGGAGAACGCTTCTTTTGTACATAATTTGTGGGGGGGTGGGTATTTGAGTGACTTCATAAACGATGACTTCTGCCAGAATTCAGAACACAGAAGGTAATGTACGTATCATAGAGGTAAGAGTATGAGTAATTCTTGTCTCATGAGAAAGCTATAAACTAGTTTATTATAATGATGTAATATTTGGGTGCTTGATTTATCATCCCCATTTCCAGTGATGCAAAACCTTTAAGGCCCAAACAGGTTATAAAAATTCAGTGCGTGTCTTTGAAGTCTGGCCTTTTCCTCTAAGCAATTAAAGTGTCACTTTTGTTCTGACAGTTTTCTGTTTGTGGATGTTTCCACAGCTTGTGGTTAAGAACTCAACACATGTCCCCATCGAGGGAAGGTCTGGGAAGCTTTCGATGTTTATTCCATGAGAGAGGTCATAATCTGGGAAGATGTGATTCTCTCAGATAACAAGGCAGAAGAGTATCGTAATAAAGCTGTAGACTCAGGAATGTGGTGACACCACGGAGATGAGTAGCCCTTTGTGTGCTGAGCAGTGGGGGCCCAGGGTAGGGGGGATTGTGAGGGAGGAAGTGGCCTTCGAACTAGATGTTGTTTTAAGAGAAGCTTAAGAGTAACCCAGGTCTAGCAGTACCAGCCTAGGCAAAAACATGGCCTTTCTAGGGCTGGCTGGGGAAGGGGGAGGAAAGGAAATCTTTATCACGACAGTGATCAGAATGGCTGCCATTTACTGAGTACTAACTCTGTGAAGGCCCTGTTACAGAGGCTTTGTGATAAACCCACTGAATCCTCACAGCCATCTCTCAGGGTTGGTATTGTTCTTTAGAGACAGGAAAATCGCAACCCAGCAAGGCCCAGCGTCGTGTCCACAGGCGCAGGGCTCTCGGAGGCCCCAAGCAGGCCCTGGGCAGAGTCCATGCTGATGCTGAGGTGGAGCAGCTCCCTGTGTGTCCCGGGGCGATGTAGGCAGAGCTCTGTGATGGCGAGATGAACACGCCTCTGGAAGATGTGCCTGGGACACACCTTTCAGCTCCATTAGGGTAACTTCGGACTTCGTTTAAGGAAACTGGCTCAAAAAAAAAAAAAAAAAGGAAACTGGCTCTGTTGTACTTGGTCTCATAGGAATTCTTGGAAATTTTTTTTTTTTTGCATGTACAAAAAGTTTATTGTTACAGATATAGCACAACAACAAGTGGGAGACCGCATAGAGAAATAGTTTGTTTAGTTGAGATAGAAGCAATGCAGAGATGCACATGCGTGGAGAAAGGGTGTGTGTGTGTGTGTCCCACCAGTTAGGAGGAGCTCAGTAAAGAGGCTGTTAAGTCATTTATATAGGTCAGTACTTCCAGGTCTTTGTCTTCCTTCAGGCTAATTATCTGGTTTCTACTACTACACTTGATCTAACCTGGGACCCTCCCCTGGGCTGCCCATGCACCCCTGAGCCAAGATGGATCTTGAAGTGATGGCTTCTGGGAGGAGGCTGGTTGATAGTGAATTTAGACCCTGGAGCCCGCCTATCTCCAGCCTCAGCAAATGCAAAGAGGAGCCTATGCTGGCTGTGCTTGGCTGTTCAGTCGTGTTGGACACTTTGTGATCTCAGGAACTGTGGCCGCCAGGCCCCTCTGTCCAAGGGGATTCTCCAGGCAAGAATACTGGAGTGGGTTGTCATGCCAGTATCTCCAGGGGATCTTCCCAATCCATGGATCACACCCAGGTCTCCCCCACTGAGGGCAGATACTATACCATCTGGGCCACTAGGGAAGCCAAAGAGGAGCCTGGCTGATTGTAAACGTGCAACCTGGAGCCTGTCTGCCACACACCTCACATAGAGATACATGTACACACACATGCATATATACATATTGCTGCTGCTAAGTCGCTTCAATCCTGTCCGACTCTCTGGGACCCCATACACGGCAGCCCACCAGGCTCCCCCATCCCTGAGATTCTCCAGGCAAGAACACTGGAGTGGGTTGCCATTTCCTTCTCCATCTTGGAAATTTTTTGACCTGGACAGTTGGACAAGTATGATTTGAGGTGAACTAGTCAGAGTGATTGAGTTGGGCATTAATTATGAAAGCATGAGTGCGTGCATGCATGCTCAGTCGTGTCTGCCTTTGCGACCCCATGGACTGTGGCCAAGCTCCTCTATCCACGGGATTATCCCGGCAAGAGTACTGGAGTAGGTTACCATTTCCTGCTCCATATGAAACCATAAGTGCAGACTAAACAAATGGTGATTATTATCACAAAGCTTTCCTCCAACAGAATTGGGGCAAGCCAATCTGGACTCAGGCTCTCTGGGTTAGCTGTGCATCTTTTTCTCTACCTTAGTAGCTTCAGTATGGGGCTGAGGAAGTGGAGGGGGAGAGGTAGCTTTCTTTCCTTGAACATAAAAGCTAAGGTTACTGTATACTCATCTCTCCCCTGGATTTTATATACTACCTTGCCCCCCTCACCCGTCTCCACCCTTAGGACAATGAATTGAAGTCTAGGCTTTGGTTAGAAAAGTAACAAGTTAATATTGATAATATATCAAAAGTTCTTGATATTTATTTGTGTTTCCTTGAGTGACTCTTCTCTGAAGTTACTTTATTGTCAGAGAGGTATCTAACGACCTACAGGCACAAAAAGAATTCAGTTCCAGTCCTTCCTTGTTCATTCATTCATCAAGCGTTTATAGAAAGCCAGTCCTTGACCTGGAGAGGTTCATAGTCTAGACTCTGGAAGAAACAACAGACGTGGGTACCAATAAGTACACTGGTGGGTGTGAAGAGTGAAGGGAAAGAAGGTGAAGCAAAATGCCATAAGTCCCTGGAAGGAGGGAGGGGGTCCTTCTACAAGGAGGGGGAGGGGATGGGAGGCAGTCCTTAGTTCTAGGGAATGTTTTCTCTATTTTGCTTCATCCTCTGTTGTAGAGGGATGCTCTGCCCTTCACATCTGTGTGTTTTCTCCTCATTATTTCCCCAGGGTGAGTCTCCTGGGTAACCAAGCAAGATGACTGTCCCCCTTCATTCTCCCTGAAGACACCTCTCTCTGTTCTCCCCCATGACTCCCACCCAGATCATATCCAGGGCTCACTGCCTTCTTCTGAGATTGGTGAGCTTCTGTAGCCTTGTATCTTTCCTTTCCTCTGTCATCTGACCCCAGCCAGTACTGTCACTTGTCACAGAGGTAGTCAGAAGTGTATCAGATATCAAAAGCACTGTATTGGAAAATACATAGCAAACATATACAAATAACTCCACTGGGCAAGGGAACAGTTTATCATACAGGGCATCGCCTGACACTTGAGGGGCAGGTTACTGTTTACATTTCTGCTTTCGAGATGTTGTCTTGGAGTACCTGTTTCCTTCAAAATGCTCTCTAAATAATATTCACACCTGACCTTGTTAATTTGGAGACTGTAACAGTATTGTGGTCCCTTGGGGGAATGAATGGGGCTCTGTAAGAGAGCTGCAATTTTGTCAAACCTGTAATAATAATTTCTGTGACATGTAAAATGAATCCCTTCCATCGAGAGGAGTTGAAGCAATAGAAATCATAAATTTGGAGGCAAAAAATATCTTTTGTTAAAGTATATTTTTAAATTGTAATACTCTTGTGGAAAATAGATGACATTTCTATCAGAAGAATTTCAAATTTAACCAGGCTAGTTATTCTGCTTTGAAAAGCCTATTTCCTTTGCCAACTATCAGATTGTATATTATAGTTATCAGTCCCTAATTCTAATAAAATACAAGTCAATGGATGTATGCTGGTACGCTTTGTCAAACCATGAACCATTAAGGACTTTATAAATGAAGTATAACCTATTTTAAACCAATTAGTTTAATTAGGAGACAGGTTTGGAAAAACTGGAAATTCCCTGCTGTTAGTTCTCTGAGTTCTGTGGTTATAGGCTGGCGTACTCTGTTCCCATGCATGTCTGCTTTGCCAAGGTCATCTAATCTCCTAAAAGGGGTTTTCAATATTGAGCTGCATTTATAAGCTAGTTATGTCCTGTTTTTCTACCTTCTTTAGGTTTTATTCCACAGTCATTAAAGCCTTGCTGTGTTCTTGTTATGTGTTGATAAATGCTTTGTAATTACTATACAACTAAAATGTTGAACTTGAATGGTTATATGGATTTTTATTTAAAAAAAAAAAAAACCTTCTTACTAAACAAAGGCAAAGTGGTAGGGAAGAATGAAAACTCTGGCAGAAAAGTGTGGAAAGCAGGAACTTGATATGATGGGAAGGATGGGGGCGGTTCTAGGTCTAACAGCCCGTGTCTTGAGTATTTACTGTCTTCCAAGTCCCTTGTGAGGGCTTTATGTAGATTCATCCACTCAGTCACTTCAGGAACTCTGAGACTGACATTATTGCTATTCCCATTTTAAGGATGCAAAAACTGAGGCACAAAAAGGGTAGTCATCTTGTCCACATTGCTGAGTTGGAGATTGAATCTAGGCAATCTGATAGCAGCCTGCAGAAGTATTGATGGGAGCAGTACCTTGGAATTGCATCTACCCAAGGGCAAATAGATGGGGAAACAGTGGAAACAGTGGCTGACTTTATTTTTCTAGGCTCCAAAATCACTACAGATGGTGATTGCAGCCATGAAATTAAAAGATTCCTTGGAAGGAAAGTTATGACCAACCTGGACAGCATATTAAAAAGCAGAGACATTACTTTGTCAACAAAGGTCCATCTAGTCAAGGCTATGGTTTTTCCAGTAGTCATGTATGGATGTGAGAGTTGGACTATAAAGAAAGCTGAGCGCCGAAGAATTGATGCTTTTGATCTGTGGTGTTGGAGAAGACTCTTGAGAGTCCCTTGGACTGCAAGGAGATCCAACCAGTCCATCCTAAAGGAGATCAGTCCTGAGTGTTCATTGGAAGGAGTGATGTTGAAGCTGAAACTCCAATACTTTGGCCACCTGATGTGAAGAGCTGACTCATTTGAAAAGACCCTGATGATGGGAAAGATTGAGGGCAGGAGGAGAAGGGGATGGCAGAGGATGAGATGGTTGGATGGCATCACCGACTCAATGGACATGGGTTTGGGTGGACTCTGGGAGTTGGTGATGGACAGGGAGGCCTGGCGTGCTGCGGTTCATGGGGTTGCAAAGAGTCAGACACAACTGAGTGACTGAGCTGAACTGAACTGAAGTTCCAGTCCTACTTGCTGCTTCTCAAGTCTGAGATCATGTGTAAAGCTATCTAACCCGTTTGGGACTGTTTCTGAGATTTTTTAGTAGGGGGTAGTAGTACTGACAGTATAGCATTGTTGAGTTTAAATGAGGTCATGCATGTGAATGGTTTGGGCTGTAGAAGGAGGTCACTAAACCTGTCTCCTTTGGATTTCCCATCCTGGCGAAGTGGAAGTGGTGGCTTGCTTACAACTTTGGCTTACCCTGAATGTTTTGGAGGTCTGAGGAACCTCCCAGAACCCTTAGAGCTCTGCACAGAGTGCTTAAACACAACTAAAAACTTTCTACGGTTCCCTCTTCTCCATTCCCTGGTCATTCCAAAGAAAACTGTTATTTCCATATGTTCATGTCCCCCTAGTTACACTTTGAACTTTTTATTTTGTACCGGGGTATCACCAGTTAGCAATGTTGTGATACTTTTAGGTGAACAGTGAAGGGACTCAGTCATACATATACATGGATCCATTCTCCTCTCAACCCCGCTCCCATCCAGGCTGCCACATCACTCTAGGCAGAGTTCCATGTGCTATACGGTGGGTCCTTGGTGGTTATCCATTTAAAAAAAACCACTGCAATGTTGTAAAGTAATTAGCCTCCAACTAATAAAAATAAATGAAAAAAAAAAAAAAGCAGTGTGTACAAGACCATCCCAAACTCCCTAAATCTCCCTTCCCCGCTGCAACCATACGTTTGTTGGTTAAGTCTGTTATGCTCTTTTTGTTTTATAAGTTAGTTCATTTGTGTCATTTCCTTTTAGATTCCACACGTAAGGGGTGTCACGCAGCATTTCTGCTGAGTTACGTTTTGCCGAGTAGAATACGGCCCTCACAGTGGTCTGTCTGCTTCCATGTGAACACAGCTGGATAAGTGGGCTTTCCTGGGAGAATGAAGAAATCCTCACTGGCACCCTTGACTTTTGTTTTTCTTTTCTTTTTATTTATTTATTTATTACTCTGTGGCAAAGAACTATATTCAATATCCTATGATAAACCATACTGGAAAAGAATATTTTTAAAGAAGACTGTCTATATTTGTATAACTGAATCATGTTGCTATACAGCAGTAATTAACATTATAAATCAACTATACCTCAATTTTTTAAAAAAAGGTATCTAAACCTACCACACAAGTATATCCAGTGTTTGTGATTGCTGTTAAAGAACCTTTTTTTGTCTTTTTGACTTTTGTTTTTCTTAAGGGAAGACACATGCTTACTTCTTTTTATCTTTGATTTCTTTCTTTGGGTTAGTTTTTCCCTAACTTTTCCCCCCCAACCTTAACTTTTAAGTAGGAGGAGAAACAGGTGTAGGGGAGAAAAATTCTCTTCTAACACCTTAGAGCCTTTGGCTGGGCCTGAGTATTCAACTGATGTAAGACAAATTAACAGGAAAAAGAAACTTATAAATTAAAATAATTTTTTTCATTATTTAAAGTAATTTTTCATTTCATGGGAGCCCCCACAAAAGAATGAAGACCCAAAGAATAACCAGAGCAGAAGTCTTTATACCTTCTAGGCAGAGAAATAATCAGTTTGTGAAGAATTGTAAGATCAAGGGGTTTGGGCTAGGGGCAGTAAATGTGGAGGTGACCAGAGATATATGGGTTAGTTCCACAAGGTGTGTTTGCCCAATTTCTCTTGGCCCCGATTCCTCATCTCTGGTAATAGAATGTCTTCTTTAATCTCGGTACAGGGAGATTACCTTTACATGGAGTTTTATCTCCTGTTTTCAGAAATAAAAAAGAGGGTCAGAGTGCCCTTCATATACCTGCTGTTTCTCAAGTGCCTTTAACTCAAAATAATGAATATGCCAGAGCTGCGTATTTTGGGGTGGTATGCTGAGAGCTCCTTTACCAGCTGGAGTGCAAATAGATTGTAGTCTATCTTGATTTTTTGCTTAAATTCTTATTTCCCCCAAGGGGCTTAAGAGTAAGAGGTGATACCCAACCTCAAGGTTTGTCTCCTGCAGTATGGGTAGCATATGGAGGTTAGTGTATGAACTTGAGAGCGTGAGCCAAGTTTGGACTATGGGAAAGCTCCTCCCCACCCCGTCTTTCCTACTCTACTTTCCCGACCCCTCACTAGCCTTGTCCCTGTGTGTACTTGGTTGTAGAAGGAAGGCTCTTATACCGCTGGAAAGAGCATGGAACAGGAGTCTCTACATATCCATATACATGCCATTTGCTTCCTCAAGGACAATAGAAGAAGTACCCATGACGTGATTCCTAACACGTGGCCCAAAGACCACCTGCATGAGAATCCTGTGGAGTATTTTTTCAAGAAAGAGACTTCTGGCCCACCCCAGAGCCCCTGTGTCAGAATCCCAGTGTCATTATCTGTGGTTTTACAAATAGGCTTTTCATGGGCTGATCACATTTCCCTTTGAGGAGGAGCAGCCCTGCAGACTTAATACCATTCAGCCAGGTTTCGGTCTTGGCGTGTGCCTTTCCAGGGCTGAGTTTCCCTCGCTGGTAGCTTGTCACTACCAGTGAGGGCCTGTTTGCCAATGTTCCAGTGAGCTCACTGGTGTGCAGAGTTGGGAGTGGTTGGGGAGGGTGCCAGCGTGACCAGAAGGTTGGGGAGGGGAGGCGTGTGGAGAGGCAAGGCAAGAGTACATGTTTCATGGAGTTAGATTCAAGGCAGAGGTGGGCTGTCCTCAGGGGAGTAGCATCTGGCTGTCCTGGGGAGCAGAGGAGGGAAATGAGGTTCACGCAGGCAGGAGGCAGAAGTGACAGGCGACTCCTAAGGGAAAAGCCTGGAGGTGGGGATCTGGGACTGGACCTCGGCCAAGGGACCTTTGGAACTAATTAAGCTGAGGTCTTTTCCTCAAGGTGTTCATGGTGACTTGCCAGTCCAGCTCCTGGGGATTTGTTTGATAATTGAATAACTAGACATTGAGTAAAATGCATTACATGGATCAAGCATCCATATTGCTTACAAGTGAAGGGTAAAATTTAAGATAGCTAGTTAAGAGCATAGTAAAAGTACTAAGAACAAACTGAGTTAATTTTTGAAGATGTGCCATTCTTACTGTAATCCTGCTATCTTAGAAGAGTCTAGACAATGAAGGCATGAGCACACATTCTAGCTTACGAGTGTGGTTGTTCCCAAACTTTGCTGTACATTGAAATGTTTTAAAAAATGCTGTTACCTGGTTCCTGCCCCCAGACATTCTGATTGAGTTGGTGTGAGGTATGATCTGGACATTGTGATTTTAAGTCTTTTCAGTCCCTCATTTTTAGATGATGAAATTCAGGTCTAGAGAGAGTGATTTTTTCCCAAGGTCACATGGTTTTAAGAGCAGAGACAGGATGAAATAAAGGAAAATCTCCTGACTCTTTGCTCAGGATCCAGAAACCACTCCAGGCCTTACAAACAGAGGGAATTTAGAACCGGGCACTGTGCAGATAGATGATGCAAGAGTCGAGGAGGCGAACTGGTGACAGTGAGGCAACTCAGGGACCAGCAGCAGTTGGCAGTGGCTACGTCACCCCGAGGCTGGAGAGATGATGGAAGTGGGTGGTGTTTCTGGATCCCAGATGCCAGAACAATATTATAGGGAGCTAGATCCATGGTGGGGACCAAGGGCTGCCCGGCAGGAGTCTAGACTAGTAGAGGGAGCTGGCCATGCACTGGGAGCCGAGGAGGAGAAGGAGAAACATTCCCCCTTCTCTGCCATTTCACCATGCTCTCTAATCTTGAACCAGCATTTCCTGTTGGCCAAGCCAGTTGGGAATTGTGGATCCCTCCAGAGCAGAAGGATGAATGACCCTGAGAACAGACTAGCAGGTGACCTGGACGGTGGTCTTTCTAAAGTGCTGAGGCCTTGTGTTTAAGCAGGTCTCTGGATGATGGTCTCATAAAGTAGGGCCTTAAAGGAGTTTCTCAGTAAATTGTAGGTAAAAACAGATAATTCATTGTATACATTTTCTTAACTGGTGTGATCGAAGGGCTCAACATAGATATACACTTTTACTTTACTGTTCTTCTTTTCATTCAGGTCCATGTCTCTTTCCCATTCAACGTGTTTACGTTTTTTCAGTCTTTATATTTAAAATATATATCAGTTTAAAAAGACCCACTGGCAATCATATCTGCACTAAATCTTAAACACTTGTTCCTTTGGGAGCTAGTTACCTTCTAGATATATCATGAAAGCCTGATGATTCCATGTATACATATGAGATGACAGATTTTGCTTTACTGTACCATTTAAAGGCATTTTTAAAGAAAAATGGAATTATAGTACACTTCATTTTATTTGTTCTGCCTGACGGGCCAAGTACTTTGCACCCAGTGGAGCTCAGCCCTGCCATCCTGCTGTTCTAACAGGCGCTCCCCCATAGAGCCCAGCATTCTTTAGACTTGGATAATGAGTCTGATGTCATAAAGGGAGCTTTATTAAAATAAATACAATACCATATTTCCTTGCTAATAGCACTCTGATTAATTCCGTCATGAATGCATACCTGACAGTCTTATAATCCATAGAGGTGGCCAAGGGGGCTAGTGGCACCACAGGCAGCAGGGGGGTTTTCAGCAGCATGTTTCCACCCTGCCAGCAGTGTCAGTGTTTGGTATTTCTGTAGGTCATCATCTGAAGACCTGTGTCTGCGTTAACCTATCTCCCTGAACTGCTGTGAGAGTAATTACTTAGGCTTGCCCCTGTTTGGAGGATGAAGGTACTTAAACATTAGAAATTAAATGCTTCCCCAAGGTTACCAGCACGGATGCTGCAAGAGTCAGGACTAGAATTGGCTCCTAATTTCTGGCATTTTGCTTGAACTGTCAGCTATGGATCCTGGTAGTGGCGTCCTGACTTTATTTTTCCTCAGAATTAATCTGTGGTTAATGAAAGCTTTCATGCTCAAAAAGAGCACACAGGCCTGAAATTTATGACTTCCATTCATTGCCTTCTTTCCAACAGGTTCACAAGGAGGTTTTGTGAGGGAGGAAGCTCGTGGCCCGTCTATTATTCTTTAGTTAATTGGACTCTTCTCAGTGTTTGGGAGATTTTATGTTAACATAGTTCATGAATTATTAAGTAATAATTATGATCATCTCAAACTTTAAATATTTTGTACCATTTTACCTAATTTAAAAAATTCATGTAAATTAAAAAGATAAAAAAAAATACATGTGACCAATGCTGGTAAATATGGCATTGTTAACCTTGTGATTATTTTATCGCTATTGTTTGTTCCTAACAGAAATTGGAGTATACAGTGTATAACAGTTTCTTTCCAAGGTATACAGTGGTATTGGGTAATGGCTCAGACTGTATTGTATAAGTGAAAGATAAAAATGGAATAGAAACATTTAGTTTTAGGAAGCAACTGACTCTTCATGTTTTGTAAAATTCTGTGTGTGTGTAATTTTTCTAAACACTGGGAGGTATGCCAATAGTTTTGTAGAGAATCTGCCAGTAAGCTAGAGGAGACATAACTTATATGGAAAAGCCAGAAAGCTCATTATAAGAGCAATGTTTATGGTATAAATCTTATCTTTTACAGGATATAAGGAAGATAAAAAGCTACTTTATGATGGTTAATTCTGCTCAGATAGCTGCATTATTTAAAACTGAAAGAATCTTAAAAAAATTGAATTTTCTATTTTCTATCTACTTTAATTACTATTGGGGGCTTTTATTCATTGTAGGCAATGAATTGTCCACAGATAAATGGAATTGTTGATAGATACTTGCACTTTGGAGCTCTCCTATAATCGAAATGTGAAGATATTTGGATGGCTTTATGAGGGCATTTAAATACAAGAAGTAGCTTTTTATGTTTTGAATTGAAAGCAAAGAAAACCATTTCACTGATTCTAAATTCATTTTGTAAAGCCCCGAATTACTAAAATTGAGTTCATTCAGCTCAGACATAGTCGATCGTTTTTTGTTAGGCTCCAAGGGAGAAGAGCAGATGGGGGTCATCTCAGCTGGTTTTTTATTCGCTCATATGCCCTTCATCATACTCTGAAGGAGGGGATACATTAGAATTATTGTGGTTTTGATTGAAGTAGGAAAAACACACTGTATCAAGTCATGGTATCTGACTTCAGACCTCAAACCAACTGCTTCTCATGTTGCTGGGTAGACTTCAGTGAATTGGCCCTAGGTTCTTTTGGTCACATCAGATTGAGAATTCTTTCATGCAGAACAAGCTAAACAGTATGCGAGAGTGACAGGAATCCATTTATCATACACGTAATGAGAGCAAGCTGGCCTGTATTAACACTTCTTGTTTTTTAATATTGAGGATGCTAAACCTTCTGGAGTAATCCGGTAACCTGTGTATTTAACTCAAAGACTGAATCATAAGAACTCCTTTTAGAGAAGGCCCTCAGCATTATTTAGTGCTAGATTTTTTATTTTGGTTTCTGTAGTAACTTTCATCTCCCAGTATTTGAAATGCAAATATCTCCACTGGGCTTTTGGTTCCTTTTATGGTTTTCAAAGGTACTACATCATTATATTTGGTAATATCATTTACTCTGCATTTAATTGCTCCTAATCTTTACTTTTAGATTAAATCTTATTGTAGAATATTTCAGAGAGGTACTTTTCTTTTTATATTGGGAATACATCACTTAAAATGGATTCCTGAGTTTACTTTAAATAAATTTAAATAAAAATTCTATTCTCCTGTTTCTGCAAATAAAGAACAGTCTGTGGAGAAAGTTTTTTTTTTTTCTTTTTTAAACTAGAACCATGACATCTAAAACTAGAAATTATCATCAGTCCCCCTTTGACGCAGAGGACTTTAACCTCTGTTTTCCAGAGAACGCAGAGCTGGGTCACCTCTCCTTCATTCAAAAAATCTCCTGTTCCTCCGACATCCCTCCTAAAATGTGGGATGGTTTCCAGAGGGCTCACAGCCTTGGTTTTCTCTCTCAAGCTCTTTTGCCTGACAATTAAGAAAAAAAACACCAAAAAAACCTTTAGCAGATATAATTAAAAATTTAATATGTTAAGACCAGATATGTCTTTATGAAGCCACTCCCTGAGAGCTTAGGGATGACCTAGTCCAGCGAAACCGATTGGGGGCTTTGGTCATGACTCTCTGCCCCAAAGGGGTTGCATATAGTTGGGACAGCTGCACGTGTTCATGTAGCATAATTAGGGCAGAAGAGAAGAGGTCCTGTCATTAGGTCCTTTGGTGGCAAAACCTATATTAAAATATAAATGCAAGAAGGAGAGTGATTGGGAAATGTCCATAGGAAAGAAGAGGGCAGAGCTCAACTTTGACACGTAGGTAGGGAGAAAAGGCTTTGAGGTGGGGGTAGATATTGGAGCAGATTTTCAGGGAAACTGATCTGATTGACCTATATTCATGCTGGAGGGTGGCACTAATAAGGTGGAAGAGAGAAAAAGGACCAAGAGCCAAGAGGCCTCAGATGGCACTGTGCTGACATTGAGCTTAGTTGTTGTGAGCCAGCGTAGGCTTTCTAGCACTGGTATGCCTGAATGAAGGCAGTGTTCTTATCAGAATTTGTTGGTAGGGATGTTTTAGAATACAGTGGAAAGAGAATACCCTGCAGTAGGAAGAGAATAGAAGACAGGATATAGTTTTGTTCAGGGTCAGTCCTAAAGGAAATCAACCCTGAATCATCATTGGAAGGACTGATGTTGAAGCTGAAGCTCCAATACTTTGGCCGCCTGATGTGAAGAGCCGACTCTTTGGGAAAGACCCTGATGCTGGGAAAGACTGAAGGCAGGAGGAAAGGGGACGGCAGAGGATGAGATGGTTGGATGGCCTCCCTGACTCAATGGACACAAGTTTGAGCGAACTCTGGGAGATCGTGAAGGACCAGGAGGTCTGGTGTGCTGCAGTCCACGGGGTCACAAAGAGTCGGAGCCCTGAGCAAGTTAACAACAAGAGGGTGCTTAGCCCTAAGCACATGTTTGATTGAACGAGAGAGGTCCAACTCAGACTGGATCAGAAAGTAAAACACTAGGGTAAGAAGAATGTAAAGGATGGTTGGCAATAGTTTGGGTCAGAGAGTTTGGACTTCAGATGACCATGATTTTTTAGGTAGGTGGCAAGGGAAATACCATTGACAAAGCTGAGAGTATTAGGAAGGGAATTATTTTGTTTCATATTTTAGAGTTGAAATAATGGTAATTTATCAGCTGTGTGCTCTTGGGTCAGTCAGCTTGATTATACTAGATTCTTCATGGATAAAATAAGCATGTGATCCAGCTAGCCTTAAGATTATGGTGAGGACCAAATAAAGGAATACAGTAGTCAAAACAAAAAGGCAGAACTGAAAGTTTTTTTTTACAAGAGCAAGATCATAGTACTTTTAAAGGAAATGGAGTGGTAAGAAAATAGGGAAATGGGCCTGTTATGAAATGTGAGGAGAAGGTGTGATTGTCCAACTATCTGATAATTTGGTTGCAAGGACGGGGTAGGGGCCTCCAGATCCATCTGCTGCTCTTTGGCCCAAATCATCCTTCTAAACACTCATCTGGTCATCCTGCTCCAAACTGTTTCCTACTCTAGTTTCTCCTTGCTACAGCGTGAAACTCTGAAATTTCCTGAGCAAGGCCTAAAGGGGTTCACATTCTGGCCCCAAAATACTTTTAACAAGTCATATGCTGGACGTTATTTAAAGACCCACCATGTGGCAGGCACTGAGCTGAGTTCTTGAGATAGCAGAGGTGAGGAGGCACTGTCCACCACCAGGGAGCTCCCTGGCTAGTGGGACATGATCGGAAGATGGGGAGGCCGGCGGCGCTGCAGAAAATGAAGCAGAGTTACACTTAATGCAGGTATCCTTTCTGGGGATAGAATGGAGGTCAATATCATGGAGGGCTTCCTGGAGAGGGCACCTGAACTGACTTTTTGCCTAAGAGTGGGAGTCAGCCAGGGGAAGAAATGAGGGGTGTGTGGGTGGAGGAGGGTGCTTCAGAGAGTGTGTCTAACCTCTGTTGAATCCCATCACCCAGTTACTGTTTCACATAAATCTTTTAGTAATGCTTAGTTACTCTTGGCCATTTCTCAAACATGGGGGAAAAAGAAAGTTAGGGTGGGGGAATGGTCCTGGACCATGGAAGGGGAGGGAGGACCAAGCCCAGGACTCCTCCACACTGGTATACATACAACAGCCGTATCACTTAGGATTCAGACTAAGGTAGTGTGGAGAGTAAAAGAGGTGCTGTTAATAATTATCTCTGGACCGCGTGTCAACTGGGGCTGTCCTAGGGGCTTCCCTGGTGGCTCAGAGGTAAAGAATCCGTCTGCCATGCAGGAGACCTCGGTTCCATCAGTGGGTCAGGAAGATCCCACTGGAGAAGGGAATGGCTACTCACTCCAGTGTTCTTGCCTGGAGAATTCCATGGACAGAGGAGCCTGGAGGTCCATAGTCCATGGGATCACAAAGAGTCGGGCACCACGGAGAGATCAACACTTTCAGGATGCTTGGTTGTTCCTGTTGGAGAACTTTCTTCTGCCGTGATCACACCATCGCTGCCCAAGGCTGCTCGTGGCTCTGTTTCCTTGTGAGTGGTCTCTGCACCCTCTCCCCATAGGACTGCTCTTCAGGCTGAGCCCAAGATCTAGTTCTGCAAAGCGACCTTAGTGCGAAGAGCGAGGACTGTGGACTGGGTGGGGGGCTGAGATGGGTGCCTTCCCCTGCTCAGGAGTGGCAGCCGTATTCTGGCTGGGTGGGTAGTGGTATGGGAAGCCTGGCGGGCAGCAAACCCAACAGGGTCCCTGGTTTCAGCAGTAAGATTGGGGCCCATGGATTAACTGAGGGTGAGTGGCGGGGACTTGCTGCTTGAGACTCTGAGCCTGGTTTCTAGGCTGCTGTGGTTCAGCTGCTATCCTGGGCAGTCTCTTCCCCTTCCTGTCTCATTGTGACCATGAAGAGCGTGTGAGAAAGCAGTGAGAATGCTGGTCAGATGGATGCTTACATTTATGGATGCTTTTGTTCATTCCTGTTGACACGGGTGCTGGTGCCACTGATCCGTCCATCCAGAGTCCTTGCCTCACTCCCGGGTGTGTGGATGGTGAGATTCAGACTTTCATGGCTGGGGCCAGGGGAAAGGAGCTGGGGACATGCCTTGAGGGCCTCCCTGTCTTATTGTAGGAAGAGAGAAGGCATTGCTCATGGCCAGAAGATGACTGGGGACTGTCTCCAGTAAAATGTAGCTGATGGTGACCAGAACTCCTTTAAGAAGGACTGTGACTCAGCCTTTTTAATAAACTGTCCGAGTCTGTGATCATTTATGTGTGTTGAAATACCACTCATTAAAGTAGAATAGGTCAAATTATCTGCCCTTTAGTTCTTAGGAAGGACGAAAAAAGCCATTCTTTCGCCCCTGAAACTGAGTATGAGTGACAATAACAAGGTAAACTGTATTTTGATATTATATATACAACATAAAATAAGGTTTTGTTTTAAAGATAGGCAATAAGCTTCTTGTGTATATTGTGATTTTCTTCGGCATTTTGTAATAATTTTATTATCTCCAGTTGGGGTTCAGTAACTTAAATGGGGAAAAATTGCAATTTTAATAATAAGCACAGGTTAGTTGTCTACTTATTTTTTGTATTAAAATGAATGTTACAATTACTATGTATTAACATCCAGTAAAACTGTTCCTTTTTCTTTGGCAAAAAAAAAACACAAATGTTGCTTCTAAGCAGGCACACACAATTTATCTGGGTAAATAAAATAATTCTAAGTGTGCATGTATATGTTTATTATAAAGCCATCTTTCCATCTTTCAGAGTGAACCAAATGGAAAGAGAGGGGAGCTGATTGTCTTTTATTGTGGAGCTGACAGAATGTTTATTAATGGCGATGGATTTGAAATGAGCATCTTACTAAATGGAAGTCTTGGGCCAACCTCTGACCCTTTTGTCTTAAAGGTTTGAGAACAGATAATATGGAAGAATACCAGCTCTTTTCCAGATGGCTGCATGCCTGATGTTCCTTTATGTTTAGCTGTCATTCAAATATGAATGCCCAGTGATTATAAGTGTCTCTTTCTCTTTTCTGGACTGAAATGAAACCTTTTATGCATTGTGTGTTAAAACAGATTAACTGTTTGGCTCGTCAGTAGGGAAATTAGAACAATAGCTGCCAGCTCAATGGTACAGCAAAAGAATGTCCTTTGGGGATTCAGGGCTAAGGTTCACAAGCAAGTGCATCCAAGTGTCAGGCTTGGGAAGATGGGCGAGTTGTGAAAATAATTCTTCTGAATTTTAATTTTATAACTGCCTCTGAATGAAAGTGGTAGTATCCTTCAGAAGCAAGCAGGATTTAGATAAAATTTCCCAAAACCCCTATATAGTTGATCCTATATAGTTTTTAGCTGATCATCATTAATTTCTTGGAATAGTACTGTGAAAGATTTGTTCATATGTAATGATGTTTTATCATGAAGGCATAATGCAAAATTACTGTATAATGTTTCCCTACCTTTTACTGTGCTAAAGTTATCTTTTAGAAATGCATACATGTATGTGTGTGTATATGTGTGTGTGTATATATATATATATATATATATATATATATATTTGATAAGATGCCCATAATGGATACATTGAATTATCATTTTTTTCTATTAAAACTAGAAATTTTATGATCTGATAAGTGAGTAAAGGTGGACAGTCATTATTTAGATGACTATATCTAAATGGTCTGAAATGCAGACCATATCTAATGCAGACTAGTCAGGAGGGCAAGGGTGTACCTGATGACCCCTTGGTGACCTCTGTGGTAGAGGCTATACGGGAGATGGCTGGAGGCCAAGGGTCTGAGGGAACCAGCTACATCCCTTAGGAAGGTACCTACTCTGAAAATGCCTACCTGTCTTGTACTCTCTCAGCTATGAATAGAAAGGTGACTCTCATTTTCCCTGGAAATCTGCGAAATGAGTTAAGTACAATATTTTTATGACCTAGCCAAATAAAAAGAGACTGTCTGATCCATTTATTCAACTCTTATTTAAAATGATTATTTTTTTGATAAAAGGTGCATTTTTGTTGTTGTTTTTGTTCATGGGAAAGCCTGCCATGAAAATATGCTGTTTTAGATGACAGTTGTGTTTTCTAAAACACCCAATGATGAAAATAATCTTAAATAAAAGAATCCACTATTCCACTTTTGTTAACTTGTCTTCCTTCACAGAATATTTTTGATGTTTTTATATAACTTTTTTCATGATTTATGCCTTGTTTATCTTTTAGAACAGCTTTGTTGAGAAATAGTTTACATATTACACAATTCACTTATTTAAACTGTATAATTTAGTGACCTTTAGTATTTTCAGAGTTGTAATCTGTTGCCACAATCAATTTTAGAATATTTTAATTACTTCCCAAAGAAACCCCATTCACCTTAGCTGTCATCCTCATATCTCCTCAGCCAATGACACCTCCTAATCTACTTTTTGTCTCTGTATGCTTGCCTGTTCTGGATATTTCATGTGAATGAAGTCATACAGCCAATATGTGGTCTTTTGTGATTAGTGTATTTCATTTTGTATAATGCTTTTGAGGTTCACCCATGCTATGGAATGTATTGATAGGCATTCATTTTTATGGCTGAGTAATACTCTGTTGAAACTCCAGTACTTTGGCCACCTCATGCGAAGAGTTGACTCATTGGAAAAGACCCTGATGCTGGGAGGGATTGGGGGCAGGAGGAGAAGGGGACGACAGAGGATGAGATGGCTGGATGGCATCACCGACTCAATGGGCATGAGTTTGAGTAAACTCCAGGAGTTGGTGATGGACAGGGAGGCCTGGTGTACTGCTATTCATGGGGTCGCAAAGAGTTGGACACGACTGAGCGACTGAACTGAACTGACTGAATACTCTGTTAGATTGATATACTACCATGCATTTATTGGATTATTTATTGAGTGGCATTTGGGTTGCTGCCATTGTGTTTGTATTTTTGGTAATTTATATAGATTTTTTTGTTTGTTTCTCTGTGACTATTTATCTTGCACACGGTGTGGCTACTGTTAGGTTTTAGTAGGTTGAAAAGCTTTGGATGTTATAAGTAAGATTGTGGTGATTTCTGTTATTAAAAGAGTACTATGAAGTCATGCACTGCTATATCAGATGTTGTACAAAACTCAACACAATGCCATAGACAGTGAGACTCTAAGAACCCTTCATGTAGGCTGAGGCTCCCCAGCATGGGAGAAAAACTTACGGTGAGCAGAAGAGTGTGTGTACGAGAAGGTGACGGTGGCGGAGCAATGCGGTGTCTTGTCCTATCCTCCACAGTGCCATATTGTATCTAGCATGCCGTTGGCATTAATCAGTGCTTGTGCTGATACTTATGTGCAACCCCTCACCAATTTACTGCCTTCAAAACGGCAAATTTTCTAACGCTCTGCTGGCTCCCAGTTCTCCCAAGATATTTAAGTTGGAGGGAGGGTACTAAGCTAAGACTGGGGTGATGATCACCCCAGTATGCTCAGTAGTTTAGAAATATTTTTATTTGACTTCGTTTACTTTTTCTAGGCAAATACTGAGTAGAGCAGGGAGTCATCTCACTTGTCAGAAAACTGAGGAATCATAAATGACAGGGACTCACTTCTACTAGCCAGTAAGGTCAAGCTTGACCCCAGGTCTTACAAATACAGAACTTGTGTTTGTTTGCAAATATCCTTGTGTCTACATAACTCTGCCTTCTGCCTTTCTCTCCCTTATCTCCCTTTGCTAACCATGACCCAGCACACTCTACAACATTACTGGCAGTGTCTGTGTTTTAGTCTGAAATGATCTTACTGAAAACTTTCACTGGAGAACTCAACAATAGTGTTTTGACTGTGCTCTGTCTTAAGGTTTAATATTCATAGTGATTCTGGCACTCTGGATATCACTGAGTGGTCCCTTTAGACTTGCCCCCTGAATAAAAGTCCAGGAACTGCACATCTGAAAATGAGCCTGAGATTGAGGATTTAAGTAAAACAGGTATTGAGTAAAAAGGATCTTGTGAGCTTGTCTTCATCAAAACATGGGACGAATTGAGAAAGTAGGATTGAAATATATACGTTACCTTGTGTAAAACAGCTAGCTGGTGGAAAGTTGCTGTTTAATGCAGGGAGCTCAGCTCACTGCTCTGTGATGACCTAGAGGGGTGTGATAGGGGTGGGGTGTGCGGAAGGGAAGCTCAAGAGGGAGGGGACATTCCTGTATTTATGGCTGATTCATTGTTGTATGGTAGAAACCAATACCGCATAGTTAAGCAATTATCCTCCAAGTAAAAATAAAAAAGAAAAAACAACAGTGGGATGAGATCAAATACTAAGGCCAGAAAACTCAGCACTCTGCACATCTTACTCATTAAGACATTATTTTCACTCATTGTCATGCCTTCCTGTGCATTTCAGTAAAAATGGTATCTATTTATAATAGATTTATAATAGCATCTGTCTAACATGATGAGAAATAGACAATTCCTAGTTTCCCTCATAGCTTAGTCAAAAGAATTTGCCTGCAATGCAGGACACCCAGGTTTGATTCCTGGGTTGGAAAGATCCCCTGGAGAAGGAAATGGTAACCCACTCCAGTATTCTTGCCTGGAAGATCCCTTGGGCAGAAGAGCCTGGCAGGTTACAGTCCATGGGGTTGCAAGAGTTGGACATGACTTAGCGACTAAGCCAACCAATCGTCCTCTCTCTGTAGCGTTTGCCAACACATTTTCTCACAGTAATAACAATGGATTAAGTGGTCCACAAAGTCAAAGGCTTCGTGTAGTCAGTGAAGCAGAAGTAGATGTTTTTCTGGAACTCCCTTGCTTTCTCCATCATCCAGTGAATATTAGCAATTTGGTATCTGGTTCCTCTGCCACTTCAAAATCCAGCTTGTACATATGGAAGTTCTTGGTTCATGTACTGCTGAAGCCTAGCTTGACGTATTTTTGAGCATAACCTTGCTAGCATATGAAATGAGCACACTATTCGGTAGTTTGAACATTCTTTGGCATTGCCCTTTGGCATTGGAATGAAGACTAAACAACAAACTGTGGACAATTCTTAATGGGATGGGAGTCAGACCACCTTATTTGTCTCCTGAGAAACCTGTATGCAGGTCAACAAGCAACAATTAGAACCAAACATGGAACAATGGACTGGTTCAAAATGGGAAAGGAGTATGTCAAGGCTATATATTGTCACCCTGCTTATTTGACTTACATGCAGAGTACATCGTGAGAAATTCTGGACTGGATGAATCACAAGTTGGAATAAAGATGGGGCTGGCAGAAGTATCGACATCTTCAGGTGATACCACTCTAATGGCAGAAAATGAAGAGGAACTAAAGAGCCTCTTGATAAGGGTGAAATAGAGTGAAGAAGCTGACTTCAAACTCAACATTTAAAAAACTAAGATTGTGGCATCCAGTCCCATCACTTTTTGGCAAATACTAATAGAAAGGGAAAAAGTAGAAGCAGTGACAAATTTTATTTTCTTGGGCTCCAAAATCACTGTGGATGGTGACTGCGGCCATGAAATTAAGAGACGCTTGCTCCTTGGAAGAAAAGCTATGACAAACCTAGACAGCATATTAAAAAGCAGAGATATCACTTTACCAACAAAGGTCTGTATAGTCAAAGTGATGGTTTGTCCAGGAGTCATGTACCTACGTCGTGTATGGATGTGAGAGTTGGACCATAAAGAAGGCTGAGCACTGAAGAATTGATGCTTTGCAATAGTGGTGCTGGAGAAGATTCTTGAGAGTGCCTTAAACTGCAAGAAAATCAAACCAGGAAATAAACCCTGAATAAAATAAATACTTGAAACCCTGTGAAGTAGACAGCACAGAATTAAAGAAAGAGGAAGACTTCAGCTATGATGTTGTCTGTGAGGTGGGTTGACCAGGTGCCTTCATGAATTTTCTTTCCCCATCACTCTCTTTAAGTGCACAAGTCTGAATGTCGCCTGCCGTGACCTAGCTAGAGAAATGTCTGTTCCTTAGAGTCATGCGTCTACCTTATAGACAGGGCTTGCTCTGAGAATTTTCTGGAGTTGTTTGAAAGCTTGCTCTTTGTGTCACAGGTGCTCAGATGCTGCATCAGTTCAGAAAATCCTGTTTGACCCTTGGTGTATCAGAATTATACCTTAGTAACCTGGAAATTTCTTTATTTGTATAGGAAAATGCACTCAGAAGGTCCACTTGAGATGCCAAGAGGAAAGACATCACCTCCCTCCACAATCTCCAAAGGGCAGCAAAGGTGTGGGGCTGCCGGGGCTGGCAGGCGGCCCGGACCTGGGTTTCTGTTTCCCCTGAAATGGTGGGATTCCCCGCCCCCATCGGGCCGCCTGGAGCCAGCCAATCAACAGGCGCCCAAAAGGGAACAAAGGGACCATGAGGGAAAACGGAAAAGCCCGCGAACGCCTAAGTTTGAACAAAAGCCCGCGAAAGTTTGTACCAATAGAGTTGCTTTGCAAACATGTAACCAATCCGCTTAAGCCAGCTACCAACCGCTTATGCATACCCTATAAATCTGGGTAACAGCTTGGGCTCGGGGCTTTTCTGACCCTGCACCACTGTGTTGGTTGCGGCAGGAGCCCTGGCTCGAGACAGTAATAAACTTCCCTTTTTTTGCGAGTTGCATTGTCTTGGAAGCCTTCTCTCTTCCCGCTCGGGGATTCGGACATCGGGCATAACAAAGGCTTGTTTGCCCCACCTTATCTTGTGCCCCCTTCCCTACTGACAGTGGAAACTGCTCTTTCTAAATCTTTGATGTGGAGCCCATGGTGAAGCCAAGCAGTGAAGAGATGAAAAACTGCGACGCAGTCTGAGGGTTTTGGCAAGGATGAGTACCACGGGCATAGTGTGTTTAAGACAGTGGTTAATGGTGTGGCCCCTACCCCCACCCCCAGTGCCAGTGAGGTTACTGCCTGTATCTGTGGAATAGTGGTGGGGGGGTGAGGGAAGCATGGCAGGAAGAAGTTGGGGGAGAAAAAAGAAACAGTTTCCAAAAAATATAAAATATTGGTGCTTATTAAGAGGTGGGATATTTATATATCTCATTCACTTGACAGTAGTCATTTTGTAAGGTCTTTTTTTATTATAGTGGTACTGAGAGGGCTGTTTCAGAGAGTCGAGTATCTTTGCGTAAAGCCACGTGGGTATAATAAGGGCATATTTTACAAGTTTCGTGTATTCTTGCTTTGTCTACTGTTTTATAATAATCAGAGCCCTGGTCAAAATTGAGACTCAGAATTTAGTTTTAAGGGAAATGAGAGAATGCTGGGCTACTGGGCTCAATTTGAATTCTTCAGTGAAACAAAGAAATGGGATTTTATTCATTCATTCAGCAAACTTTTTCTTTTTGAGCAACTGATTATTTGCAGATGTTTTGCTAGATGCTGTGAGCGGGCTGTGTGCTCTGCTCTCCGGAGCTCTCTGGCTGCTGGGTGTAAAGACAATGGAATGAAAACAATACAGCACCACAGTGAGTCTTGTGATGGCTTATTTGATAGACTGAATTTCATAAATAGTTACATTTAGTATTATGGAATCATGAGATACAAAAACACAAAGTCCTCAATTTTTTATTGTCTAATAACTATTGTTTCCTTTTTTATTAAAAAAAAGCTTTATTGTGAAAAATTTCCAGCATATGTGTAGAATATATTATAAGCCTCTCACCCCCATGTGTCCATCACCCAGCTCCTAAAATCAGCAACCGCTGACCAGTTCAGCCCCATCTTTTCTTCTTTTTCTATCTATTTTGTTCCTAATTGTTTTTCCTTTCTAGAGATGCTGAGAATCTTGAATCAGGGATTCCTGTCTGACTGCCTAATTAAGCATGATCTTCCAAGTCACTTCTTGTATCATTTTCTTTTGTTAGTACTGAAACAGGATGCATGGCACATGACTATTTTCTAAGTTGCTTGGCACAATGACCATAAAATGCTTGCCTAGTTGACTTCCAGGTTCAAGGATGAATTCTGCTGCTCATAAAGGGGCTCCTTTTGCTGACTTAGAAGTTTAGAGATTTGTTTGTCTGGTAGAAAAGTATGTGGAATATTGCTTGCAAAAAACTTTAGCAGATACAAAAACATAGAACACTCTCCAAATAATCTTTCAACTAAGCTAAGCTTAGCGAGTTTGAGCAAGCTCCGGAGATGGTGAAGGACAGGGAAGCCTGGCGTGCTGCAGTCTGTGGGGTCACAAAGAGTCAGACATGTGTGAGTGAGTGAACAACAACAATAAGCTTAGCAAAAAAAATAATTGCAGAGAACATTTATATTTGTGGTTTATATTTATATTTGTATAAAGATGGTGATCTCAAGCTTGTAAGGAATTAAGCTGGCTGGAGAATTGGGTATGGGAAATTAGCCTGCCTGATTCAATGGCTGGGTTTTCACGGCACTCACAGTCTGTGGTGGGGACATGACTCTAGTGCTGGGTACCACTTCCACAACTCATTTCTGAGAATGGAATAATTTTTCTCATATGGAAGGGGCTGAGGCAGGTTTCTTTTCCTAGTAGAGATCTTAACCATTGATCAAGCCTCACTAATAAATATGGTCCCTTTGTGGATGCTATTTATTTGCTGCTGAGTTCCCCTGAAAAACTTCTTTTCTTTTTTTTTAAACTCATCTCTCCAGGCAAAGTAATGGGAACTGTGAGCAACCAGAACAAGTAATGTCAATTTAGCCCTAGAATGTGGAGAGAAGGCAGTTGTTTGCATAGGATTATACTGCTAACATGTGCGAATGTGCTTTGCAAACTCATTTCAGTTCTTAAACATCTCCGTTAGAGACGCTGGGGAGCGGGTGATACTGACCGTTTTCTACTCTTGAGTAAACAGGCTTAGTTGGACCAGTGAGTAATGATGGGGGACCAGAACCTGTCTTCCCTGTTGTTCACATGCCTGGCTGTCTGTCCCAAGGCACTGGGCACTTGGTACTTGTTTGGATGAATGAGGGATGAGGGGAATATTCAAAATCATTTCTCCCCCAGATAGTGCTTTATAGAACTTTAGTATCAGAAATCAGATTGATTATATTCTTTGCAGGTGAAGGTGGAGAAGCTCTATACAGTCAGCAAAAACAGGACTGAGAGCTGAGTGTGGCTCAGATCATGAACTCCTTAATGCAAAATTCAGATTTAAATTGAAGAAAGTAGGGAAAACCCCTAGGCCATTCGGTTATGATCTAAATCAAATCCTGTACAATTATACAGTGGAAGTGACAAATAGATTCAAGGAATTAGATCTGATAGAGTGCCTGAAGAACTATGGATGGAGGTTTGTAACACTGTACAGGAGGCAGTGATCAAAAACATCCCCAAGAGAAAGAAATGCAAAAAGGCAAAATGGTTGTCTGAGGAGGTATTACAAATAGCTGAGAAAAGAAGAGAATCAAAAAGCAAAGGAGAAAAGGAAAGATATACCCACCTATATGCAGAGTTCCAAAGAATAGCAAGGAGAGATAATAAAGCCTTCCTTAATGAACAATGTAAAGAAGTACAGGAAAACAATAGAATGGGAAAGTTTAGAGATCTCTTCAAGAAAATTCGAGATACCAAGGGAACATTTCATGCAAAGATGGCATAATAAAGGACAGAAATGGTATGGACCTAACAGAAGCAGAAGATACTAAGAAGAAGTGTCAATAATACACAGAAAGTGAAAGTGAAGTCGCTCAGTCGTGTCCGACTCTTTGCTGACCCTGTGGACTGTAGCCCACCAGGCTCCTCCGTCCATGGGATTCTCCAGGCAAGAATACTGGAGTGGGTTGCCGTTTCCTTCTCCAGGGGATCTTCCCGACCCAGGGATTGAATCCAGGTCTCCGACGTTGCAGGCAAATGCAGGCAGACGCTTTAACCTCTGAGCCACCAGAGAAGCCCAACACACACACACACAGAAGAACTGTACAGAAATGATCTTAATGACCCAAATAACCACGATGTTGTGATCACTCACCTAGAGCCAGATATCTTGGAGTGCAAAGTCAAGTGGGTCTTAGGAAGCATCACTACGAACAAAGCTAGTGGAGCTGATGGAATTCCAGCGGAACTATCTCAAATCTTAAAAGATGATGCTGTGAAAATACTTCAGTCAGTATGCCAGCAAACTTAGAAAACTCAGCAGTGGCCACAAGACTGGAAAAGGTCAGTTTTCATTTCAGTCACAAAGAAGGGCAATGCCAAAAAATGTTCAAACTACCACACAATTGAACTCCTTTCACATGCTAACAAAGTAATGCTCAAAATTCTCCAAGTTAGGTTTCAACAGTACGTGAACAGAGTACTTCCAGATGTTCAAGCTGGATTTAGAAAAGGCAGAGGAATCAGAGATCAATTTGCCAACATCCGTTGGATCATCAGAAAAGGAAGAGAATTTCAGAAGAACATCTACTTCTCCTTCATTGACTACACTAAGCCTTTGATTGTGGATCACAACAAGCTGTGGAAAATTCTTAAAGAGATGGGAATACCAGACCACCTTATCTGCCTCCTGAGAAATCTGTATGCAAGTCAAGAAATAACAATTAGAACTGGACATGGAACAATGGACTGGTTTCTAATTGGAAAAGGAGTACATTGAGGTTCTATATTTCACCCTGCTTATTTAACTTATATACAGAGTCCTTGTGAAATGCCGGGCTGGATGAAGCACAAGCTGGAATCAGGATTGCCAGGAGAAACATCAATAACCTCAGATATGCAGATGACACTACCCTAATGGCAGAAAGCAAAGAGGAACCAAGGAGCCACTTGATGAAGGTGAAAGAGGAGAGTGAAAAAGCTGGCATAAAATTCAACATTCAATAAACTAAGATCATGGAATTTGGTCCTATCACTTCATGGCAAATAGATGGGGAAACAATGGAAACAGTGATAGACTTTATTTTTCTGGGCTCCAAAATCACTGCAGATGATGACAGCAGCCATGAAATTAAAAAATGCTTGTTCCTTGCAGGAAAAGTTATGATGAACCTAGACAATGTTAAAAAGCAGAGACATTAGTTTGCTGACAAAGGTCTGTCTAGTCAAAGCTATGATTTTTGCAGTAGTCATGTGTGGATGTGAAAGTTGAACCATAAAAGAAAGCTGAGCACTGAAGAATTGATGCTTTTGCACTGCAGTGTTGGAGAAGACTCATGAGAATCCCTGGGACTGCAAGGAGATCAAACCAGTCAATCCTAAAGGAAATCAATCCTGAATATTCATTGGAAAGACTGATGATGAATCTCCAGTGCTTTGGCCACCTGATGCGAAGAGCTGACTCATTGGAAAAGACCCTGAAGCTGGGAAAGATTGAAGGCAGGAGAAGGGGACTACAGAGGATGAGATGGTTGGATGGCATCACCAACTCAATAGACATGAGTGGAGCAAGCTCCAGGAGTTGGTGATGGATGGGGAGCCTGGCATGCTGAAGTCCAGAATGTTGCAAAGAGCTGAATACAACTGACTGAGCAACAATTAGGAGATCTTTGAAAGAGTGTTTCATGAACAAATAAGTTGGGAAACATTAGCCTTTGGTAGCACCACTGAGGGTTTGTCTTTTGACAATGAAATCATTTTCCTTTTGTTTAATTCAGTGTATAAAACCCATATGATTATGTTACCTTCCTATCATACCATGCCTATTAATATTCCACAGAATTACTGTTGTGTGTATGAGACTGTGGACATTTAGCTCCAAATTAATAGCTTTCTAGAGTATCTGACATGTATCAGTTTAGAGCACCTAATTTAAAAGAGATCTCTGATCTTGGCCTTCTCCTTTTTTCTTATATTCATTCCTTTAGTTCCCATGTTGAAACCTAAACTGTCCTCTCTGTCTTTCTGATTTGTACTTTACATTTTTTTTCTGGCTATTTCTAGTTATTTCCTGGGATATTCTTGTATTTGTGTGTTAAATCAAATGTTTTCTTATAAGAATAATACAAACTTAAGTTGGAAAATTTAAAAATTTAGATAGGTAAAACATAGTCTTACTTAAAAGATTATGATTATCTCCATCATCAGAGATAACTATAACTTATTTACATGTTGTTATAAATATCCTTTAGAGCTCAGACTATAGAGGTTGATTGCCTGGGTTCAAATTTCGGGTCTTCCACTTACTGGTTGTGTAATTTTGGATAAGTTATTTAGCCTTCTGCCTCAAGTTCCTCATCTCAAATAAGATGATAGTCATAGGATCCATATAGCAGAGTTGTTATGAGGATTAAATGAATTAATATTTGTAAAGTTCTTAGAACAGTACCTGGCACATACACTTTATATAAGGGCTAAATTAAAGAACTCTGTGTATGTATTATATTTGTGCATATATGTGTGCATATTCAATAGTACACTATGCACATATCACAAATTATTTATGCAGTACATGATGTTGGATATTTTCACAATGATGAATAGCTCTGTTATGACCATCTGTCCCTTAAATTTTTTGAGTGTCCTTCATTGTTCCCTTAAGTTAATTTCTTAAATTGGAACTATTGGGTCAATGGGTGTGTATGTTTTTAAAACTTTGGTTCAGTGTTCCTACAGAATTTGGTAAGAGATCACACCAGTGCTGTTCATAGCTGTGCTTGTGACTGCTTTTTTCATTTTTATTAATACAGAGGGTAAAGCATTAAAAAAGAAACTGTACTAATGAAGTTAGTTTCTGTCATATGGATGGATTGCCATTCTGTTTCCTTGTGGTTGTGGCTATTTATAATTTGAAAGAAAAAAATATGGACAAAGGATAGTTTTTTTTTTTTTTTTTTTTTCTGGTGAGAACATGTTTTATATTAAGAGTTTTACTACCTTGTCATTTGTTATAAATATCCCAGTTTGGCCTTGGAGTACAAAATGAAGCAGGGCAAAGGGTAACAGAGTTTTGCCAAGAGAATGCGCTGGTCATAGCAAAGGCCCTCTTCCAACAACACAAGAGAAGACTCTACACATGTACATCACCAGATGGTCAATACTGAAATCAGATTGATTATATTCTTTGCAGCGAAAGGTGGAGAAGCTCTATACAGTCAGCAAAAACAAGAATGGGAGCCGATTGTGGCTCAGATCATGAACTCCTTATTGCCAAAATCAAACTTAAATTGAAGAAAGTAGGAAACACCACTGGACCATTCAGGTATGACCTAAATCAAATCCCTTATGATTATACAGTGGAAGTGAGAAATAGATTCAAGGGATTTGATCTGATTGAGTGCCTGAAGTACTATCAACGGAGGTTTGTGACATTATACAGGAGGCAGTGATCAAGATCATCCCCAAGAAAAAGTGTAAAGAGGCAAATGGTTGTCTGAGGAGGCCTTGCAAATAGCTGAGAAAAGAAGAGAAGTGAAAGGCAAAGGAGAGAAGGAAAGATATTCCCATCTGAATGCAGAGTTCCCAAGAATAGCAAGGAGAGATAAGAAAGCCTTCCTCAGTGATTAATGCAAAGAAATAGAGGAAAACGATAGAATGGGAAAGACTACAGATCTTTTCAAGCAAATCTCTTCAAGCAAAGGAACATTTCATGCAAAGATGGGCACAATAAAGGACAGAAATGGCATGGAGCAGAAGATATTAAGAAGAGGTGGCAAGAATACATGGAACTGTACAAAAAAAATCTACATGACCCATATAACCATGATGGTGTGATCACTCACCTAGAGCCAGACATCCTGGAATGTGAAGTCAAGTGGGCCTTAGGAAGCATCACTATGAACAAAGCTAGTGGAGTGATGGAATTCCACTTGAGCTATTTCAAATCCTAGAAGAAGATGCTGTGAAAGTGCTGCACTCAACATGCCAGCAAACTTGGAAAACTCAGCAGTGGCCACAGGACTGGAAAAGGTCAGTTTTCATTCCAGTCTCAAGAAAGGCAATGTCAAGGAATGTTCAAACTACTGTACAATTGCACACATCTCACACACTTGCGAAGTAATGCTCACAATTCTCCAAGTCAGGCTTCAACAGTATGTGAACCGTGAACTTCCAGATGCACTATTTCTAAATATTTAATGAATTCAATGGAGTGAGTTAGTCCTTCAAGTTTTAAAGATTTGTGGATTTACACTCAGTAGAAAGAACTTCTGTCCCAGAAACATAGAATCATGGAATTCTTATGTTGTTTCACCATTGGCCCCTTAAATTTGTTTCCTATATAAGAAAAGGATCCGATACCCAGACACCAAACATGTTTTTTAATTCATGTTGTCATGCTGTTTCCTGAGCCACCAGACATGTTGAGTATCTGTGACCATCAGTTACATAAATGATCACTGTTAGTCAGGGAACATACATCCTAGTGAACATACCTGCATGAGGACTTCTCTTGTGGCTCAGCTGGTAAAGAATCCGCCTGCAGTGCAGGAGACCTGGGTTCGATCCCTGGGTTGGGAAGATCCCCTGGAGAAGGGAAAGGCTACCCACTCCAGTATTCTGGCCTGGAGAATTCCAGGGACTGTATAGTTCATGGGATCCCAAAGAGTTGGACTCGACTGAGCGACTTTCACTTCTCTTCACTACATCCTTTCCCCTTTTTCTCTTAATCCCCTTTCTTAAATCTCCCATTTCTTCATTCATTGCCTGAATCCAGACTTCTGTCCTTTTTTTCTCATCTAACCTCTAGTATAATTTAAGTGATCATTTATAAAATACCACCAGTTATACTCTCTTCATAGTATCTTTAAAAAAGGAGTCTGTAGAGATGAAGTATCAGTTGTTGAAGGGAATGGGACAATTTTTAATGAAATTTGTCTAGAGGAGGAATGTCTTTGAATTTATTTTTCATCCTAGAACTGAAGAGATATGCTTTCAGTTTTTAAAAGTAACTTCATATTTCATGATTTTGCGTTCTTGACCAGTACTTTATTGGCCTCTCTCTACCATTTTATTTGCAAAATGAGTAATATAGAATGTATGACCCACAATATTAAGTGGTTTTATGTAGACTTACTGAGCGAGGTGGTTGAATCTTTTTGTCCTATTGTTTAGTTTAAAATAAGATTGTTTTCCCTGAGTAAATCTGTTAATGATGAACTTGAGGTTTTTGTTTGTCACCCCACTGGACAGGAATGGAGTGGAGAGATTTCTTTCAAGGATTGATCTTTAAGCACATTTCTTGAATATAGACCTTAAGACCTTTATTTTATAATAATGGAAGTAAAATATTTGATGCATTGAATCTTCTCATGCATATAACCTCGTTTTCTACTCCATTTATTTGATAATTGTTTCATCATTTCAAATTCAATTTGTAATAGAAATGAACACTCTTTAATATTTTTCTAATAAGGATTAGTTGGAGAGGTTAATATGGTCAGAAATTTAAAGAAGCCCAGAGTCATCTTAATGAGTGTCAGGTAATTAACCTACATGAATAGATTAAAGAAATCAAGCAGGCACACTGATGGGTTTTCCTTTCAAGTTCAAATTTAGAACATCATCTGTGCAGTGGTTAGGTCTTATGCATTAAATGGTGATTGCTATATTGTTTTTTAATACATAAAAACTTAATTGTGAAACATTAGAATTCCTCATCAAATTTGATTAATTGAAGAATGATTGTGAGATGTGATACGAATTTGGAATTCCTCTATGTAAATTTATTTTTTTTTAGAAAATAGCCTCCCCCAAATGAATTTCCCCACGAATCAGAAACTAGTGCTTAAATATGCAGATCTCCTGTTTCAAGAAAAAAAAAATCATAATGTAAAACTTAAGCGGTTCATGAACTACTTAATTTAGGTCTAAGAAACTTGGTGAAAATACTGTGAATGTGCTTGTTAAAATCAAGATGAAATTTTTTCTATTCCAGCAGTCAGTGTAGAATTAAAAGACAAGTTCTGAAAGTAATCCTGAAGGCAAGACTTCACCTTCTATATTATTCAAACAGATGACATTTATCTTCTTACGGAATTGTAGAAATTTATGGAAATTTCTTCTTTGTTTAGCTAATTACAATGAAGTTGATGTAACGTGTGTGTTTTTCTGGCCCCACTGAAGGTGGTGTGTAATTGGTTGCTGTTTTCTTTTATTGTGTGTGCATGCGCTCAGTTGTGTCCAACTCTTTGCGACCCCATGGACTGTAGCACACCAGGCTCCTTTGTCCATGGGATTTTTCAGGCAAGAATACTGGAGTGGGTTGCCATTTCCTCCTCCAGGGGATCTTCCTGACCCAGGGATTGAACCCGTGTATCCTTGCCTTCTGCATTGGCAGGCAGATTCTTAACCTCTGAGCCACCTGGGAAACCCATCCTTTCCTTTACAATCATGACAATTTTAGACCTGGAAGAGGCAAGTAGAGATATTGACATTGTTCCCCTCCTTGAGGAGAGTTATTTCTGATCGAGGGTAAGTAGCACCCTTTTGGAGAATGATACAAAATCTGGATTTGTGTTTCAACCCTGCACTTGCCTTCAGCCCCAGTATTCTATTTTGTACAGCTGGGTCACAAACTTCATCACATGGGGAAGATAAATGAGACATTGCTTGTGAAACACTTTGTGCGTCTGCTAAGTAATAATCAGTTGCTTCGTTGTTTGTTTTCTTGGTGATGCTTTTCCTGTCACTCTTTTAAGTATGTCTTCTGCAAGCTAAATGTTCTCCTTTCATGCAACTTAGTTTTCAATCAATAATTCTCTTTTGCTACAACTCTTGTTCAATAATTTTCTTAAATAGTAGCACAGAGAAATAGACAGTGAGACTCTGAGTGGTGTTAAGTTCATGGGAATTTAGAATGTTATAATCAGTTCTATTCATGCCATGTCTGATCTCTGATTACTAAAATGTCCTTTTAGGTCAGAAGGTTGGGTTTTAATCTGCATTGTAGCCTATTTGGTTTTTATTGTCACAGACTGTATGGCCAACT
Source organism: Odocoileus virginianus (assembly GCF_023699985.2). Lineage (NCBI taxonomy): Eukaryota > Metazoa > Chordata > Mammalia > Artiodactyla > Cervidae > Odocoileus > Odocoileus virginianus. Next base: position 9,339,758 of record NC_069703.1, read on the forward strand.
CTCATCAACAACATTTCTCTTTTCTAGAGAAAAGGAGACCAAATCAAAATAAGTCAGTCTGGATTCTTTGAGCAGCTCTATGATGATCATTGGTGTGGGTGGGTAAGATTGATAAAAAACCACACGAAACTCTAAAACTTCTTAGTCTGGTTAGAAGATAACATATTACGTAAAAGTCAGAAGTTGATATTAAGTGTCTCTCAATCACTCATTGGGTCATCTGGATTTTATAGTATGTGCTGTATCCCCAGCTCTACTGAGGATGCAAGGAGCTATCTTTACCACTTTGCACTGCTGTACTGACCAACACAGGTGTTTCCTCTTAGCAGATGCTCAATAAATATTTTGAATCAAGATGTAGAACCAGGATACTTATAAATCACTCTAGTTTTAGAAAAACAGTTTGTGCATAGGTTTGACTGACACTAGGTTAATAGCATCCTTAGAAACTCTAAGGAGAGCAGATTTACTTCTCTAAATTATGTAGCTGTGTGCTCACGTGTTTATCTTTCAAAGTGGTCAATAATGGAGTCTTCTTACTCAGCATTGGAATGAGGAAGTATAGATGGAATAGTCTTTCAAGTCAGAAAAGTTGAAAATACTGATTCTTATCATATAACCCGAGGCATCCAAGTTACTTTTCTTCTATGCCTTTATAACTCCTATTTTATTAAATTTGCCATCTCTCAACTTCTTTGAGAATTTTCTTAATTTTTCTGGATCTGACTTTCTAATAGCACATTATGTGTTAAAAAAAAAAAAAGGCGCTTTAGCTCTCACTGAGATAATTTGTAGGTCTTGATTAATTCACCAGCATTACTTTAGGAATCCTCATAAAAAGTGTCTCAGTGGTTATTGTTTGTTAATTTCTCTGCTGGGGCAAATTAAGTGCTGAGAAGTAAAGTAATCCACAAAGTCTGTGTGAACTGCTTGGATCCCTGAAGACCATCAGGGACAGATAATGAAAACATGGAAAATGTACCCTCCCAACTTCAGTATTATTTTTCTGTACATCAGGACATTTTTCATCACTCAGTTAATCATGTGTTACAGAAATGTAGAGGCTTAATGCCTGTTAACTCCTTCCTGATAAAAACTTTGCTTTATAGACTTCACTTGATTTACTTCCTGCCACAAGTGCATTTAGTTAATTCCAGAAGGAGCTCTGCGCAGAAAGAATGTGAAGCATGTAGTGCAGACCCAACAGGAGTTTGGAAAAACACTTCCAAGTTTGAGTAAGGCTTCACATTGGTGTGAAAGCTCTTCGTTCATGTCGGGGCTTACTTTTCACTGGGAGACAGCCCCACCCCTTTCTAGGCTAGGTCCACCTGGGCTCACACTTCAGTGATTCCAGCTGGTTCATCCAGCTTCCTCTTTGGTGGAACTTTGGGTGGCTTCCTTTCACCTGACCGACTACCACCTGACTGGTAGATAGTACTGTCTGCTAGGTGAGTAGTAAATATTTATTCAAGAGTACTGGGTCATTTCCATTCATACTTGAATAGAATTTGATGAGTTTGAGAAGAATTACATTTATCATTAATGACCTCATTTTCTAATATCTGAATATTAACACTGTTCAGAGAGAATATTTCTTTTATAGGAAATGGCCCAAAGTCTTGTACCTTCGACATCCCAAGTGCTTTTTCTTACCACCGAGAGTTAGACAAGGGCCATGCTTTGTTACCAACGGGGTGGAGGTTATTTTGACTTTTTTGTATACACTCCTAATATTCTTTTGATTCCATTCTGGAATTCTTTGTATGAGGAAAAATGTTTTAATATTAGCTCAGTAAGAGAATGCAGCTTATCAGGTGGAGTGGCCTAGTGCAGAAGCTAAGTTTTTTTTTTTTAAATTAAATTTTCCCTTTAAGAGATGTTTGCAATCCAGTCTTTCCAGAAGATATTTTAAAAGCAGAAATATAAACTTGCTTCTGAAAGTCACATGCTTAAAACTGCTCCCTGAAACATGCTCAGAGATTTAAGATGTACTTTATATATTTAAAATATTTGATCACAATGATATACATATGCAAGTAATTTTAGATGTTTTGGAAGGGGGGAAATTCTAATTCTTTCTGATCTGTTTTCCACAAGTGGTACCACTTTTAGGGAATTAAGCCAAATCTTTTTTCTTTTTTTGAAGAAAAGTGATTAGTCAAATTCTAATGGTTAACGCTGGACCACCCTCTTGCAATCCTAGCTGCCTATCAGAATCACCCGGAGGCTCCTCCCTTGATGGTTTGGGGCGGGGCTTAGGATTGGGAGCCGGTAAAGCCTCCTGGCGCTGATTCCCATCAGAATAGAGGGACTGTGGAACCGGCAGGGGCGGGAGATGGATGACCACGTAAGTTTTCATGCCACTCATGTCGTGGTGGACCTGGCCTTTTGGTTCCATTTTTATTGTGTAGATGGGCTTGATTCTCGTCTTCACAAATTTCAGTGTAAGAAGCGCCAGGGGCGGCGCAGCTTGCTGCCTGCCGTAGTCCTCGGGCCCCGGTGCACACATTCTCCCTGTGGAGTGAAGTGAGGCCTTGAGAGCTTCCGGTGATTTTGGTAAGGTTGGTTGAACTTCAGGGCTCCTTTCGTAAGCAATGTGTTATGGTTGTCTGTTCCAGTCTAAGCATTCAGAAACGTGTCTCGTGACATAATTACTTCATTACATCTCATGGGCTGAGGGTTAAGAATTTGGCCTGGTTGGGCTGCGGGCTGCTTCTGTTCCACAGGATGTCAGTTGATGGGTCTCATTGCTTGCATAGGAGGAGATCTGAAGTCTGAGGGGAACTCTGTCGTAGCAGTGGTTAATGTCACAGATCCTGGAGTAAGACTGAAAGGATTGAAACCCTGGTTCTACAACTTCTTTCCTTTATGACCTTGGCAATATACTCCACCTGCACCATGCTTTTCGTCTTTCAAAAAAAAAAAATGATTACAGTATCTACCTCAGTGAATTGTTATGAGAGCTGTTATGTAAGCCCTCAGATGTGTTGGGACATAATGGTGGCTTTTATTGTTGCTGTTAATGTTCTGATGATTTGAGGCCTGACATGGTGTGTTGCATCTTAAATTTCCAACCTTATTGCCTATGCCTATTGGAGTTCAAGCTGCAGCCTCACTCACCTGTCTACTGCCCTCATGATTCCTGTCTTGACCTTTACTCTGCTCTGGAAAGCTGAGATCTCTTCCCCTCTCCTTTAGAAAGAGGTTTGACCACAGGCTTTAGAGGGCTTTCCACAGATGGAAGTTGGAATTGCATTCCTTATTTCAAGACCAAACCATGGTTCTGTTTGGTCTCTCTTGAATCTCCTCTTCTTGAGGGCAATTGTACCTTCTCTCTGACTAATCTCTTGAGTTTCCCATGGGGGTAGCATAGCACTATGTCTCATATATTGGTTTTTAAAACTAGCTGTGGTTCAGGAAAGTTGAGGTTACGCTGCAACAACAAAAAAATCTGCAAACCTCCGTGGCTTAAAGTAAAACTTCACCATCATGCTATGGGCCCCTCGTGGGTCATAACAAGAGGTGCTCACTATATCATCCAGGGTCCTGGCTGATGGAGGTTCCCGGCTTAAGATGTGTTTGTAATTACGGAAAGCCAGGGAAAATGAGGTTGAAATCCATGCACTGGCTTTTAAAGCTTCTGTGCCGAGGCCCATGTTACACTCACACTTCTCTGGCCAGCTAATAGCCAAACCTAATTCCAAGTGGGTGGTGAAGTGTGATCCTACCGTGTTCTTAGAATAAGAATCAGCAGTTTTTGAACACACCACAGTGGCTACCACAGATGACTCCCTGGTCTCATTACCTATTCCCTTAAGATGCTGCTGGGTTAATAGGACCAAACTGCTACAAAAGCTTCACCTGTGTGCACCTCATTAAGTTATAGTATTCAATTCAGATGACTCCAGAGACTCCTTTAGATCTCATTGGGATGCTGTCTTACCTAGGAAAAACAACTGCAAAAAATCATGGAGTAGCAGGTATGTTACCTGCTGCTGCGTTTATGGATTTTTCTTAGAAATATTAAAGCCTCAGACATTTTCATCTTTTTCATATATTTCCCATAAAGACATTTCTTCCCCCTACTCTCCGCTTTGATTCTTGCTTTAAAGTAAAAAGCTACTCAGCAAGATGGGAGATATAATGCTCTAGCATCCTGGAGCTCCCTGTGTGTGCTCAGGTACCTGAGATTTTACAACCCCATGGACTGTGTAGCCCACCAGGTTCCTCTCTCCATGGGATTTCCCAGGCAAGAATACTGGAGTGGATTGCCATGCCCTCCTCTAAGAGGAATCAAACTCACATCTCCTGCATTGGCAGGCAGATTCTGTACCATTGGGCCACCTGGGAAGCCCAGAACTACCATTAGAATTACTATTACAAAACAGTAATCAAAAAGATGATTATTATAGAAGCAGGCTACTGTATATATGAAAGGTGAAAACTATTACAGCAGTTGGAAAGTTTGTTTTAAAGTGTAAGCCTTGTGAAGGCTCAGCATAGAACTTTGCTTTAAGGAGTTCTAAGTAATGGACTCTAGCAGGAAGCCCAATAGAGTTAGGGAATAACTTGTGAGAAATAAGAAGGGCAAATAAAGGACCCAGTGTCATCACTGACTAGCTGATCTTATCAGCAGGGTAGGGCTTCTGCCAACATGTTAAGTTGGCAGCAGTTTAACTCAGTCTTGTAAGGACAAAAAGCAGTGCTTGTGTTTATACATGTCATTTTGTGAATGGTGTGGAAAAAGTGTACAGAGGTTAAGAAAGTGCAGTAATTATAAAAAGTAAAATAGTACAGTGGAAGCAAAGGATTTGGGAACCAAGGAAATGAAGGGGGTGGGAGTGACTCCACCTGTGGAGGTGATCGGCTGTTCTAAGTCCCCAGAGAACTGAAGTGGAGGGTGTAGGCTCACATTCCTATCTGAGACCTGTATTAAAGGATTTCCTGAGGGGGGATTCACTCTGAATGGTTGTTTCAAGTTCTATTCCATAGAAATTTGACGGCAGCCAAACTAGATGACTGGAAGTGTCTATTAATGTAGACTGTGATCTGTGAATTTTTTTTTAACTTTCTATATCAGAGTATACCCAGGTAATGAACAGTGCTGTGATAGCTCCAGGTAAACAGTGAAGGGACTTGGCCATACATGTATATGTCCCCATTCTCCCCTCCCATCCAGTGGCCACAGGGCATGGAGTAGGGTTTTCTGTGCTACACGGCAGGTCCTTGTTGGTTATCCATTTTAAATGGATAGTGGTGTGTAGAGAAATAGCATGGGAAATATATGATCTTGTATGATATCCCTTATACACAGAACTGAAATAGAAATGATACAAACGAACTTATTTACAAAATAGAAACAGACTCACATGTTTAGAGAATGGCGGGAGGGATAGTTAATGAGTTTTGGAATGACATGTACATAAGCCAAGATTTGAACCCCTCTGATAACTGGGATTTGGGGCAAGCCTCTGTCCAGAAAGATGCACTTGGGTGTGCCATGTGCTTAATTTCAGGGATGTAATGGGACCCTCAGTTTAGAATCCTGGCAGAAGGGACCAGAAGAAATTTGCAATATGGTGTGTCTTCCCAGCAGTCAGCTACTTGATAAATATCTTGTGGTGATAAAGGGTGGGTGTCTTGCTGGTTTTAGATAGGCAATGAGGGAGAATTTGTTTGTTTTTAATTTTAGGAATTTTAAAACAACACAGGCGTGTGGATTTTTAAAATATTTGCTTTAACACGACACTAAATATTGTGAGGGGCAAGGAAAGTTTACAGCGAAGCACATTTGCTCGGGGAGAAGGTTTCCATGGCTCTCTACTAGCTGTTATATGTTTATATCCTCCAAAACTTTCACTCTGGCTTTTTTCCCAGGAAAGAAATAATCTGCCCTTTCCCATTCTTCTCCCTTTAGTGTGTGTGGGTGGCTGTGCATCTCTAGAGGGAGGGCCCTGGGAGGAAAACTGCACTCAATGCTCCTTTGCTCCCAGAAGCTCAAGCCAAATGGAGCTGTTCTGAATTGGCTGTGTCCTGCTTTCTCAGGGTTATGCCTGGAAGGAGATGGGATTAGAGTGTAATGTGTCCTGGAAACATAAAACTCTTTATTAGCACAAATAAATCAACTGGTTGGCTCAGTAACTCGGGGAGTACTGGTAACATCCATAGTTCATTGCATGTCAATTACCTGGAAAGTATTCAGATGATATCCTGACTTTGGCATAATCTCACCATTCTCCCTCTGACCCTAGCTACATACATATATGACCCACATATATTTGTATGATTGTGGTAATATTGGGGAAAGGTGAAAGGATTTCAATCTTTGTATTTCTCAGATTAGTAGGAGAATGATTACAATGTTGTGGGTGAAATAAATTTGAAACTCATTTAAGATAAAGATATAAGACTGTGTACTTCAATAATCTTTGTCTCCCTGTGTTGTACATAGTTCCAGTTATGATGGAAATACAGTTCTGGTAATACCTTGCTATACTGCTTTGGAGTTACACTACTTTTATGATATATCCTGGTTAAAAGTTAGATTTCTGTTTTTAAAGTAAAATTTGGAGTGTTTAAGGTATTTTCCCCAATAAGGTTTTGACTCTATTTAGAAGGTGTTGATTTTATAAATTTTTTTAGAGCGTCAAGGTGTAATGTATGATGCACTTAACATTTTTTTAGTAACCCACAAATATTTTGCCAGGTGCTTTGCAATTAAAAAGTGATATTTAGGAAGAATAAAAGTTACATATTTTTACATCTGGAGCATCTTCAACATATTGTTGAAGCCTAGCTCGAAGGATTTTGAGCATTACCTTACTAGCATGTGACATGAGCACAGTTGCATTGTAGTTTGAACATTCTTTGACATTGCCCTTCCTTGGGACTGAAATGAAAACTGACCTTTTCCAGTCCTGTGGCCATTGCTGCGTTTTCCAAATTTGCTGGCATATTGAGTGTAGCACTTTAGCAGCATCATCTTTTAGGATTTGAAATAGCTCAGCTGGAATTCCATCACCTAGCAGCAGCAGCAGCCACTAGCTTTGTAGTGATTCTTTTGAAGGTCCACTTGACTTCATACTCCAGGATGTCTGGCTCTAGATGAGTTTTCTGGGTCATTAAGACCTTTTTTGTATAGTTCTTCTGTGTATTCTTGTCACCTCTTCTTAATATCTTCTGCTACAGGATGACTAAGTGTGGTCTATTTGTTTGTTTTTTTTTTTTTAGTTTAATGTTGCACATATTACCAAGAATTTATGGAATTTATCAGTGGAGTTCTGGTTGCTTGTTCCCATGCCTTTATAGAATCATACTGATATAGTGGTGTACTTCTCAACAGGCTGTGCTCTCTGGAGGAGAGAGATCCTCTCCCATCTGACCATTCAGAGAACAATACCTGGCTGGTTGGTCCAATCTGTGTTAGTGCTGCCCAGAAATTAAGTTTGAATTATCCACATAGCTATATTTTTAACCATACAAAACTCAGTACATGTTTGAAAAATTGCCCTAAAATTTTAAGACCTCAGTGGTACTTTACACTGGAAATAGTTTTCTGTAACCAGATGCCTTGGTTTTCTGCTTTCCCAAACCACTTCTCTGATGCCATCTTTCAACACAGAGAGTATAGCGGCACCCCACTAGCAGAATGTTTCTGAAACCAGAGCAGAGTGGCCTTCGGAGAGGGCTTTCTTGCCCATACTTTGCTTTATAAACCCAAAACAAAATTTGTATTCTGGCTCCTATATCTGCTAAGGGAGTGGGTAGCTAAGCCAGAGCCCAGATGGATCAGGGATGAAAGGTAATGGGGTGGGGAGACTTTCTTTACTCCTAGGGCCTGCTGAGAAGTAACTAGTGTCATTCTGAATGTGCCACAGATGAAGAAATCCTTGTTACCCTCTTAGGGTACTCATTTAGAAACATCCCATTAAAATTTGCTACATAGTTCAAGCTGACATTCTGAACCCTGTCTGAGAAAGTGGGAAACCCTTGTCATGAATAATGCTATGTAGAGCTGTAGATTAGGACTTCTACCTTTTTATCTTGCTTTCAATTCTAATGTGACGTTCCATTCTCTGTCACTTCAGTTGAAAAAAATACGTTACTTAGAAAGGCAGAGGTCATTTGGAGATGGTGTTGTGGCATGTAAATAAAACTAATAGGCTTTGTTTTTTAAGTTACACTGCTTCTCCCCTTCTTCCTTCACTGTCATTCTGAGACTGAAAACTTGCAGATTTTTGGCATGAATAGGATTATAATATGTATCAAAATCAAAAGTAAAATGGAGAAAATATTGAAGTGGTCTAATTTTTAATATTCTTAACATAATGAGTTGCAGGTTAAATTGGAAAAAAGTCTACAGTTATTTTAAATATGCTCATGTGACTATCTTAATTTTATCTGAATATATTATGAATAAAGCTTTGCAATAAATATGAAAAACATATAAATGCAAGCTTGTGGGATGCAGCAAAAATGACTTGAATGTTTGTTTTCTTCAAGCCTATCGACTTTGAAACCAGGAATCTTAGGTTCAAATCACTGCTGGGCTGGACAAGCCACTGGAAAAATAAATATCTGCTGTTTCATTTAAATAATGGGAATTTTCTTCATTTTTGCAGACAATGTATTATTTCTGATTGTAAAATAGGATGTTCTTGGCCTGTCTTCTGTTGTCTTATAGGAGCGGGTGCCCCGAAAGAGAACTAGATAGCATAGAGACAGCTGTGCCATCTGGTAGCGACGTGAGTGGTGCTCAGTGGGGAAGGTGCCGGCCTCCCTTGCTCGGTTGTGGTTGGCTGTTGCCAGGATGGAACAGGGTGGTCTGTGGCCGGGTTTTTGCTTTTCCCAGGGAAGAGAATCATCTAGGTTACGTTGGGATTCTGCTGTGGTGTCTTTGAGCACAAACAGCATAGGTTTGCAGGTTGGGTCAGCATGTGGATCCCTAGTTTAAGATCCTTGGTGAATCATTAGACAGGTGGCTGTCTTTATCTTTTCTTTACATTTGTGTCCTTTTGTCATTGTTCAGTCACTAAGCCGTGTCCTACTCTTTGCGACCCCATGGACTGCAGCATGCCACGCTTCCCTGTCCTTCACTATCTCCCAGAGTTTGCTCAGACTCATGTCCACTGAGTCGATGTCTAGTTTAAAATAAAACTGGCATCCCTATTCCTGCCTTGCGAATAGATTCGTCTGTACCTTTTCTCTAGGCTCCACATCTGTACATTAATATACAACATTTGTTTTTCTTTTTCATGGCTTGCTTCACTCTGTATGACAAGAGATGCAGATGTAGAGAACGGGCTTGTGGACACGGGGAGGGGGGACGGGATGAACTGGGAGAAGGGGATTGACATATACAGTAGCACGTGCAGAATGTTTGGTAGCTAGTGGGACCTGCTGTATGACACAGGGGGCTCATCTCGGTGCCCTGCGATCCCCTTGAGGGGTGGGGTGGGGGACGGGGTGGGAGGGAGATCCAAGAGGGATGCATTATAGGTATACGTAGAGCGGATTCAGTTTGTTGTACAGCAGAAAACTAATACAACATTGTAAAGCAGCTCTAACCAAATTAAGAAATTGGCAGAATATACGCTAATTACAGATACATTTACTTGACTTTTCTTAGCTTTTTCCTAGGCTGATTTGCTTTGTCAGCAAATTTACAAGCTCCAAATTTGTTTTCAGAAAACTAATACAACATTGTAAAGCAGCTCTAACCAAATTAAGAAATTGGCAGAATATACGCTAATTACAGATACATTTACTTGACTTTTCTTAGCTTTTTCCTAGGCTGATTTGCTTTGTCAGCAAATTTACAAGCTCCAAATTTGTTTTCAGGTGTCCATTTTTGGGTAAATGTGTTTATAAAGTTAAATGTGTATTCCCTGTTACTTGGTATTTCAGATATTTTAAATTTTATTCTGAACTAATTGAAGTGTAAGGCATTTTGCACTATATATGTGGTACAAAGTTTTCATGTTTATGAGCAATTTTGTGTTCCATAACTTTCTACTCGTTAGTGATGATCAATTTCAACTTTAAATGTTTCTTCTCATTTCTTAGCAATATGCATGCCTGAGTGAATATTTCTTGATTTTAAAATTAATATGTTTTTGGGTGATAAAATGATTGACTTTTTTATTCTTTTCACATCCTTTAGTCCCTCTCTGCATCTTGTGTTTCATTAGTTAAAAAACTTTGGGGCAATTAGTACTTAGTTTTTACACTCATAGGACTGGAAAATAATAGTTTAAGGATGGGGCATATAGTATACTATAATCAATTTTTTGTTCATACAGATACGTTCCTGGTTTAAATGGTTTAGTTTTTGTTTGTTGATGCTCCTTTAACCACATTTCAAATACCTCTAGTAGATTTCTGAGAGGATTCTTTGTTGTTGTTCTTCTGACATTCATGCCTGTATATATCTTTATTTCTTTCTCATACTTGATTATCAAGATGAGAAATTCTAGGTTGAAGTAATTCTCCTTTAGAATTTGGAAGGTTGTGTTTTATTTTCAGTTTTTAGTGTTATTGGCTGATAAAAACTACTTTGCATCATGAAACCTTCTCAATCCCCCATCCCCCATTATCTGCAAGTTCGTGATGTTTGTGGTTTTAAAAAGTCATTTATTGTGCTGGATGTTTTGTTCATTTGCTAATGTTTTAAGTCTGTAAACTTATCTTTCAGTTTGGGAAAACATTATTTAGCCTTCTCCCCATCCAACATGGCAGAAAGCGAAGAGGAATTAAAGAGCCTCTTGATGCAGGTGAAAGAGGAGAATGAAAAAATTGGCTTTAAACTCAACATTCAAAAAACAAAGACTGTGGCATCTGGTCCCATCACTTCATGGCAAATAGGTGGGGAAAATTAGAAACAGTGACAGACTTTATTTTCTTGGGCTCTGAAATTACTGTGGACAGTGACTGCAGCCATGAAATTAAAAGATGCTTGCTCTTGGAAGAAAAGCAATCACAGTGTATTAAAAAGCAGAAGCATTACTTTGCTTTCAAAGGTCTGTATAGTCAAAGCTATGGTTTTTCCAGTAGTCATGTACAGATGTGAGAGCTGTACCATAAAAAAGATTGGATACTGAAGAATTGATGCCTTCGAACTGTGGTGCTGGAGAAGACCCTTGAAGGGCCCCTTGGATAGCAAGGAGATCAAACTTGTCAATCCTAAAGGAAATCTACCCTGAATATCTATTGGAAGGACTGATGCTGAAGATGAAGCTCCAATACTTTGGCCATCTGATGCGAAGAGCCAACTCATTGGAAAAGACCCTGATGCTAGGAAAGATTGAAGGCAGGAATAGAAGGGGATGACAGAGGATGAGATGGTTGGATGCCATCACTGACTCAATGGATATGAGTTTGAGCGAACTCCGGGAGATGGTGAAGGACAGAAGCCTGACGTGCTGCAGTCCATGGGAATGCAGAGTCATACATGACTAAGTGACTCAACAAAAATAACTACCTACAACACACACAATTTTTGTTGTTTCTGGCTCTTCTCTTTTGCATTTTGGACTTTGGAGTGCACTTCTAAATTTCTTTTTGAAATCTATTTTCCCTCTTTTTTTAACTGAAGTTTTTGAGGTTTATCTTTATTGAATTAAATTTCTTCTATCAAAATTTTAATTTTTAAGTTGCTTTATGAATGTTCATTTTTAACCATAACTAATGCTTCGTGAATGCAGTTGTTTTCTCATCTCTCTGAGGATATTTAAGTTTCTGAAGTTATTTCAGCTATTTGCCCTATTTTTTTTCCTCAGGGGTTACCTATTTTTCATTTTTAGTTGTTTTGGACTCTGAGGTTCATGTTAGAGGATTTCCACAAATGTCTGGTGAGCCTTACCACCTGCTTATGTTTGAGTGGATCTGTGCTCTGGTCTTACGGACTGGTGGTGGTTTTCCCTGACGGGTTATATTATATCCTGTTGGGACCCCTACACATCAGTATCTATCAGTTTGATTGCTTTTTTAACTGATCCATTTCCCTATACAGCAGCAGTTCTCAAACTTTGGTCTCCTGACTCTTTCACACAGTTAAAAATTATTGAGGATCTTACAGACCAGTGCTGCTCAGTAGAAATATAATGCAAATAAAAAATACAAGATACATGACATTTTAAATATTTAGTAGCCACATTAAGAGTCAAAGGGTGAAACTGATATCTTATTTAATTCAATAAATTAAAATATTTTAACAGGTAATCAATATAAAATATTCAGAGATTTAATATTCTTTTAATGTGAAGTCTTTGAAGTTCAGTGTTTGTTTTATACTTGCAGCATCACTCAGTTCAGACTGGTCACATATCAAGAGTTTAGTAGCCACATGTGATCATTGCCACCATATTGGACAGTGCAACTTATAGAGCTTTTTTATGTGGGTTATGTCCGAAAGTGAAAGTCACTCAGTTGTGTCCGACTCTTTGTGATCCCATGGACTATACAGTCCATGGAATTCTCCAGGCCAGAATATGGGGCGGGTAGCCTTTCCCTTCTCCAGGGAATCTTCCCAACCCAGGGATCGAACCCAGGTCTCCCACATTGCTGACAGATTCTTTACCAGCTGAGCCACAAGGGAAGTCCAAGAATACTGGAGTTGGTACCAGCTGAGCTAAGAGGGAAGCCCTGGGTTGTGTCTACCAATGCTTATATATTGGAAACTAAAACTGGAATCATAAAAAATACCTATTACATGTTTACATAACTTACTTTTATGTAAAATAACTGTTTCAACAAAAAAATTTAGTAAGATTTTTTGACAGATAAACTTTTTTTTTTTTAATCTTGATGTTTGTCTTAATAGACAACTGTATTCTCATATCTGCCTTTGCTATCAGTCTTGCAAACTTGTTTTAAGTATTGGAAGAAAATCTGGCCCCACAAATAAGCAGTTAGCACAAGGTAGAATATTTTACCAGTGTTTTCAAATGTATATATTCTTCTCTGACACTACACCAAAAATCAACAAGTGGTTAAATTCTTAAAGGTTAGTTGCAATGTGGAATCTGAAATCCTATTAAAGAACTCTTAAAATCTATTTGTCAGTATTGCCTTTTTTAATCAAAATTATGCATGAGTTTGTAACATTTTGTAACATACATGGAAATCACTGCTGCTCCTGCTAAGTCACTTCAGTCATGTCTGACTCTGTGCGGCCCCATAGGTGACAGCCCACCAGGCTCGGCCGTCCCTGGGATTCTCCAGGCAAGAACACTGGAGTGGGTTGCCATTTCCTTTTCCAATGCATGTAAGTGAAAATTAAAAGTGAAGTCAGTCAGTCGTGTCCAACTCTTTGCGACCCCATGGACTGCAGTCTACCAGGCTCCTCCATCCATGGGATTTTCCAGGCAAGAGTACTGGAGTGGGGTGCCATTGCCTTCTCTTTGGAAAACACTAGTTGATTGTTACTCCGGTCTTTCAAATATTGATGCATCTCATTATTTAATATCAAAATATCACAATTGGTTTTATCACCATCATTCTCATCAGGAAAATCTTTAATGATGAAAAACTGTTGAACTTGTTATGAAAATTATTTTTCCACCAAATCATGTCAGTGTAATTATGAAACTTCTTTTTGTTTCATGGAGACTTTTCACTACGCCCTTCAGTCTGTGGACCACACTTGAGAGTCACTGTTGTAAGGGAATCATCTAATCTTATGCCTCAGGGGTATAAGCCTGGGCAACCAGTGTCCAGGATGCTTAGAGTAAGCAGTGAGCTGAGAGAAGTCTTACTCATTTTCAATGCATACTTTCATCTAATTTTGCAGTGTTTATGTGTTCTCAGATATGCTCATTGTCTGTAAATTTCATATCCCAAGTTCATAGTCTCCTTGGCTTTATCTCTCCATAAAGTAAACCTCTAAAGTCCCACTTAGATTGGGGGAAATGATTGCCAGTGAAGTATCAGCCAGTTTTCTCTTTTCACTGTTGACCCCACCTTCACAGTTCTTGGAGCCTCCAGGTCCTAAGTCATTGATCTGCTTCTTATCAGCTCTTTCTGTCCTGGCCCAGTTATCTGCAGTCTCAGTTTTGTTAATAAACTGCATGTCACCTGCTTTCAACCTTCCAAACTGCATTGCTATCTCTCATCTAGGTGTTTACCATGTCTGTCCTTTGTGTGACTTTATATTTTAAATTCCTTGTTTTCCCTCCCCCCTCACTGGAGAGGAGACATGGGGAGGTTACCAGAGAAATGCCTATGTTGAACTCACCAGGATTAGCTAGGAATCACTCCTTTTTTGGAGTTTGTTTTAGTTTGGATGGATTATAAGCAGCACTTATTTTTTCACAATCATGCTGCTGACAGATTCAGTGTCTGGTGAGGAGCGGCTTGCTCACTGATGGCTGTCTTTTCGCTGTAACCTCTTCTGGTGGCAGGGGTGCTCTGTGAGGCCCTTCTTATCAGAGCACTAATCACGTTCATGAAGACCCTACCCTCATGACCCCAGCACCCCTCAAAGACCCCACTCTTTGTACCATCACTTTGGGTTTTTAGATTTCACCGTATGAATTTTTGGTGGAGGTGGAGTACCAACATTAATTCAGGAGCAGAGTTAACTGAAGAAAAAATGTTTGACTCATCTTTGATTTTATACGATTGCAAATCCCTACTCTCCCATGAGTCTGTATATCCCTAATCTCTAGCACCCTATTTTATTGTTTTTGACATTTCCTTTATCTTGCATTTTTACATAGCTTTAAGCATCTTCATCATTATTGTTTCTCACATATACAAATCTCTCAGTAGTACCATAGGAGGTCTTCTGATTTGTCATCCTACACCCTTCTTTGAGCTCACTGTTTGCCCTTCTTTGTCTGTTGAATGTAGCTGTCATGTTGAATAAGCAAAACTCAAGGAGCATAATCAGCGAACAACCTTCCCCTTGTTTCCCACTGTCCCTTTGAATTTATTCCTTGTGGATAGTTCTTCCTTTGTTTTTGGATGAAATGTGCAGCAAATCCCAAAACTCTTATGATCAACTTGAAGTAATAAAATGCCCTCTTTTCAGTAATTCAGTCAGTTCAGTTTAGTCGCTCAGTCGTGTCTGACTTTTTGCAACCCCATGGACTGCAGCACGCCAGGCTTCCCTGTCCATCAGCAACTCCTGGAGCTTACTCAAGCTCATGTTCATTGAGTCAGTAATGCCATCCAACTATCTCATCCTCTGTCGTCCCCTTCTCCTCCCACATTCAATCTTCCCCAGCATCAAAGTCTGTTCAAAAGAGTCTTCGCATCAGGTGGCCAAAATATTGGAGTTTCAGCTTCAACATCAGTCCTTCCAATGAATATTCAGGACTGATTTCGTTTAGGATGGACTGGTTGAATTTGCTTGCTGTCCAAGGAACTCTCAAGAATCTTCTCCCACACCACAGTTCAAAAGCATCAATTCTTCAGCGCTCAGTTTTCTTTGTAGTCCAACTCTCACATCCATGTATGACCACTGGAAAAACCATAGCTTTGACTAGATGGACCTTTGTTGGCAAAGTATCATCTCTGCTTTTTAATATCTGTTGGTCATAGCATTTCTTCCAAGGAGCAAGTGTCTTTTAATTTCATTGCCACAGTCACCATCTGCTGTGATTTTGGAGCCCAAAAATATAAAGTCTCTTGCTGTTTCCATTATTTCCCCAGTATTTGCTCTGACATGATGGCACTGGATGCCATGATCTTAGTTTTCTGGATGTTGAGTTTTACGCCAGTGTTTTCACTCTCCTCTTTCACCTTTATCAAGAGGCTGTTTAGTTCTTTGCTTTTTGCCGTAAGGGTGGTATCATCTGCATATCTGAGGTTATTGATATTTCTCCTGGCAATCTAGATTCCAGCTTGTGCTTTATTCAGCTTGGCATTTCTCATGATGTACTCTGCATGTAAGTTAAATAAACAGAGTGACAATATAGAGCCTTGACGTACTCCTTTCCTGATGTGGAACCAGTCTGTTGTTCCATGTCCAGTTCTAACTGTTGCTTCTTGACCTGCATACAGGTTTCTCAGGAGGCAGGTCAGGGGGTGTGGTATTCCCATCTCTTGAAGAATTTTCCACAGTTTGTTGTGATCCACACAGTCAAAGGCTTTGGCATAGTCGATAAAGCAGAAGTAGATGTTTTTCTCGAACTCTTGTGCTTTTTCGATGACCCAATGGATGTTGGCAATTTGGTCTCTGGTTCCTCAGTTCAGTTCAGTCACTCAGTTGTGTCCAACTCTTTGCAACCCCATGGACTGCAGCACACCAGGCCTCCCTGTCCATCACCACTCCCGGAGTTTACTCAAACTCCTGTCCATTGAGTCGGTGATGCCATCCAACCATCTCATCTTCTGTCATCCCCTCCTGCTCCTGCCCTCAATCTTTCCCAGCATCAGGGTCTTTTCAAATGAGTCAGCTCTTCTCATCAGGTGGCCAAAGTATTGGAGTTTCAGCTGTCTTTACTAAATCCACCTTGAACATCTGGAAGTTCATGGTTCAGTGACTTGGCTGGCTTGGAGAATTCTGAGCATTACTTTGCTAGCGTGTGAGATGAGTGCAATTGTGTGGTTGTTTGAACATTCTTTGGCTTTGCCATTCTTTGGGATTGGCATGAAAACTGACCTTTTTCAGTCCTGTGGTCACTGCTGAGTTTTCCAAATTTGCTGGCATATTGAGTGCGGCACTTTCACAGCAGCATCTTTTAGGATGGCTTCCATGATAGCTCAGTTGGTAAAGAATCGGCCTGCAATGCAGGAAGCCCTGGTTTGATTCCTGGGTTGGGAAAACCCGCTGGAGAAGGGCTAGGCTATCTACTCCTGTATGCTTGGGCTTTCCTTGTGGCTCAGCTGGTAAAGAATCCACCTGCAACGCAGGAAATCTGGTTTCGATCCTTGGGTTGGGAAGATCCCCTGGAGAAGGGAAAGGCTACCCACTCCAGTATTCTGGCCTGGAGAATTCCATGGACTATATAGTCCACGCGGTGGGATCACAAAGAGTCGGACATGACTGTCAGCAATTAGTTTAGTGTAAGAATCACAGTATCAAACTTCATTCAGTGTTACTGGTTATGCCCTTAACCCAGTTCAAGTATGCCCTGAGACATCACTAACAAGTGGAAAAGCTGGCCTCTCTTCTCTAACCTCATAGTCCTGTTATTCATTCCTGAGCTGTTAACTTCAGGTTCTCTCACACTCACTGCAAGTGGGGCTGGAATGTTGGGCAGTGTATTGCTTCCTTTGGGGACTGTCACAAATATGCACAAATGTAGTGTCTGACAGTGGTGGAGTTTGGAACACAGCTGGTTGCACTGGCCTAAAGTCCAGCTGTCACCAGTGTTGCTTTCCTTTCCTGGAAGTTCTCAGGTACAATCTGGTTCCTCACCTTCTCCAGCTCTTAAAGAATGCCCACATTCGCTGGCTCATGGCCCCATGCACTGTTTTCAAAGTCCTTCTCATCATCATCATCTCCCTGACTCTGTTCTCCAATTGCCTCCTTTTAAGAACTTTTGTAATTACATTGAACCCAGCTATGTAATTCAGGGTAACTTCTTACTTTGAAATCAGTGATGAGCCATCTTATTTCTACCTGCAACCTTAGTTCACCTTTGACATAGAAATGATAATTCGGTTTCTAGGGGGTAGGAAATCTTTTGTGGGAAGGATCATTAGTCTGTTAACATACCATCAATCTTCACTAGTACCACTGCATATTCTTACATATTTGCTTTCCCAGGTTGGCTGATGTTTATTCAACTCTTGTGGCCTTGAGTTCTTTGTGGACGTCTCCCCTTGACTCCTGTTGCTAAGAATGGCCTGTGTTTCTCTTGGTGATTGAGCATAGCTCCTTCCTCAGCTGCTGAGAGTCCAACAGTTAAGTCTCACTCACTTGGTATATTAATGCTGGTCTGCAGAAGTCTCCAGTCACTAGACCGTTTTTTTCCCCTCTTGGTGTGAAGTTGTTAAGAGCCATAAAACTAGGTTTTCTGGGAGCTTGTGTGATCTGCACCTCACCTTGGGCTGTGTCATCTAGAGATGTGGGGCCTCCACCGAAGCTGATAGCAGCACACCATTTCAGCATTGTGTTCATGTTCTATTTGGCCAGCATATCAGTATGCAATGTGTGCTAAGTTCTTCCTTAGAGTTTGTCATCTCTGAGCTATTTTTTTTTTAACCTTTATATCTTTGTTTCCAAACTTCATATATCTCCCTTAAAAAAAAGAGTCATCTGACCTACTTTCCTCTCTGAAGTCCTTCAGATTTCTCAAATATTTCCTCCTCCTTTCCAAGATTCCTCTTTTGGAAAGTTGCAGTGCTGTCTTGTGATTCCTTTTGGAAAACTTGCAAGGTTAGAGGTTACACTAAGGCTGGGGTAAATTCATAGATGACCGATACCACCTGGAACCTCCTGTAGACACCAGTTGGTCTCCCTTGCCAGTTCTCTGACCTCACTGTGAGTCTTTCAAACCACCTTTAGCCTGTCATGGTAGTAGACTGAAGTTACAGAAATTATGATGAACTTTCCCTCTGACTGGCAACTCTTTTTTCTCTAGAAGACACAGTTCAAATGCCACCTGTTTTCTGATGCCTTCCAGGCCAAAAATTGGTCACACCCTCTTGGAGGGCATAGACTAGGTCTTCTGGGCAGGAGATGGATGAGATCCAGTCTGCATACTAATATGAAACAAGGAGATGGCAACTGTATGAATAAATATTCTTCTGGTTTCTTTCCAAAACTTTAAACCACATAACCATACTTTCCCCAAAGTTATTTTTTCCAGTGTCCATGGATAGAAATTTTCTGTCCATTTTCTCTTTGTTAAACTGTTTGGCTGAACTATAGCTGCTGTTACTGGTCCATATTCATGTCCCTGAATTTTTGCCTGGTGTTGCAAACTGGCCTGATGTCTTGATAGGGTGTGTGTGGTGGCAAGAACATGGACTCTGGGATCACAGGAGCTTAGATGGGAAACCCAGATCTGCACTTGATACTGTAGTGACTTTTTTTTCCCTCTTTCGTAACTTTTTTTTGCACTGGGGTATAGCCCGTGAAAGATGTTGTGATAGTTTTAGGTAGAGGGACTTTTTTTTTTTTTTTTCTCTTTTTAAACTTTTTTTTTTGCACTAGGGTATAGCCCATGAACAATGTTGTGATAGTTCCAGATGAACAGTGAAGGGACTCATTCATATGTATACATGTATCCATTCTCCCCCAAACCTCCCTGCTTCTGGAGGGACTTCTGATAAGTAATTTGGAGCCTGTTTCCACAGCTATAAAATGATACTTTATTGGACTGTGAAGATTAAAGTCATGGAATTAATGTGAGTAACATGTTGTTGAAAGTGTTTTGAGCTACCTTTAATGACTGTGATCACAATTGCGATGAAGGTGATGACACTACCTGAAACTTTGGGTCAGAAAGCTATCCTAGGAAAATTCCTTTGGTTTATGGAGTCCATTCTAATCAACTTCTTTTAGAATGCTGGTGCTTAGGAGTAAGTTATCAACTTATTAAATTCCTACTGTGACTTTTCAGAGGATCCCTGACATTTAAGGGAACCATAGATACTAGTCTGTTTCGACGTGAGACTATACTTAGGAAATGAATAACAGAAAGGGAAAGGGATGGAGAGACTTAAACCCCTTTAGTTTTATCTGGGAGTGTCTAGTGTTGCAGTCTTTAGATTTGTATGTGTTTAACTCCTAACCTGCTGCTTAATGCTGATGTGTTTTTCTTGGGGATGAATTTTTCTTTCTTGATTGTACTTCTAAAAAAAATGTGCTCATCTGGTAGTTAGGCAATAAATATTTTCCCGAATAAATGATTCTCTTTTCCTCATCTCTTCTTCTGATGACCTCTGTATTAGCTGGTTGGTTTTTCTTGCCCAGTACTTTCTTGCTAAGATGTTTCCTGCCCTGAATCCATCATCAGGGTTTCACCTGTGTCCATGCCCTCTTTGTTCAGAGAAGTCTTCTCCGTCACCTCCTCGTATCCCATTTGAACAGAGAGCTGACTATTGGTTTTGCGGCTGTTGAGCAGGGTTGCAGGCTGAGAGTGGAGGAGGTCACCCTTTGGACATGACTCAGCATTCTACACGAGTGCCATCCAGTACCCTCACTGTGTGACCACTGCTGAGCTCATGTCTCCAAGTTCTCCGTGAGAGCTGAGAAATGGAGAATTAATTGGCAGGCATTTCATCATCGGCTCTTGGTGGCTGAATAGAGGACTGTCCTTTTCTAATTCACCTATTTCTTCTTTTGCGAAAGTACAAAATGTCTGGAGTGTATCTCAAGTATGGCAGTTGTCACTAGAATCAAACTGTTGTGTTTACGGCACTTCTCATTACAGGATGAGTGACCTGACAAAAACAAGAGTGAAAGGGCGTTTCACGTAGGAACCAATGTGTTCTAAGTTGACTCGTTGGTGGGGGGGAATAAGCCAGCATTCCTGATTGTAGTAGTGTTCTTTTATTTCCATGTTAAGTGCAAGCTTAGAATGACCACCAGAATGCTCATGGGCATTCATTTCTCAGCCATGTGAGCCAATCTTAGGACCCCATCAATCATGCCCTACAAGAGCAATCTGTCTACCTCCAAATTTTGTAGTTTTGTTGTTTGTTATACTTAAAGTATGAATGACTTGACAACATTTTATTTCCAAGAGATGATGTTTGTGAAAGATTCTGTATATAATCATATTCCAGTTTCCTTCATTTGTTCTGTTATGTGCTGCCATTTTCCCAATTTTCAGATCTCATTCCTGGTAAAGATGGCTTATTTGCTTGTTTAACTCCAAACTGTAAATAGAATCTCTTTGTTTTTAACACTTAAGTGACCAGTCTTGTCTAAGCCCTCCTCTCACTTGGTATCATTACCTCTGCCCTTTCACGACAGTCTCCACTTGTTCTCACTTCCCCCCAGTACTAGTAACAGACCAAGCATTTCTGGAAGCAGATATATTTGGTAATTCCCTACAAATTGATTCTGGAGAGTGAAAAAGAGAGTACCAGAAGGAAGCAGTGAGCTCTCTGATATCATAGAGCCTAGCACCCGATGTACTTTAAGCCCCTGGGCATACCTGCAAGAGTCTGTATGGCTGATTGAACTTTATTTTCATTTTTGAAGTCCTCTAATACTTACTAATTTACTGTGGAGGAATGATTACTATCATGCTGAAGGCTTCTAGAACCCTCTTAGCTTCTGTAATCTCTTTGAACCTTTAAACAGATGTACTTTTTTCATGTCTCCCACCTGCTCACCTCCATTTCTCTCTATTCTTCAGATTTTGAATAAATAGCTTAAGATCAGCCAGCTGTGATATTTTGGCTTAGAGTTGTACCAGTTGTATCCATTGACTCTGTCAAGTATGTGGAGAAGAGGAAGGTCCCCTAAGTGGTTAGTAATTTTGATTAAGAACGAACTTTTAAAAATACAAAATCTGGGCAGGGCAGGAGACAAAGAAGTGTAAAAACTTGGACAGAAAAGAAGACTCTCAGCAGTGGGTAACTGTTCAGAAATAATATTGTTGTATTAGGATAGTCCAAGTTACTTTTGAATAATAACCCCAAATGATTTATTTCAGCCAAATTTTATTTCTTGACATTCTAGATATTTGGGCTTCCCTGGTGGCTCAGTGGTAGAGAACCTGCCTTCCAATGCAGGAGACTTGGGCTTGATCCC
This sequence comes from Odocoileus virginianus, assembly GCF_023699985.2. Taxonomy (NCBI): domain Eukaryota; kingdom Metazoa; phylum Chordata; class Mammalia; order Artiodactyla; family Cervidae; genus Odocoileus; species Odocoileus virginianus. The sequence goes on from NC_069703.1 coordinate 9,361,419, forward strand.
TGGGTCAGGAAGATCCCCTGGAGATGGAAATGGCAATGCACTCTAGTATTCTTGCCTGGGAAATCCCATTGTCAGAGGACCCTTGTGGCCTACAGTCCATGGGGTCAAAAAAGAGCTGGACGTGACTTAGCAATTAAACAACAACAAAAGGATGGCTGGACAATGACTCTGGGTTTCCCTTTGACAAGGAACCAGCTCTTAGTTGAAACTGTAAAATTGAGAGAAAAAATGCAGTCAGCTATGTGAGTTATCAAGAACACTTCTGTCACCCACAAAATTCTCGCATGCCCCATAACATTTTTAAATTTTATGTAAATAGAATCATACATGTTTTTTTCTTTTAAAATTATTAGTTGATTTACAGTGTTGTTAGTTTCAGATATACAACAAAGTTATTCACTTAAAAATTGGGTTGCCCAAAGAGTTCATTTGGATTTTTCTCTAAGATGTTTTGGAAAAACCTCAACTCTTTGACCAAACCAATATATAAATAAATACTCTATTTTTACTTTCTTTTCTATTATAGATTATTGCAAGATCCTGCGTATAGTTCCCTGTGCCATACAATAGGTCTCCTTGTTATCTACTTTATATATAGAAGTGTTCATACATGCTTTTACTTATTACAGTGTTTCTCTAAGTGTATTTTTGAGATTTATTCTTATTCTGTGCATTAGTAGAACATTTCTTATTTTAGGTAGTATATTCTCCTGCCCAGTATCTGGGCTGTTTCTAGTTTTCAGCTATAATGATTCAGGTCCCTATGAACATTACTGTACAAGACTTTTTGGAGATATATGTTTACTTCTCTTTGCTAATGCCTATAAGTAGATTTGTAGGGTCATTGGGTAATTCTGTCTTGAACTTTTCAAGAACCTACCATGAAGTTTTGCAGGGGTGGTCCCGTTTTACACGCCCAATAGCGATGAGAGTCTGGATGCTCCACATCTTCTCTGACACTTGATGCTGTCAGTTGTCCTTTAAAAATCTCAGCGGCTGGATTGTGAAATGTCACTCAGGAGTGACTGCGTTTAGAACTCTTCTGTTTTCATCCCAATTATTGCTTACAAGTAGTCTTGACAGATTCCATGCAAATCAGTTCAGTTCAGTTCACTCGCTCAATCGTGTCCGACTCTTCACGACCCCATGAACCGCAGCGTGCCAGGCCTCCCTGTCCATCACCAACTCCCGGTATCTACTCAAACCCATGTCCATCGAGTCGGTGATGCCATCCAACCATCTCGTCCTCTGTCGTCCCCTTCTTCTCCTGCCCCCAATCCCTCCTAGCATCAGGGTCTTTTCCAATGAGTCAACTCTTTGCATTGGGTGGCCAAAGTATTGGAGTTTCAGCTTCAGCATTAGTCCTTCGAATGAACACCCAGGACTGATCTCCTTTAGGATAGACTGGTTGGATCTCCTTGCAGTCCAAGGGACTCTCAGAGTCTTCCCCAACACCACAGTTCAAAAGCATCAAATTTTCAGCACTCAGCTTTCTTCACTGTCCAACTTTCACATCCATACATGACCACTGGGAAAATCCATAGCCTTGACTAGATGGACCTTTGTTGGCAAAGTAATGTCTCTGCTTTTTAATATGCTATCTAGGTTGGTCATAACTTTCCCTCCAAGGAGTAAGCTTCTTTTAATTTCATGGCTGCAGTCACCATCTGCAGTGATTTTGGAACCCCAAAATATAAAGTCTAACACTGTTTCCATTGTCTCCCCATCTATTTCACATGAAGTGATGGGAATAGATGCCATGATCTTAGTTTTCTGAATGTTAAGCTTTAAGCCAACTTTTTCACTCTTTCAGTTTCATCAAGAGGCTTTTTAGTTCATCTTCACTTTCTGCCATAAGGGTGGTGTCATCTGCATATCTGAGGTTATCGATATTTTTCCCAGCAATCTTGATTCCAGCTTGTGCTTCCTCCAGCCCAGCGTTTCTCCTGATGTACTCTGCATATAAGTTAAATAAGCAGGGTGACAATATACAGCCTTGACGTACTCTTTTTCCTATTTGGAAACAGTCTGTTGCTCCATGTCCAGTTCTAACTGTTGCTTCCTGGCCTGCCTACAGGTTTCTCAAGAGACAGGTCAGGTGGTCTGGTATTCCCATTTCTTTCAGAATTATCCACAGTTTATTGTGATCCACACAGTCAAAGGCTTTGACATAGCCAATAAAGCAGAAATAGAAGTTTTTCTGGAACTCTCTTGCTTTTTTGATGATCCAGTGGATGTTGGCAATTTGATCTCTGGTTCCTCTGCCTTTTCTAAAACCAGCTTGAACATCAGGAAGTTCACGGTTCACGTATTGCTGAAACCTGGTTTGGAGAATTTTGAGCATTACTTTACTAGAGTGTGAAATGAGTGCAATTGTGTGGTAGTTTGAGCATTCTTTGGCATTGCCTTTCTTTGCGACTGGAATGAAAACTGACCTTTTCCAGTCCTGTGGCCACTGCTGAGTTTTCCAAATTTGCTGGCATATTGAGTGCAGCACTTTCACAGCAAGATCTTTCAGGATTTGAAATAGCTCAACTGGAATTCCGTCACCTCCACTAGCTTTGTTCATAGCGATGCCTCCCAAGGCCCACTTGACTTCACATTCCAGGATGTCTGGTTCTAGGTGAGTGATCACATCATTGTGATTATCTGGGTTGTGAAGATCCTTTTTGTACAGTTCTTCTGTGTATTCTTGCCACCTCTTCTTAATGTCTTCTGCTTCTGTTAGGTCCATACCATTTCTGTCCTTTATCGAAACCATCTTTGCATGAAATGTTCCCTTGGTATCTCTAATTTTCGTGAAGAGATCTCTAGTCTTTCCCATTCTGTTGTTTTCCTCTATTTCTTTGCATTGATCGCTGAGGAAGGCCTTCTTATCTCTCCTGGCTATTCTTTGGAACTCTGCATTCAAATGGGAATATCTTTCTTTTTCTCCTTTGCTTTTTGTTTCTCTTCTTTTCACAGCTATTTGTAAGGCCTCCTCAGACAACCATTTTGCCTTTTTGCATTTCTTTTCTATGGGGATGGTCTTGATCCCTGTCTCTATACAATGTCGGGTATGAGCTAAATCAAATCCCTGCAAATAGTCTTACCTAATAGCAGGGTAAGGAAGAAGATCTTGGATTGCTTTCCTCCTCAACAGATAAGCAAAGGGTAGAAAGCAAGTTGGGGAGCTTCAAGTTTTACAGTGAGAAATCCAGTAGTTCAGCATTAGGACACCCTAGGCACCCGGGACAGATCTAGATTCCTTAGTATTTTTAGGCTACTGTGTGATGCAGGTTCTGATTCTAAAAGCCCTTCTCAGCAGCCCTCGAAGAGAGCTTCTCAGCATCTCCCTCCAACCCTGTATCAGTTTGAAGAATTAATGGGAAGCTTTGCTGCCCTTGGGCTTCCATGGTGCTCAGAGGGTAAAGCGTCTGCCTGCAATGCGGGAGACCCGGGTTTGATCCCTTGGTCGGGAAGATCCCCTGGAGAAGGAAATGGCAACCCACTCCAGTATTCTTGCTTGGAGAATCCCATGGATGGAGGAGACTGATAGACTACAGTCCACGGGGTTGCAAAGAGTTGGACACGACTGAGCGACTTCACTTCACTTGCTGATCTTACATGCACACTGGCACTGTTGAATAGGAAATACCTCTTTGTGAGGTTGAACACTGTCCTTCCAGTTCTTTTACAGGGGTGGTAAGCATAGCCGTTTCCATACTGACACCTCTTCCAATCTCCTTCCAACAGTCTATGTCTCATAATTAGTAGTGGTGGCTATTATTAGAGAACACACTCTTAGCTTTGGTACTTGTCCTTGGAGGTTTCTTGTAGAATGTGATAATGTTCTTGGGCTCTCAACAAACCTGAAGGTGCAGCCCTGACCAACCAATTCCTTTAAAGCTTAATCTGGATAAAATTATTCCTGATATTTCAGCCCCAAGGATACTGCTCTGAGTTGCAATGATGATATTTGTACATCAAAATGAGAGGAATGCCAAGCTTACATGTACCTCTTTTTTTTTGGGGGGGGGATTTGAAAAGAATTCCAATTCCAGTCGTACATAGTAGGTGTTTAATAATATTTAGTCAATAGATATTTGAAATTATTGCTGAGAGCTTCCCATATCTGAAGAAGGAAATAGATAACAAGATACGGGAAGCACAGAGAATCCCAAACAAGATGAACTGAAAGGCTCACACCAATACGTGATTAAAATGACAGAAGCTAAAGACAGAGAATTCTAAAGGCACCAAGAAAAAAACAAAGTCATATACAAAAGAATCCCCATAGGAACTGATTTTTTTTTTTCTTTTAAAACTTTATTTTCTATTGGGGTATAGCTGATTAACAATGTCGCGATAGTTTTAGGTGAACAGGGAAGGGACTCAGCCTTACATGTATCCATTCTCCCCCAAACTCCCCTCTCATCCAGGCTGCCACATTACATTGAGCAGAGTTCCAAGTTCTATACAGTAGGTCCTTGTTGGTTATCCATTTTAAATATAGCAGTGTGTACATGTCCATCCCAAACTCCCTAACTCTCCCTTCCCAGTATCCTTCGTCCTCCCCAGCAAACATAAGTTCATTCTCTAAGCCTGTGAGCCTGTTTTGTAAGTAAGTTTATTTGTAACTTTCATTTTAGATTCCACATATAAGGGAATTCATATGATATTTCTCCTTCTATTTTCTCTCAGTGTGACAATCTCCAGATTCATCCATGTTGCTACAAATGGTATTAATTCATTCTTTTCAATGGATGAATTATATTTCATTGTGCATATGTATCATCTTTATCCTTTCTTCTGTCAGTGGACATTTAGCTTGTTTCCATGTCTTGGCTATTGTAAAGAATGCTGCAGTTAGTACTGGGGTGCATGTATCCTTTTGGATCAAGTTTTTCTCTGGATATATGTCCAGGAGTGGGATGTCAGGGTTATATGGTAGCTCTGTTTTTATTTTTTTAAGGAACTTCCTTACTTCTCTCCATAGTGGATAGGAGCTGATTTTGCTGCAGACACTTTGCAGGCCAGAAGGGTGTAGCATTGATATTTTCAAAGTGCTGGAAGGGCAAAACCTGCAACTGAGGTTATTCTGCCCAGCAAGATGATCATTTAGAATCAAAGGAGAGACAAAGAGCTTCACAGACAAACAAAAGCTAAAAGTTTATTGATTCTAAACCTACCCTAGAAGAAATGGTGAAGGGTCTTCTGTAATTGGAAAATAAAAATTTATAGAAAAGGGTAAATCCCATTAGAAAAGGGCAGTACTTAGTAAGGACTGAGTATCAACCACTTAAATATCTCAGTATGAAGATTTAGACCAAAAATTGTAAAACAATTGTAACTACATTAAAAATTAAGTGAATATACAAGAAGATGTATGACATCAAAAAGACAAAATACGGGGAAGGGAAGCAAAAATTGTAGATCTTTTAGAATGTGTTTGAACTTAAATGATGATCTATTTCTGCTTGTTTTAAATGGGTAAATTTATATGAGCCTTATAGTACCCACAAATCAAACACCTACAATGTTTAGTGATGGCCGAAGCTGGGACCCTGTGAATTTTGAGCAGGTGGCCTTCAGCCTAGACTTAAATTTGTAACTTGTAATACAGGACAACTTGAGCCTGCCTCTCACTTCCCCGTCTCCCCAGTACCATGCATGTGATGCTCTCTGACTTGAAAGACCTGACCCAACATATTTGTCAATTGAAATTCTGTATGTCCTTCAAAGTCACTAATGCTCCACTTCTTTCCCAAAGCCAGCATCACTTCATTGTATTTGAAATGTTCTCTCTCCCCTACATTCCCAGAACACTTACATAGTCCTTGTATGGTATTCTCTATTAAGTACTTACAGCCCCTTAATTTCACAGACAGCTACATATGACTCACTCCCTTGGTTAATCAGAAGTTTGAGATAAAAATAGCTCACAGTTTTCAGCCTTTCTGCATTCTGGTTGTTAGGCTAAACACAGCATATGGATTATTTATTTTAGGATTAGATTATATTCTAATGACATTTTGATAACTGTATAATTATGATCTATTACTTATGTGATATACCATGTTATTTATAATATATATTTGTAGCACTTTTTTTTTTGTATTACTTTTATATCAATTTACAGATGGCAAAATAGTCACAGAGGCCAAGTAAGTTGTCCAGGATGGTTTGGCAGTGGCCTGTCCAGTGTTTGAACTTAGACTGTCCAACTCTTCAACCTTAAACACTGTACTGGGCTTCATCCTTATGTTCTACAAAGACTGTTGCATATAGTAGAATATCAGTCAATATTTGTATTAATGTTAGAACTTTTTAAATGTATAATGAGCTAGTGGGTCGAAAATCTGTCGTTTAAAATTGACATGTAAATTCTTTTGAAGTAAACAAATATAGATACCTCAGTTTGATATTCTCCATAACTTTTCATTTGCTTTGACAATCTTTTCAGAAATGGTAGACTATAAATTTCATCCTGAGTTCTGATTGCTCTTTGTTATCATATACTAATAGTTTGTAGCTGTAGGTTAGATGCTAATTTTGTTTTATAGAAACAGAAAACTCTTAAAAGTTATAGATTTATAGAAAGTTTTGTAGAAAGCACACAGATCTTGTATACCACTTATGCTGTTACTTTCATTGGTAGAATCTTAACTGTCTATAGTACAGTGTCAGAACCAGGATGTTGGCATTGGTATAAGGTATGTGTTTAGGTCTCTTGTTGAATCACATGTGTAGATATATGTAGTTGCTGTTATAATCAAGAGACAGAACTATGCTGTTACCACCAAAATCTCCCTCATGCATCCCTTTACAGTCATAAGTCATACCCCATGCCGCCACCCCTATCCTGCCCTTACCTTTTTCCATACAACAGTAGTCTTTTCTCCCTTTCTGTGGTTTTGTCATTTCAGGAATCTTGTATAAATGGATTCAGACAGTGGGCGGCCTTGTGAGATTGGCTCTTTTGTTCCCTCAGCACAATGACTTTGAGGTCACTTTAAGATGTTGCATGTATCAACTGTTCATTCCTTCCTACTACTGTGTGGTATTTCATGGTATGATGAATATGCTTTAATACATGTAACCATTCACCTATTATAGGCTATTTTGGCTGTTTTCAGTTTTTAGTTATTACAAATAAAGCTGGTGTGAACAATCATGTACAGGTTTTGTGTGGACAGCTGACAAAGTTTTTGTTTCAAGGCAATGATGTCCAGGCTTGTCATTGCTGGACTGTATGTTAAGTGTGCATTCAGGTTTTAAACTATCAAGCTGTTTTCTGGAGTAGTTTTACCCTCCTTCCAGCAGTGTATAGAAGATCCAGTGTCTCTGCATCCTCACCAGCATTTGGTGTTATCAATGTTGTTTGTCTTAGAAGTTGTGCGAGTATGCATATGTGTCCTATCTCCTGTGGACTTAATTTTCATTTCCCTAATGTCTAGTGATATTATATGTCTTTTCATATGCTGATTTGCCTTCAGTAAAATGTTTCTTCATGTCCTCACCCATTCTCTAATTGGATTTTTTTTTTACCGTTGCATTTTGAGAACTCTTTATGTATTCTAGATATAAGTCCTTTGTTAAATAGAGAATTTGCAGATATTTTCTTCTTGTCTGAACTTGTTTTTGTCATCATTTTTAAGATAGAGTTGAATCCTTTTCCAGGGCCATAATTGTGGGTTCAAAAAATAAAAGTACGGAATGATACCAGGGCTATGGGTGGGTTAAGTCACTTCAGTCATGTCTGACTCTTGGCATCCCTATGGACTATAGTCCATCCGTGGGGCGCCTCTGTCCATGGGATTCTCCAGGCAAGAATCCTGGAGTGGGTGGCCATACCTTTCCACAGGGGATCTTCCTGATCCAGGGATCGAACCCGCATGTCTCCTGTCTCCTGCATTGGCAGGCGGGCTCTTTACCGCCAGCACCACCTGGGAAGCCCTGCATGCCCTCGACTCTGTCAGGAACTCCTGGAGAGCTGCGTCAGAGGAAAGAGTGCCATCTGCTGAAGTGCAGGGACCGGTTCTCCAGCACAGTGACGATGTGGGGAGGAGCGGGCTCCATCAGAGTCAAGCTGGAAGGACTGTGTACCATTCACGCGGAGAAGGTTACTATGACTGTGCAGTAGAAAGCCACCACCAGCCCTTGCCAGGCTGAGGGGCTGTTGTTGACTTAGTACACTAAGTCTCTTGACAAATAGGTAACCAAGGTAATAAATAAGAGACGACATGGGTATTAGCTGATTTCAGACATCTCTCACTTGCCTTAGCTTTGTTCCTTCCAAGTAATTAAATCCTTCTGTCTAATTAAAGCAATACCTTGCTATTAGTTCTAAGCATGTTTATAACACGTGCCTTAAAGTGACATATGCAATAGACTTATCCAACCTTTGTTTTTGAGTGGGTTATCTTACAGATTTTTAGCTTTTATTAAATTTGAACTCTCACATTGTATAAGTACTTTTTGCATGTAGCATAATATGAAAACTTTCCTTTTGTAGCAGGACATGAGGATTCACTGATAGCGCTATCTTATTTTCCATGCATTTTGGTTGCTGAGAGTATAAATATGTTTACAGTTATAAAATTTAGTTGAAATTGGTTCAATTAGATATTTAGAAATACCTATTTTTAATTATCATGGAGTGCAAAACTGTATTTTTCTATATGTGAGATAAATGGCAGCTTTAATATTTCTGGTGTAAAGACTTGATGGTCCACCTCAGGAAAAATTAAAGTTTGAAAAAAATTGACTTTACCTTTATAAAACTAATTTGGGAGGTGAACAACTAGAAGTAGTAATGCCCACAGGTAGACCATTTCGGTGAGTTCAGATAAGTGGGCAGCAGAGTTTTGAGGATCCCTCCTATGCCTACAGAGGAAATTGGCACCATGTTGCATGTTTGGCAGATCAGTTTAGGCATGCATTCCTGGCCATTCTCTTTACTCTTATTTTTTATATAAGTCTATTTAGAAACAGTGTAACTTTGATTCCACATTCAGTTGCTAGTGCTGTGGCAGATGTTTCCAGGAACAATGTTTGATATTGCTGTTAGAAGTACTCATGAAGTGGACATGGCAATGTTATTTGGATACAGGTAAAAGATGAATATGATTTACAGATTTCTTCTTATTTTTTTTTTTTATTTTTTTCTTATTTTAGAAAAATAAACTCAAAAGAAAAACATACCTGTTGGCAACATGAAACTATAAAAGAAGATGTAAAATTCTAGAGTAAATATCCTCTTTTCCTTCTCTGTGTTTTTGGATTCTTAAAAGTAATTCTCTTCTCTCAAAGTTTAGTAAATTCAATTAAACTTTATAAAAATGAGGGACTTCCCTGGTGGGCCAGTGGCTAATACTGTGCACCCAATGCAGGGAGCCTGGGTTTGACCCCTGGTCAGGGAACTAGATCCCACATGACACAACTTAAAAAAAAAAAAAAAAAGAAAAAAGAACCCATGTGCCACAACTAAGACCTGTTAGAGCCAAATAAATAAATAAATTGGAAAAAAAAATTTTCTGTAATAATGAAGCAAAATTTATGTGCCTATTTTGCTACCTCGCTTTCTCTCCCATTTTAGGGTAATCAGATTTCCCCCCAACATTTTCTGATGAAATTATCAAAAGTAGAGCAAAGTTAAGAGAGTTTTATAAGAACATTGATATACCTAGCATCTAGAGTCCTTCTATTAATCTATCATATATTGATGTGTTTCAAAGTAAATTGCATATGTTTAACATGCAAATCACTGAGTTCAATACTTTTTTTTTTCAATATTTATATATTTATTTAAAGTTTAGTGATAGAATTCACAAATCTTAATCATGCGTTAGCTGAGATATGACAAAAGTTTACACTATTTTAACTCAAACTTACCAAGATGCAGAATATTTCTATCACTGTAGAAAGTTCATGCTCCTTGACCATCAGCACCCATCTCCCAGAGATTAGTTAGTTCTAGGATTTCATATGAAAAAAACTATACAGTATATACTCCCGTGTGTCTGTCTTCATTCACTTGGCATGTTTTTTGGAATTCATCCATAATGTCACGTGTATCAGTAGTTTGTTCCTTTTTATTGATAGGTGTTACTTCCTTGTATGAATATACGACAGTTTATGTATTCTTCTCTTTATGCATACCTGAGGTTTCAGGCTTTTAACCTCAGGAAATTTTAGAGATTGTGCAATAGCACTTCATTTAAAACTATAGTGTCTCTTACTCAGCTATCTCTTGCCTGCAGTTTTGGAAACTCTTTGCTATTCATAAATTTTATAATCTCGATGTTTATGTATATGTCTAACTTGTCTGCCTTGAGCAAAATTTTTGGACTTTAAATATCAGCTCTTCCTCTGAAGCCCAAGGGACATTGAAATGAGCTTCAACTCCCCCTTTCCCCCCACCTTAGGATCATCTTAGGAAATGCTCTGGCTAAGTGTCTATAGTGTTAATAGACTTGGATTTAAATTCCAGTCTTTTTTTTTTTTTTTTTTTTTTACTTTGTAGAGAAAAAAAACGTAGTTCAGTTTTTAGCCTGTGGAACAGGTTCTTGATGGGACTGTTGGTAATGTTGGTGAACAAGTAGGATTAGCAAATATATTTACAAAAATTTAATATACCCATAAGAATGATGCATAAATGTATAACCTTAGGGAGACCAGGAAAACAGCTTTTTAAAAAATGATTTTGAAGTCTTTCTTCTGATTCTTGTCTGTGAAGAGCCATTCAATCAGCATTCTTAAGTTAACTGCACATAAGCATGTAGCAACTATATTCAAAACTGATCACAGTTCATTTTTTACCATCTGACTTTCAAAGTTAGGGAAAGTTGATCTGTATTGTAATGCCATCATATTTTTGATTCATCTTTATATAACTGAAACCTTTCCAGTGTATATTTTAAGGCTACTAAGATGATCAGGGAGGCCTGGCGTGCTGCGATTCATGGAGTCACAAAGAGTCAGATACGATTGAGCGACTGAACTGAACTGAAGATCATCTAATGGGCTTCCCTTGTGGCTCAGATGGTAAAGAATCCGCCTGCAATGCAGGAGACCTGGGTTCGATCTCTGTGTTGGGAAGATCCGCTGGAGAAGGGGAAGGCTAACCAATCCTGTGTTCTGGCCTAGAGAATTCTGTAGACTGTATAGTCCATGGAGTTGCAAAGAGTTGGACATGACTGAGCGACTTTCACTTTCACGATCATCTAACTACTCAGGAGATTGTCTTGGAACCCTCTTCTTTAGAACTTTGAATGTACATTGGTTATGTTATCTGTGGATGGGAAATGAATATATTGACATCCTGACTGGACAAATTTATGTGGAGGAAGTTGTTTTGTGATTGTTTTAAAGAAAAGATTTTTGTTTTTTTTTTTTTCTCGGTTGCTAAGTCGTGTCTGACTCTTGCGACCCCATGGACTGTAGCCCACTAGGCTCCTCTGTCCATAGAATTCTCTAGGAAAGAGTACTGGAATGGGTTGCCATTTTTTTCTCCAGGGGATCTTCCTGACCCAGGGATTGAACCCGTATATCCTGCACTGCTGCTGCTGCTGCTAAGTCGCTTCAGTCGTGTCTGACTCTGTGCGACCCCATAGACGGCAGCCCACCAGGCTCCCCCCGTCCCTGGGATTCTCCAGGCAAGAACACTGGAGTGGGTTGCCATTGCCTTCTCCAATGCATGAAAGTGAAAAGTGAAAGTGAAGTTGCTCAGTCGTGTCTGACTCCTAGCGACCCCATGGACTGCAGCCCACCAGGCTCCTCCGTCCATGGGATTTTCCAGGCAAGAGCACTGGAGTGGGTGCCTTTGCCTTCTCTGCTTCTGCACTGCTGGGGATTCTTTACTGCTGAGCCACCAGGGAAGCCCCTTGTTTATTTAGTAGGAAAAAGCACATCCTGTGTTGTGTACCAGTTGCAGAATATATATGATGGGGTGGTTAGGTATTTGCCTAACAGTACATATACTTAGAAGATGGATGATGATAATTGGTAAATATCTGTATACAGATCCAATAGGATATGCTTTTCATTGTCTGAACTTGTTTCAGAAAGACCTCATGAAGTTGGATAGCCTCCAAAGCTTTCAGAGAACAAAAGAGATGATCAAACTTATAGGTGCTCAGAGAGAAGCAAGGAGAAAAGAATAGAATAATGACTTTGAAATCCTAAAGAAAACTTCAAGTGGAGGGATGGTGTCCTTTAGAAAGTCTGTGAATAAGAGCAGCAACAAAATTAGCTTTCTGAGAATTAGAAAGTTTCCCCCTCCCTTCTGTGTTTTACATGTTTATATCTCATTCTCCTGCAAAGTGATTGACTTTTCTGTTTGTGTGAATGCTTACTCTTTTTCCTTCATTTTTTGTTTCTGGTTGGGATCACCCTCATAAATTCAGTCATCTCCCAAAACCTTGTTCAGACATCACATCTATAGGCAAGTTGCATGATTACTCCTTCCATTCCTTCAGAATTAGCTACCGATAGATGACTGTCTCTACCTCCTCTGTGTTGTTTCTGTAACTTTTAACATATTCTTTATTCTTGTTCATGACTGGTGTTCCCAGCAGTGGTGTTGCATTGAAAGTAACATGTTGGATATCCAACATGCATGAATAGTAGCAGCAGCAGCAGCAATAATCCGGACCTGTTTGGATTGTTCTGGGCTGGATTTCATTCTAAACTTTTTGCATGAAGTATCTCATTCAAGCTCATTCTAATCCTATAATTTAAATTCTGTTATGTCTAATTGTGTATTTCATTGCATTTCAAGCATATGAAGAAGGAAGATGAGAGGAAAATCCCTGCTGCCTCATCCTACATAATCACTTCCTTACTTTGGATGTAAACCATGTCCATCATTTGGCTTATTTTGAAGCAAATCCCAGATGTTGGATTTTATTCTAAATATTTCTCCATGTATCTCTGAGGGTTCTTTGAGAAATATTACTGTGTCATTATCATCCTAAAAGTAATTAACTGTTTAATAGCATGAATTTCTAGGTCAAAGTTTAAATTTTACTGGTTGTCAATGTGGTCTTCCCCGGTGGCTGAGATGGTAATGAGTCTAGCTTCAGTGTTCGATCCCTGGGTCAGAAGATCACCTGGTGAAGGGAATGCTACCCACTCCAGTATTCTTGCCTGGAGAATTCCATGGACAGAGGAGTCTGGCGGGCTACAGTCCATGGGGTCGCAGAGAGTCAGACACTACTGAGTGACTAACACTCTCACTTTTTTACTCATAAATATATTTCTGTAGTTTTCCTGTATCAGGATTCCAATAAGGCCCATGCATTGCACGTGGTTCATGTCTCTTAAGTCTTCTGTGTACAGGTCCTCTCTACTTTGTTCTAGTAGTTTATTTGTTAAAGAAACAAGGTTATTTGTTCTGTTGTTCTCTATAGTCTGTTTTGCTGATTTCATTCCATGGTGATGTTTAACATATTTTTCTGGTCTCTTTATTTATGTAAACTGTTATTCAGATCTAGAACCTCAAATTTTTGTGGGGGAGGGAAGGACTGTTTCATAGCTGTTTTGTGCACTCCAGGAATTACACAATATAGTTATTTCACTTTGTTAGTGGCTACAGATAACTTCCTAGAGCTGTTTCTTTATGGGTTTGCAAAATGGGAGTAGTCCATTACTCATTCTTCATTTCTTAATGGGGATAGTACTAAAGAGATTGTCATCAACTATTTGCATACCCTGAGGGACTGATAGACCGGTTGTAGAGGAAAGGCAAATTTAACACTTGACTATTTTCTTTTTCCACTAGTTTTCAGGAAATTGTATTGGTTCCTTCTAGAATCTGTGAAGGAGACTAGGCACCTTCTCACTGCGTATGCATGTTATGAGCACATGGGTATAAACCTTTTTGATCTTGGTCTGTTTAAGAACTACTGTTCTGTTTGCTCCAGTTTCCTTATCTTTTAGCCAGTAGGAGCCACTTCAGGCTGACAGTTTTTGAAGGCGTCCTTGCTTTCTGCTGTGACAAAATCTTCCAGGCTCAGCTTGTACATTTCCTTCCCCAAACTAGGATCCACTGTTCTCCATGGAGCCCTCGTTTCTCTTAGTGGGGAATAGTACTTTGAGAACCATGATTTGGAAGCAATTGTTATTACTTGGTTGGTCACTGTATCTAGGCTTTTTTCCCCAGGGGAAAAAAAGAGCATGTGTTCCTCTTGAGTTTACGTTGGTATTTCTAACAAAAATTTAGGATTATACGGTGGTAATTTGCTTTTATATTTTTTGCATCTCTTTTCTTCAACGTACTTCCTAAAGAATTAACATATGTTTGGAGTGTTATGTGTTCTTGCTTGAGAGAGGGAGAGCACTGATTCATAAGTTTTGAAGCCTGGGGAGTGTCCCGTGAATCATATCATTACAGGGAGGTGTTAAAGACAGATTACTGGAGAGTGAGAGGAGGGATATGGGCCTGAGGTCTGGCTCTGCCAATTTACCTGTCACTTGTTTCCTTGTCTTGTAAAATGAAGGCAGTAATTTACCTCCCAGTCTTTTTATGGGAGATAATTTATGTGAAAATCTATATAAATTACTAGCATATCATAATAGAAGTCACCTTCCCAGCTTATTAAAAAGATCAGAGTCTTTGACTATTGGATTTTGATTAGCTTTTTTGGGCAAGATTTGTTTATTCTTGCAGGGTGTGTGTGTACATTTATATATATGGTGCTTGAATATCCTTCTTAATTATTTCATCTCTATAGTTAAATGTATATGTCTTTAAGCTTCTTCTGAAATGACTATTTGATAGCTTAATATTCATTTGGCTTAAATATTACATATTTTGTTTATAGTGTTACAAAGACTTCCCCAATGGTTCAGCAGCAAAGAATATGCAAGAGACAGAGAGGACGTGAGTCTGATCCCTGGGTTGGGAAGATTGCCTGGAGAAGGGAATGGCAATCCACCCCAGTGTTCTTCCCTGGAGAATCCCATGGACAGAGGAGCCTAGGGGACTGCAGTCAAAAGGGTCACAAAGTGTCAGATGTGATTGAGTGACTAAGCACACCCGTGTGTACACACACACATAAAATGGTGCGTTGCGAAGTGGGTATAGAAAGGAGGATCAAACTAGAGGAGAATTTTACATCAAAGCTTGTTCCTTGTTACTTCCCTTCTTACTGATGACTCCTTGCTTCTCTTATCCAGGTAGACCCTGGAGTCTACCTCTATGTGTATATATAACCTTTCCCTTGGTAGGATTTCACTTTAGAGTGTTAACATCACGACTGGAAACAAACAGCAAAGTACAGGTCAAGTTCGCTAGCTGATGACAAGTGCTAGGAGTTTGATGCTAGGCTCATCAAGGGTTTTTCCTAGATAAGACTCTAAAAGTATTTTTTGGCTGTTATTGACTGCATTTTTTAAAATACTCTTTCTAATTTCTCAAAGCACCTTTTCTATCTTGGTGCCTTGTTTTTCTGCTTGAGATCAGATAGAAAAGTGGCCAGATGCTTTGCTAACTACTGGTACTTCCATGGTTCTGCCTTCAGGTCCCCGTTTTTTTGTTAGCTTCTTGCCGTCTAGTGCTCTTAAGGCCTTGAGTTTAGCCTTAAATTATTCTAGCCTTAATATCTTGTGCTTCACTTCCTTTCTAACTTTTCTTCCCATGTGTCTGTGATAATTTTCTAAAACTCACACTTGATTGTTTACAACTACATTCTACTGCACTTTAGCCAAACTTTACAGTTGGCAATGGTGTTCTCTCTACGGCCTCACCTTTTTTTTTTTTTTTTTCCATTTCTTTTTATTAGTTGGAGGCTAATTACTTTACAACATTGCAGTGGTTTTTGTCACACATTGAAATGAATCAGCCATGGATTTACATGTATTCCCCATCCCGGTCCCCCCTCCCACCTCCCTCTCTCCCCGATCCCTCTGGGTCTTCCCAGTGCACCAGGCCCGAGCACTTGTCTCATGCACCCAACCTGGGCTGGTGATCTGTTTCACCATAGATAATATACATGTTTCGATGCTGTTCTCTTGAAACATCCCACACTCGCCTTCTCCCACAGAGTCCACAAGTCTGTTTTATACATCTGAGTCTCTTTTTCTGTTTCGCATATAGGGTCATCATTACCATCTTTCTAAATTCCATATATATGTGTTAGTATACTGTAATGGTCTTTATCTTTCTGGCTTACTTCACTCTGTATAATGGTCTCCAGTTTCATCCATCTCATTAGAACTGATTCAAATGAATTCTTTTTGATGGCTGAGTAATATTCCATGGTGTATATGTACCACAGCTTCCTCATCCATTCGTCTGCTGATGGGCATCTAGGTTGCTTCCATGTCCTGGCTATTATATACCCCAGTGTTCATCGCAGCACTGTTTATAATGGCCTCACCTTTTATTGATAAAATCCTTTTACAGTGTCTCTATATAGACATTCATAAAATTCATTTGCATTTTACCAATAACTCTGTTTCTATGTGGTGTTAAAAATTGTTGCTATTCTTAAATATTTCTAGTATGAAATCAAAGAATAATATTACACAACTTTGAGAACAAAAGGAAATAGATAACCCTGTTACTTTTTATGATCACTGTTATTCATGTGTCTTTTGTCTCCTGATCTCATTTCCATAAGTTTTTGTACACAGGTCTAGAGCACATTTTTGTTGTTTTTTAGGCTCATGCCCAATACATTTGCATGTCAGAAATACTTTGTATGTCCTTTCATAGAAATTATAAGTAACACTGAAAGACAAATTTTATTAAGTTTATTGCTTTGTTCTCAGTTGGTAAAATGTAATAATTTTTAAAGATAGATAGTTTCATTATTCAAGGTTTTACAAAATATCCAAATATTGCGTTCCTGTCCTATGTTTAACAGTTTATTATATTTCCTTCCAGATTTAACATACGTCTAGCTTTAATATACCATCAGTTTAAAGAATGCATAAGGTCTAAGATATGTGTGTAACAAGTTTAACTGTTCTTCTACTATTATATGTTTACCAATTTCTAGTATTTTACTCTTGCAAACACTTGGGGTGAACATTTTTTATACACATAGATTTTTTATATTTTGGATTGCTTCTTTAGATTAGAATCCCAGAAGTAAAATAACTAGGTTACAGTAATAGTTTTATAACTCTTGATTTATATTCCTGGATATGAAGGCTATAATAGTTTATGATACTGTTAGCAAATTGGTTAGTTTTCTCTTTTGTGTAATTTCTCCCCTGCCTCCCTCTCTCCTCCTATAATATATGTTACACATTTTTTTTTTTGAGGTTTAATATTTCCATTAAGCTTCTAAATAGTTGAGATCTCTGCTTTGGAAAGCCCCGTGGTTTTTGGACAGGAAAATGAGCATTTTACTGTGGTGGGGCTAAGGAGATGGATGTAGATGAGGTGTGGGGTCATGAGAGATCCTGGCAGGGAGAAGTGGTGGTTGGAGGATGCCAGAGCAAAACTGAATTTGATTTCCTAGTTTTTTCTGGTATTACTCCTGATAAAAAGTATCTCTAAGGTATAAAATTTCAAAGCCCTATGTTAAGGAATAAAGCTGTAACTAGATTTTTTTGAATGGTAAAGTTAGATCCTTGGTTATCAAGCAGTGGTCTCAATCTATAAAGATTATGACTTGTGTACTTCAGAGAAGATGTTATAGCCAGGTTTCATAGTTGGGAACCTACTGCGTATCAGGGATATACAAATAGGGAAGTCTGGTGTTCCCTAGCAAATCGTTAAAGAGCATGTGTTGCTTAGCAACCCTACAAGTTTACTAAAATGATGTCATAGAGATCATCTACTACTTTATACAGAAATCATTAGGCATGCCAGTGTTTCTGAATGAATGTGGTCATGTGCATTTAAATAACTGAGGAGTTGAGATCTAACACTACAATGTGGTGAATTGATTTTCACACATTGAGTATTATTGCTCACTATCTATTTATACTGGCTTTAGCTAAGTGTGATTTTGTTATCTAGAATGAGCTGGACTTTGGAAGTGGTATTTTTGTCAGCCATTTGAGAGAATGTAACATTATTATTCCATTGGCTATGCCATCAGAAGCTATGCTGAGATTATTTTGACCTTTAAATGATTATGCGTTAATTATATTTCATGCTTGTATTCTTTGTAGATGCTTCTTCATATGACAGTGTGAACCCTGATGTGAATGATAACATATAGCAGCCTGTTTCTGCAGAGTTTCAGACTCCCTTGAGCCCAACAGTATCATCCTATCATTCTAGGATCCAGTTTGTCATTCTTTATTAGGCCTTTAGTTTCCTCCCTGACTAGTTGGGTGATCATCTGTCAGATGTCCTTGGGCAAGTGTCTTTTAACCCTTTTGAGGCTGGCTTGATGATCCATAAACTGGGAATGCCAGTAAATCCTAGCCTGCCGCCCCTGACAGATTGGTACCAACAGGAGCCCAGAAACTCTAACTAGGGTGGGCAGGGAGCCTTCGGGAACCAGGTCTTAGGGTCGGGATTGGGGAAGCTGAACAGCAAAAATCTGTTTATGATGGAGGTCAGAGGATAGCATTTTAAATGCAGTCTTCAAGTCTGATGCAGATAGGCATTTAGAGCGGGAGGTGAGACAGAACGTACAAACCAGGTATGCCCAGGAGTGACTGTAATTTGAAGGCCATAATTTCTAGAATAGAATTTCTAGGAAGGTCGGATTCATAAGGATGCAAATAGATGTTATTACTGTTATTAATTATTTTTTACAGTACTTAGTTTGTTCCAGGCACTGTGGGACATACTTTGACATATAATAAAATTGTGTCCATGATACTCTTTGTAAAGGTAAGTATTATTTCATTTTTATCAGGTGAGGAATCCAGTATCAGAAAGGCTCAGTGGTATTACCCGAACGGTGGCCGTGAGATAGGCATGTGAGCTGTCTGAAGCCAGTGCCTGCAGTTGAACTGCTCTCTCACTGTCTCAGTGGTCTGTTTTCTGTTTGTCTTTCCAAACACACTCCTTACTTCCCCTGTCCTCACCAGCCGTGTCGAGGAAGGGTGGTGACCTTCCGTGCTGCTTTCACAGGTTCCCCGCCCTCCTGGCTGCCGGAACTGTTCAGTGAAGGGGTGGAGTGCTGAAGGGAGAACATAGGGCCAAAGAAAAGGATGATTTTTCAGTGTCCTGGCTCCCTCCCCGTCAGGCTGGCTGGCTATCTCTTCACCCACCGCCCTGTCTCTTTTCAGGGAAGCCTCTCTTTGCCTTTCAGGGAGGGGCTGATTATTGATAATAGACCTGGCACACGCCACTCTCCCCTTCTGGTTTCCATAAACCTTGCCAATACTTTTTAGAAGTAGACTCTTCACTAAATTCTCTTGAATTACCCTGTTGGAGAATGCCCTCTGTTTTTGTCAGAACCCTAATTATTGTACCAGCTCACCTATTTTGAGCAAAAGAACCATGCTGACTGTTTGGCAGTCAACAAATAGTATCTACAAAACATGACACGCTGTGGAAGTTATAGTACGGTAACTAAAAAAGCAATAGCCATACCATAGACCCTACCTGTTTAAAAAGTGTTATCTAGGAAGATAGTATATTTAAAATGATAATACAAGGCAGTGTGAACTCACTGTTATATGAGTTCAGAGACTAGAGGGTTCTCTGTGGGGGGGTCACAGAAGGGATGAGTAGATACTTAATGCTTTTAAGGACAGGTAACGATTTAGTCAAAATGGAAAAAAGGAACTTGCAAAATGTGTTTGGCAGAAAATGAATAGATGAGTCTAGGTGGGGCTAAGGCCTCCTGTGAGGGGACAGGTGAGCTACATACCCACATTGATAGTACTTTCTCTTTTTTTGTTTATAATTTAGATTTTTTTAAAAAATGTTTTGTATCCAAATCAATGTTGTATTTATGGTTGTTCATGATTATTGCTTATTGTAAATGAAAGCTGGTTTGAAGTAGTGATGCCTCAACAAGGCCTTTCTGAAGACGATTTTTTTTTGCGTATCTATTTACTCTGTACGTCAGGCCTGCACTTGTTTGGACACACCATGATGCTAATTCATACTCTTGGTTTAACAACACTTTCATATAATTATCTTTACTTTGTAATTACAGCAATAAAATCCATTCTTTGGGAACTATTCCAGTATTTAGAATACTGAAAATAGGAGTGCTTAGTCCCAGTTGTCACAGTGATTTTTCCAGTGCTTGAATTTCTAAGAAATCAGCTCCTATTGTCCTTCAGAATAACACTGACAGATAATAAATTCTCCTTATAGAGAAGGCAGCTCTTTGTAGAACCTGAAAAGGAAAACTTTAAATCAAAAAGAATATTCACAAAAAGGACTTATGTTCTTCTGTTTAGAAATATTGAGAGGGAAGAAGAAATCATAAAACCATCTCAGGGAAAAACAGCCTGGAGGCTTAAAGATATACTTTACCTTGTTTAGAAATTAGATTGGTTCATACCTAGGGACGGGACTGCGCTGCAGGAGAGAGGATGTGTGTGTGGGTCTGTGGTCCTCTGAATCCTCCGGTTTTATGGCGTTCCTTGGGAAGTGATAGGGCTTCCCTGGTAGCTCAGACGGTAAAGCGTCTGCCTACAATGTGGGAGACTCGGGTTTGATACCTGGGTCGGGAAGATCCCCTGGAGAAGGAAATGGCAACCCACTCCAGTATTCATGCCTGGGTGAGGAAAGATCCCCTGGAGAAGGAAATGGCAACCCACTCCAGTATTCATGCCTGTTAAATCCCATGGACCAAGGAGCCTGGGGGGCTACAGTCCAGGGGATCGCAAAGAGTCGGACAGGACTGAGCTACTTCAGCTCTTCAGCTCAGCTTGGGAAGTGATACAGTGTTACCCCTAAGCTTGTCTCTAAGTATCTGTTGATTGCTGATCTCTGCTGTGCTTAGGCCTGGACTGAAGCCCGGAGGGAAGCCCTTGAACCAAAGGAGAAGGGGCAGTGGAATGAGCACGTGAGCATTGCGGGCCACATGTGTTCAGATGGCCTTTTACCAGGCAATGGCAATTGCATAAACCGAACACTGGCTGCAGTGTTGCCTCTTATTAACTATACATAGGAATTTAGTGACATGCTTTTCCGAGTAGTTGAGTAGATATCATCACAGGGAAGCATCAAAACCACAATGAGGTACCATTATATGCCAGTCAGGATGGCTGCTATCCAAAAGTCTACAAGCAGTAAATGCTGGAGAGGGTGTGGAGAAAGGGGAACCCTCTTACACTGTTGGTGGGAATGCAAATTAGTACAGCCACTATGGAAAACAGTGTGGAGATTTCTTAAAAAGCTGGAAATAGAACTACCATATGACCCAGCAATCCCACTTCTGGGCATACACACCGAGGAAACCAGATCTGAAAGAGACACGTGCACCCGTGTTCATCGCAGCACTGTTTATAATAGCCAGGACATGGAAGCAACCTAGATGCCCATCAGCAGACGAATGGATGAGGAAGCTGTGGTACATATACACCATGGAATATTACTCAGCCATTAAAAAGAATTCATTTGAATCAGTTCTAATGAGATGGATGAAACTGGAGACCATTATACAGAGTGAAGTAAGCCAGAAAGAGAAAGAACATTACAGCATACTAACACATATATATGGGATTTAGAAAGATGGTAACGATAACCCTATATGCAAAACAGAAAAAGAGACTCAGATGTATAGATCAGACTTGTGGACTCTGGGAGAAGGCGAGTGTGGGATGTTTCAAGAGAACAGCATCGAAACATGTATATTATCTATGGTGAAACAGATCACCAGCCCAGGTTGGGTGCATGAGACAAGTGCTCGGGCCTGGTGCACTGGGAAGACCCAGAGGGATCGGGTAGGGAGGGAGGTGGGAGGGGGGACCAGGATGGGGAATACATGTAAATCCATGGCTAATTCATTACAATGTATGACAAAAACCACTACAATACTGTAAAGTAATTAGCCTCCAACTAATAAAAATAAATGGAAAAAAGAAAAAAGAGTTCACCACCATTACATGGAAAACTCTTTAGAGTTGGTGTGCCATGAGCTAGGGAGATTTCTGATAGCTGTCGATAGTAAGAGTAGCAAAAGGGCATCTATATGAGACTACAGTTATTAAAACATGCCTCTCCTTACTATGAGACTGAGAAATATAGTCTGCCCACTGTCACAAAGAAGGCCATCCTGGTATTCTTCTAAAATAAGATAGGATTTCATTATATGTGTCTATTTGCTTCCAGGATTCAGCTCTTTTCTCCCTGTGATGAAAGTTCTAGTCTAGTCCTCATCTCACACTATCCCTTATCTCCAAACACTTGAGGGACATTATTGCTTGAATATCTCATTGCCATCTCAAATAAAGCTTGTCTAAAGTAGAATTGATCATCTTCCTGAAAATTGGGCTCCTTATGTGACTTAAATAGTGGAGAATACCAATCACCTACTTGTTCAGGTTATGAAGTGCAAATTCTTCTGGACATCTTCCCCAGCAAAAGTTCAAATGTGCAGGGCTTTGTATGGAATTTTAGGTTGGTTTATTAGCCTTTTCTGGAGCCAACACAAGGACACATTAAAGACAAAACACTGCTGACTGAGGGGGAAGGGGTGAAGTCAACGGCTCCGCGTCCTGTGTCTGGGTGCTAGTAGACTACTGCCCTTGATAGTCTTGCACTATCTCCTGCCTCTTGTGAAGATTCTTCACTTTGGTGATGCCAGTTCACTTGTTTGTCCTCTGAGGGGCGCTGTCCCATTCTCTACTCTTCTGGTTACACAGCCCATCCAATCTACAGTGTCTTGATAGTTCTCTTTGCTTAGTTACCTTTCTTTACCCTTCAAAACCCCGAGTTATACTTCCCCTACAGCTGACTTTATGTATCTAGGACACCTGTTTTTCCAGTGTTGCATTATAGTGTTTCCATGGGGACACATCTCTTTACTTAGGGACCTAAGTTCCTGAAGGATGGGGACAGTCATTTCTTTACTTAACTCTCCAGAACACCCGCTCCACTTACTAGCATACAGTTTCTTTTTTGACAATCTCAACTGTGCTGATCACGTTACCTTCATGTGTAGTCTGGAATCTTTTTCACATACCAAGATAGACTCTCTTAATACTTAGGACTGCTGTGTTAAGTGAAAGAGAAAAACAGCTCTGTTTTTCTCATGGACTGTTTTAACAATAAACATAAAATATGTTGCTTTTTTCAGAGTTAGAAATTTCTCTTTAAGTGGTGTGAATAACTATAAATTTTTAAGATGTTTTTTTAAATTTTACATTAATATATACTGATTAATAAGTAGTATTCTTAGGATAAATTTTTTCCTTGGGAATAGGCAATTAAAAAAATGTTAGAATCCACTGAATCCCAACTGAGCTTTAGTGTACACATAACATCATATATTCACACTGAATTCCATGTATTCACATATATTTTTATGATACTTATATAAAATATCCTTCCCCAAAGAATCAAGGAACATAAAATGGCAGATATGAACTCACTTTTTAAAGATTGGGAACCATTCGAATTGTTTCTGCTCTTTGCTCTTACTTCCTTCAGATATGAATGCTCAGTGAAAGTGGCTGACTGATCACATCTTTAAATCCTGGGTGGTTTAGGCGGGAGGTACACAGAGGTGCTGGTGTATTTAGATTCTTTCTCAACAGGATTTGGGGGAATTTTTACGTGATGTTAAAGCTGTGAGAATGTAAAGGGGGAACAATTATTTTGTGTATATTTGACAACCATTAATATTTGGTCACTGAGGCCGAGATCAAAGAAAACTGTTACGTCATTGGCTCTACAATAGTATTTGCTTAACTGTATTAAGTTGTTCATTTGCTAAGTCACGTCTGACTCTTTGGAACCCCATGGACTGCAGCACACCACTCTTCCCTGTCCACCACCTCTTGGAGTTTGCTCAAATTCATGTCCATTGAGTCGTTGATGCCATCCAACCATCTTACCTCTGTCGTCCCCTTCTCCTTCTGCCCTCAGTTTTTCCCAGCATCAGGGTCTTTTCAAATGAGTCAGTTCTTCGCATCAGGTGGCCAAAGTATTAGAGCTTCAGCATCGGTCCTTCCAATGAATATTCAGGATTGATTTCCTTTAGGATTGACTGGTTGGATCTCCTTGCAGTCCAAGGGACTCTTGAGAGTTTTCTCCAGCACTGCAGTTCAAAAGCATCAATTCTTTGGCACTCAGCTTTCTTTATGGTCCAACTCTCATATCCATACATGACTACTGGAAAAACTATAGCTTTGACTGTATGAACCTTTTTAGGCAAAGTGAGATCTCTGCTTTTTAATATGCTGTCTAGGTTTGTCATGGCTTTTCTTCCAAAGAGCAAGCATCTTTTAATTTCATGGCTGTGGTCACTGTCTGCTGTGATTTTGGAGCTCAGGAAAATAAGGTCTGTCACTGTTTCCAAATTTTGAGAAATCTTAGGCCCTCTGATATAAAATATGCAACTTTCAAGCATACTTACTTATTAGAAAAAGAAAAAGACATGCGCCCATTCACAATTCTGTATAGAATGTAGGCAACAACTTGCATTTTTTAAAACTGTTTACAAAAAATTTATTCAAGAAAAATATGCATACCTTCTATTTTCCTCAAGCAATTAACTAATTATGTGAGGGGGAAATATGATTTTGCTTTATGGGTTTCTTAAGAAACAACTTGTACTTTTGCTTAGTATGATATATACCATGCAAGGAATTTTCCTGGGTATTACAACTTTGGGCTTCAGTTAAGTTCAGTCACTCAGTCGTGTCTGACTCTGCGACCCCACGAACCGCAGCATGCAGGGCTCCTTGTCCATCACCATGGAATTTACTCATGGAGTTTACTCAGACTCATGTCCATTGACTCAGTGATGCCATCCAACCATCTCACCCTCTGTCGTCCCTGTCTCCTCCTGCCCAAATCTTTCCCAGCATCAGGGTCTTTTCAAATGAGTCAGCTCTTCGCATGAGGTGGCCAAAGTATTGGAGTTTCAACTTTAACATCAGTCCTTCCAATGAACACCCAGGACTGATCTTCTTTAGGATGGACTGGTTGGATCTCCTTGCAGTCCAAGGGACTCTCAAGAGTCTTCTTCAACACCACAGTTCAAAAGCATCAATTCTTTGGTGCTCAACTTTCATTATAGTCCAAATCTCACTTGCATACATGACTACTAGAAAAACCATAGCCTTGACTATATGGACCTTTGTTGACAAAGTAATGTCTCTGCTTTTTAATATGGTGTCTAGGTTGGTCATAACTTTCCTTCCAAAGAGTAAGCGTCTTTTAATTTCATGGCTGCAATCACCATCTGCAGCCCCCAAAAAGAAAGTCTGACACTGTTTCCCCATTATTTGCCATGAAGTGATGGGACCAGATGCCATGATCTTAGTTTTCTGAATGTTGAGCTTTAAGCCGACTTTTTCACTCTCCTCTTTCGCTTTCATCAAGTGGCTCTGCCATAATGGTGGTGTCATCTGCATATCTGAGGTTATTGATATTTCTCTCAGCAGTCTTGATTCCAGCTTGTGCTTCATCCAGCCCAGTATTTCTCATTATGTACTCTGCATATAAGTTAAATAAGCAGGGTGACAACAGACAGCCTTGACATGCTCCTTTTCCTATTTGGAACCAGTCTGTTGTTCCGTGTCCAGTTCTAACTTGCTTCCTGACCTGCATACAGGTTTCTCAAGAGGCAGGTCAGGTGGTCTGATATTCCCATCTCTTTCAGAATTATCCACAGTTTATTGTGGTCCACACAGTCAAAGGCTTTGGCATAGTGAATAAAGCAGACATAGATGTTTTTCTGGAACTCTCTTGCTTTCTTGATGATCCAGCGGATATTGGCAATTTGATCTCTGGTTCCTCTGCCTTTTCTAAAACCAGCTTGAACATATGAAGTTCACAGTTCACGTATTGTTAAAGCCTGGCTTGGAGAATTTTGAGCATTACTTTACTAGCGTGTTAGATGAATGCAATTGTGTGGTAGTTTGAGCATTCTTTGGCATTGCCTTTCTTTGGGATTGGAATGGAAATTGACCTTTTCCAGTCTTGTGGTCACTGCTCAATCTTCCAAATTTGCTGGCATATAGAGTGCAGCACTTTCACAGCATCATCTTTTAGGATTTGAAGTAGCTCAACTGGAATTCCATCATCTCCACTAGCTTTGTTCGTAGTGATGCTTCCTAAGGCCCACCTGACTTCCCATTCCAGGATGTCTGGCTCTAGGTGAGTGATCACACCATTGTGATTATCTGGGTTTTGAAGATCTTTTTTGTACAGTTCCTCTGTGTATTCTTGCCACCTCTCCTTGATATCTTTTGCTTCTGTTAGGTCTGTACCATTTCTGTCCTTTATGAGCCCATCTTTGCATGAAATATTCCATTAGTATCTCTAATGTTCTTGAAGAGATCTCTAGTCTTTCCCATTCTATTGTTTTCGTGTATTTCTTTGCACTGATCACTGAGGAAGGCTTTCTTAACTCCCCTTGCTATTTTTTGGAACTCTGCATTCAGATGGGAATATATTTCCTTTTTCCTTTGCTTTTTCTCTTCTGTCCTTTTCTCAGCTATTTGTAAGGCCTCCTCAGACAGCCGTTTTGCCTTTTTGCATTTCTTTTTCTTTGGATGTTCTTCAGCCCTGTCTCTTGTATAGTGTCATGAACCTCTATCCATAGTTTATCAGGCACTCTGTCTGTCAGATCTAGTCCCTTAAATCTATTCCTCACTTCCACTGTATAATAAGGGATTTGATTTAGGTCATAGCAAAGCCGCCACACTTTGGGCTTAATCCTTTGCTTGTCAATGGTACTGTTTGTCATCTTGTAAGTTAGCAGTCAAATTTTGTTGCTCGACCCTCAGATTCACCTTAATTGTCCATTCTTCTGAGTACTTTATTACCTCAATATTTATTAAATTGAATTTGTTGAGATGCAAAAATGTAGAGTGATCATGTAATTTATTTTGGATAAGTAGAGCCACTTCTCATAAACATCAAAAGTGGAAAATTTCAAATTCCCAGAGCATGTGAAGAACATACTTCTACTATGTTGATTTGACTGATCGTATAATATGATGATGTTTTCTGGATAGTGAGGATCTTCATTTTTTTTTTTTTTTCAGTAATTTATCATTCATTGTGACTGCAATACATTTCTCTCTTCCCTTTTTCTCCAACAATTCTTTGTGGTTCTAGCCAAAGCACTGATTTTTTTTAATAGTAAAGTTAATGTGGGTCTATTGGTTTTATTTTTATTAGTTTCCTCATTAAACATGTTTTAAAATGGGAAATTTACATACATTTATAAAGCATGTATAGTTACTAGAAATACTATAAATTATGAAGTATATCCTTCTACACCTGTATAACCTCTTCCCCCTTCAAGAAATTGAATGCTGCCTGCATCCTCAGAAATCCTCAAGTGCCTTGCTCAAAATTTTTCCCCATTTCCTGGGCTTCCCTGGTGGCCTGAAAGATAAAAATCCTCCTGCAATGCAGGAGACCCAGGTTCCATCCCTGGGTTGGGAACATCCCCTGGAGAAGGGAATGGCTAGCTGCTTTAGTGCTGTTGCCTGGAGAATTCTATGGACAGACGAGCATGGCAGGCTATATCCATGGGATTGTAAGAGTCGGAGACGACTCAGTGACTTTCACTTCCCCAAGGAAACTAGTATCTTGAATTTGTGACTATTACTTCTTGTTTCTCTTTACCACCTAGATACTATAGAATTCTAATATTTCAGTTTAGTATTATATACTTACACATCTAAAATAGGCAACAAAGTAGATGAACATGTCTAATGACAATACAGTTACAATTCTGAAGCCCTCTGAGACAATGTGACAAAAGATTATATTTAAAATATACTTTATAAAAGCTGTCAAAATGCAATAGGAAGACAGACCCATAAAACAGTGGGCAAAGATTTGAAGACACTGGAGAACATGTTCAGCATCACATGTGTATTGGCAAGGATGTGGAGCATTAGAGCTCCCATCAATTGCTTGTAGAAATATAAAATGGTGCAACCATTTTCTAAAATGACCTAACATTGTCTCCAAAGCTAAACATATGTTTACCATACTACCTATAGTTTTCACTAGTAAGTATTTAAGAGAAATGAAACACATATCTAAAAATAAATTTGTCCATGAAAGTCTGTAAAGAGCTTTATTCATCACGGCAAAAGCCTGGAAATGGAAATGTATATCTAACAACGGACTGACACTGGTGGATATTCCGCGGTGGATGTATGAGCATATATGTGTATTTGCCCAGACTCTGAAGGCAAACTTAAAATATGTGCACATGCTTGAATGTCAATTATACCTAAATAAATTTCATACAAAATATATATTTTGTTTATAAGAATGAGATGAGGTTCTTAAATGTCTTTCTTAAAAACTACTTTGAAATTTTACTCTTGACTGCACTGGGTCGTCTTGGCTGTGCACAGGCTTTGCGTCATCGTGGCGAGAGGGCCTGTTCTCCGGCTGCGGTGCACGTGCTTCTCGTTGCGCTGGCTCCTGTTTCTGGAGCACGGACCCCAGAGCACAGGCTCAGCAGTTGTGGTGCACAGGCTCAGTTGCCCCGTGACATGTGAAGTCTTTCTGGTCCAGGGATTAAACCTGTGTTTCCTCACTAGCAAGCAGATTGTTAACCACTGGACCACCAGGGAAGTCTGAAGTTAGATGACAAACTAATGCCTTAAGTACATACAGTTTACATTGTTGTGAATGTAATTCCAAAAATGCATTGAAAATTTAAGAAGCAGCAGCATTTTCTAAATTCCTGAATAGCCTCAAAAAAAAATCACTCCATTAAAACTTAATGATGTATACTTCTTTGTACATTTAATAAAACTGGCCTTACTGTTTTGTAGTCAACATATCCAAATACACATAAAAGCTAAAAATCCTTTTAAAAGCATAATTATGTGCACATAATAATAGAGAGTAATGTGAAGAAAGACTCTAGGATTATATCACAGAACTTAACTACCAGATCTTCTGCTTTCTAATCAGTCACACTATTTCACCTTTTTAAGGTTTTACAGCTATTGTGTCATATTCTGGCACTCTCTCCCCTCCAAAAAACTGTAATTTAGCATCAGGTATATATCGTATTTAATTATCCACTGTATATTCCGTCTCTGTGGCTCTAAGTTCTAAAGATTGCGACTCTGAAAAGTATGTATTCGTTTATATTTCTAAATTATGTCTTCAAATTACAATTGGATATTGTATATGATAATAGTGTAGCTCTCTGGGTTAGAGATAATACAATATGACAATTTTTCTTCCAGTCCTATTTCATATGACTTAGAGTAAACTTTTTTCAGTTAATCAGAAAAATACAGATTGAAAATACAATCTCCAAATAAAACACAAAACATATACATTATATAAAAACAATACATTTAAATAAAACTTCTGATTATAAAATGTGAGCAAGACACAAAATGGGAACATATATTGGTAACACAACAGTATCCCAGGAGGAACAGATACCTAGAATATATCAATATATGCATGCCTTAAAAAAACTGACAACCCAATAGAAAAGTTTTGAATAAAAAACATCACAAAAATGATAAATGCCAAGACACATGTAAGTACTCAAGCCTATTGATTATCAAGGATATAGAAATTAAAATTGTGATGAGACACTACTATATATTTATCCAAATAGCAAAAGGAATAACTCGACTATTGAGTGTAGACTAGGATGTGGAGGAACAAGAACTCTGATGATGGAAATGTGAATTGACACAACTAATTTTTCAAAGTATTGTCATTATCTGGTGATGTTGAAAATGAGTATAATCTTCTGATTCAGTCATGTGTTAAGGAAAGTAGTACACGTATACACTGGGATACATGTGTAAGAATGTTCATTACAACCTTGCTCATTGTAGCCCCAAACTGAGAAAAATGCAAATGATCAGCAAGATAATGGGTAACTAACACCTGTTGTACTAATGAGGGGATTTCATGCAACCATGAAAATGAGCGGACTCTACTCTTATGCAGTAACATGACTGAATCTCAAAAACATTTTTGAACAAAAGCATTCACAAAAAAGTTCCATGAGGGCATGTATGGAAGGCTTCCCTGGTGGCTCAGATGATAAACCACCTGCAGTGCAGGAGACCTAGGTTCAATCCCTGGGTTGGGAAGATTCCCTGGAGGAGGGCATGGCAACCCACTCCACTATTCTTGCCTGGAGAACCCCCCTGGACAGAGGAGCCATGAATTTTGAATTTATGGAAAGTTCAAAAAGCTTGTCAAACTAAACAAATATTGAGAACTCTGTGCAGGCAGACATCTTGGAGATATTGTGGATTCAGTTCCAGACTTCTGCGATACAGCCAATGTTGCTGTAACGTGTGTCACATGATTTTTGTTTGTTTGTTCACTAAAGGAGCTAATTTCTGAAATAGTATATTTTTCACAGTTCCTAGCAGGCAGAACAGATTATCCAATACATTCAGATCATGATTCTTGGAGACCTGTCTCACAGAAAAAGATCAGAGATATGCTGCAGTGGAATAGCAACTCCAAGAGAGCGATAAACCTCTCCCTGAAATAGGTTTATTGCCTTTACTCTTGGTTGTACTCACTGTAGCACTTATCTGGGAGTAGAAGAGAACCCTTATGTCTTTAGAGATGTATTTATTATCACTTCATTTGTTAGAAATATGGATCTCCTACTGTGTTGATTCTCTTTAGTTCTGTAGCTAAATTCCTTGTCTAGGTATCAATAAGTCACTCCTCCAAGGGAATTCTCTCTGTTTTAAGCCACTTTTACATTCAAGGCTTTAGACTGTCCAGTTCAGTCAGCTCTCACTTCTTTCTAAAGTCATGTAATCATATTGCCTAAATTTCCATGTCAGAAATACTTTCCCTTCTCTGATGCAGGGCCATGCCTGTCCCTCCTAACCCTGCTTATCGGTTTCCCACGAGACGGTCCTCCTTGCCTACATCCTTGCCTGCATTGATTGTGCCTCTCTTGCTTCCCAAGTGGAACAGTCATTTCATCTTGCAGAAGTTTTAAGCACCCTTTTCTTGTGTTTTCTGAAGTTATACTTCACTTGCTCATTTTTACTCAACATGTATCAGGAATCTATATACAACATATTAGAAGTTGGGGGGAAACAAAGATGATTATGATGCAGTGTTTGAGAAGATCATGACTTAGGATATACCTGTGCTTAACTGTTCTATGCGGTGATGAGCATTATGTCAACAGGAACTTTGGGGACACAGAAGATGTGGTGAAATCTGTTACTAGAGACTTGAAGGTCAGTATGTGTGCGTGCTAAGTTACTTCAGTCATGTCCGACTCTGCGACGCCATGGACCGTAGCCCACCAGGCTCCTCTGTCTATGGGATTCTCCAGGCAGGAATACTGGGGTGGGTTGCCATTCCCTTCTCCAGGGGAATCTTTCCAACCCAGGGATCTAACCCCAGTTTTGTCTTCTGCATTGGCAGGGGGATTCTTTACCACTAGCACTCTTGGGATGCAGTATCTCTGTTAGGTAACAAATACAGAGCGAAGTATGATAAAACTCAGTAGCCTCAATTGTTGTCTACCAGTCTTTGGGCCAGCTGGGATTTTTCTGGTTTTGAGTATGTTTACTCCTGAGTCTACAGTTAGCTACAGCTTGGGAACAGATGTGTTTCTGCGTGTATTCACAGGCCCATTTCAGGTATTGGGGAGTCAGCTGGCCGTGAGCTGGTCTAAAACAGATTTAACTGGTTTAGAAGACTTATCTCTGGTGGTTTCTCCTCCTGTAGCAGTTTAGTCTGGACTTTTTCTCATGGCAAGGCACCGTTCCAAGGAGCAAGCAGAAATGCACAAGGCCCTTGGAGGTCTAGGATCAGAACTGGCACATGATCAGTTGGCCAGAACAACTCACGAAACTGGCCAGTAGTCAGAGGGAATGGACAAAGACTCTGCCTTTTGATGAAAAGTGCTGCCGAGTTGCACAGCCAAGGTGGTAGCTTTTGCAGGTGAAGGTAGGACTGTAATTTGGGCCACTTTTACAATCAACCTACTATAGTACCACAAAGGAAATGACGTTTTGATTCGGCCTTTCATGGGTAACCAGTCTTCCTTGAGGTGGCCAAGATAGTAGAAGGCATTGAGCATGGATATATTGGGAGTTCAGATGGTAAAATATTAAGTATGAGCAAATTTTATTTCAAATTTGTTCCTGGTATAGTACTTTGTGTTAGTGTTTTTTGTTTGTTTTTGTTTTTACTCGCTCACTGTCTAGAGTCTGTTTAAGGCTGAAGCGATCTTAGGGCAGTCGTTCATAAATGAGGAAATACGTGGAAATGTTAAGTGACCCTTTATGTTGTAGTTCTCAAATCACTCTTGACAGAAGTGAAATTATTGACTCGAGTTTCCTCTTTCTGGGCTGCCCTTCAAAAGCACTGTCTGTGTTTCCAGTTTTCCCTTTCATGTATGGTTTTTCAGTGTGCCCTCCCTTTTAACCTGCTCAGGATTGTTCTGTAGAGCCCCTCATTGGAGGCTGACCAGAGACGCTTGTGCACACGGTGAGGGCAAACACCTGGCCATTGTGTCCCTCTCCTGTTGAGAGCCGACAGGCGGTGGACAGTTTAGCTGGTAGTGGCTTCTGGGTTCTGTCTCTGCAGTGTGTGCCTTTGTGTTCTAGGCACAGTTCTGAGTGCACAGCCTGGCCTGTCCAGGGTGAGAGAGTGATGTCTCTGCACACCCAAGTGAGTGCCTTAGTCTGATTAGTAATTGTAGAGCTGCTGCTTCTTGAGGACCCCGGTCAAGTGATTGCTACAGACTGAGTTTAGACAGCACTATCTGACCATCAAATTCCGTTCCCCTCCTTCCTCGGAGGCTTCTCCTGTCAGCAATATATAGAGAGATCTGGAGGGGAAACAGAGGGGACACTCCTAGGTGTGTTCTTATTTCACACGTAGCCTTCGTTTCCTGCTTAGGGGAACTAGAATTTGTAACTTAATTCCTTCTGGAGAAACCAAAGCTCAATAAAAGAAATTGGAACTGGGTTGATAGCTTTATGAAGGCTGTGTACTTCAATTTTTTAAAAGCCTGGTTTTCATAGGTCATCCGTTGCCAAGTAATTATGTAAAACAAATTAAAGCATGATCACCTCCTTACATAGGAATATTTGATTATACTTAAATAGAAAAATGAACCAAATACTTCTTCACTATACTTAATTTTAAGTGGTGCCTCTGATCATAATTTTTTGCCATTGTATTATTTTGAAGATATACTTTGCTCAGTGATGGATGCATGCTACTCACTCAAGGAGCTTTACAAAATCTTGTAAAAATTTAAAAAAAAAGCTTTTTGATAGTGTGTATACATATTCAGTTGATTTTTGCAGTTTCTATAGTTTTTTTTTGGTGTCCCAGAATTTACAGACACCTCCATGTGCAAAGCCCCTTGTGGAAGCCTTGAATGATACAGTGATGACTGAGACCTGAGCCTAACCTATTGGGCCAGGAAAAACAAATGCGCACCTATTACAAATGTTTGACTATGGCAGATCATTTTTCTGACTGATAAATGGCATTAATTTTCTAGTTTTGCATTTGGGATATGCTAGAATTTATATTTTGACCTTTATTCAAAGACACCTTGAAGACTGAAAGTTAAAGACTACCTTAAAATCAACGTAAACTGTTGCAGAAGGGAGCAAGCCAGCTAGAGTTGCCAGCTAGTGTAGAGTTGAATCTTAAGTGTGGAGTTGATTTATACATTTTCTCTCACATTCCCATAGATATAAACCACCTACTCTATTGGATTCTGCAGGTTAAAGAACATAAAAAGGATTATTAATTATTGCTCCTAACTTTTTAAAAACATCTCTGGTCTTAGTATATAAGCGGCCTGAATAAAAAATTCTATGAAAGAGTGTCTTTCTTGGCAACTATTATGCAAGCCAGAAAGCCTTTTGTGAAAATTAGTGACTCCTTTTTAGTCACTTACCTCACAGCTGAGGAATGGTGAAGGGGAAGATGTTGAATAACTTTCAGAATATGCGTTCAACAGTTTTTGTCTTTGTCTTTCAAACCTTGGAGAATGAACACACATGTTACTTAATAGATGCCATTTTCATCATTAATTATATTTCTAGAAATGATGGGCAAAGCTCACTAAAGTTTAAAATTTTTATTCATTTCCATTATGTCAACTTCTTTTGTCTCCAGGATCCAACAAAACCATCATATTTAAAGATTCCAACTTTTATTTCCAAGTCACAACCTGCTATTACCAATGTGTCTATGAGTATTTCATTCTTTCCTAATAACATATGCAAAGAAATAGTCCAGACCCAATCAATCCTTAAGATCTTTACAGACATTTAAAAGTGTGCAGATATTAAAATGCACCACCTTGCTTCCATTTCTTTGATGGTATGTATAGTAAATATATCTCTGTCCTTGAAAGCTTAAGTAGCCAGACCAGCTATCTTACCACTCCAGGTATTTTAGCATTCTCTGGCTATAATAGCAGTGGTGAGATGCTGAACTCAGAAAATGCAAACTCCTCAATTTGCATTATTCTGCATGTGACTGCTTTATTGAGTTATCACATGTTCTTGGCCCAAAATGTGATCAAGATAGTGGTTTTAGCTCTCTGATATTTCGTTGGAAGAAACCTAGTAATTTTGACAAAACTGGACAACTGTTTTCTATTGCATTAATGTTTGGCTCACAGAGATAGCCCTAAAGAAGTCATATATATATATGACATATTTATATGTATATGTTTTGCATTCTCAGCCTGCACTTCAGGTAACTGACACTGGTGAGAGGGATCTCCTGAGATACTCTGTATGTAACATCTGGCCTTGCTAGTGCTTTTTAGCTGAATACCAGTGGACATGGAAATCAAATGAATGAGGTGGGTTGCATGAGGCAATAAGGAGTTGTGGAGACTGGCCAAGTGGAAAGTATTCTGTGTGTGTGTGTGTGTGTGTGTAGAGTCATGGATCACATCCAACTCATTGCTTCAGGCTAGAATGCAAGCCCAGTTTTGACAGGTTGTATGATTTTTTTTTCCCCCCACAGGAGCTGAAAAACCAGATTTTCTTGCAAAACTTCCCACCTTTAAATTACTGCGCATGTCAAAGAAAGCAATTATATAAGTCAGGCTGCATTTGCACTATGCTCTAGACTTCCTATATGTCGATAGTGGGAGTGAGACCATTTGATCATCTTAAATACTTTCATACATTATTTAATAACATTAAAATAACATTAATCTGTCTGTGTAAACAGTGGGTACTAACAAAGAAGATTCCAAGACAACTACCTAGGTCCAAGCCAAAGTTTCCATTCACAGTAAACATAAGCTGGCAGCCATTACTGTTTAATAGAATTCTGGCATTAATGCCATTCCCTTTCTAAGATGGGGATACTCTGAGCCAAACCTGTTTTCTAAGTGAGGGCTAGAGAGTCTTGTGGTTCTACTTGGAAAAAAAAAAACAAAACAAAAAACCCTCTGAATAACTCACCTCTAACCATAAATGTCCTAGCATGAGGAAGAGGTGTGAAGTGCTTGCTGTTAGCTCTCAGTGAGGTCTCCAGATAATGGACTTCCTTTTCATCTCTTCTCCTCAGGGAAGATGGCATTCAACAAATGTTTATTGAGCATTGGACCTTCTAAATTATAAATTTCCATCCCCTGTGTTGTCTCCCTTTGTCTGAAGATTTTCTCCTTCAATCAATAGTTTCCATTTCAGCCATGTTGATTATAGCAATTAACCATCTCCTCCTAACTGATCTTTGCAGTTTTTTTCAGAAAAGCAACAAGCAGATACTTCCAAGTCTCCTGAAGAGAAATGGCTTTCCCTTCCATCTGCAGCCATTAAACATTCAAAACAGATAGTTATTTTATGGAATATTTATTGTTGGTCATCTAATATGCAAAGTTGGAGATGAGTATGAACATAAATAAGATATAGAAATGTATGCTTTCTCCAAAGGACCAACTGACTATGAGGTCAGTACTGTCTCTGGAAGGAGTTGAGATAATGTATAATAAATCATTAGTGGATCAAGCCAATTTCTAGTTAACAATGATCTGCACTCTGTATGGTTACAAAAATGTATTTCTGAAGTGATTACTCCTGTGCTAAATTTTGATCCCTTATGTAAGTTGCCTCTTTTCATGTTCAGTGTTCCACCCCCACCATGAAATTTTTGTCCTTTATTCCTTTTAGGACTATAACTCATAAATTCCTACTAATAATAGCAATTGTATGATATTTCATAATTCCTTAAGAAAAATGCTACCAAAATCTAGCTTGTTCTTAATTCCACAACTTTAACTTTAAAGCAGGAATGAATGAGTTTATCAAACATGCAGTCTCTCTTTGTGGGATATGTCATCAATGAAGCCATTAATTGTCAGATTGTCATAGGACTTTGGGAGCAGTTTAGTGTGAGTTTAAAACCCAATTTCCTTCCTTCCCAGAGCCTGGATACTCCCCTGGGGCTGAGTGATTGTTGATGCCTTGGCCAGCGAGCACAGCCAGCTAATTGCACTGTTGATTCAGGTCAGGACTTGTTGAAGTCAGGCTGGTAGTTAGTGCTTATCTTTCTGAGGAAGAACTGGGAGATCCTTCTATTGAAGCCCTTGGAGTCTCCCTAGTCCACAGGAATGAACTCTAGCTGTGGTTTGCTTCCCCTTAAAACATCCCTGAGGCTCCATACTTTGGCCACCTGATGCAAAGAACTAACTCATTGGAAGAGACCCTGATGCTGGGAAAGGCTGAAATCGAGAGGAGGAGGGGATGACAGAGGATGAGATGGTTGAATGGCATCACCGACTCGAAGGACGTGAGTTTGAGCAAGCTCCAGGAGTTGGTGATGGACAGGGAAGCCTGGCCTGTTGCAGTCCATTGGGTTGCAAAGTCTGACACGACTGAGTGACTGAAGTTAACTGAAAACATCTCTAGACAAG
The DNA here is from genome assembly GCF_023699985.2 of Odocoileus virginianus. NCBI lineage: Eukaryota > Metazoa > Chordata > Mammalia > Artiodactyla > Cervidae > Odocoileus > Odocoileus virginianus. The sequence continues at coordinate 9,398,360 of NC_069703.1, forward strand.
ACATTTAATACTCAAACCAAGTAATTCATTACTGGAGGCTGAAGGAGCCGTGACTACCAGGCATCCTTCCCTCATCTCCATTTGGAATGTAGTATTGTGCTCAGGGGTTTTCAGACATTCGGTTCCAGAATTTCTTTGGTATTTTATATCCTTGATGTCAGTGGGCTTATATCTGTGATTTATATTTATCAATATTTTGATTAGACAGTGGAACCGAGACATCTAATATATTTTGATTAGACAGTGGAACCAAGACATCTAATGTATTTTAAAAATTTATTCATAAATGAGCCGATTTCATGGTTAACAGACACTTTTCTGAGAAGTAACTATTTTTTTTAAAGTAACTGTATATTTGAAATAAAAACTCTTGTGAGGAAAATATTGTTTTACCTCTCACATATATCTTTAATGTGTAACTTAATGGCGGACAGCTGGGCTGTCAGATCTCTTTCTGTGTTTAGTTCATTTTGATATGTTCTTTTGGTTCATGTTTATGAAGAAAATCTCATACATATATGTAGTTGGAAATGGTATGTATTCTTCTTTGATATTGTACCAAGACTTGACAAGTGGTAGCTTAAATGATTTTTTGCAAGGAGAAAACTGAAACCATATCAGTGAACTTTTAATATTGTGCTAAAATCCATTGGCCTATTGTGTATTTTGGATGGATTATTTTCCCTCATATATAATTTCATAACATTATTTTCAAATATTTCAAAATATTGGTAGATGTCATGCAGGTCTTCCAGATGTTAGCATATTTCTATGATATCAGATTTATCATTCATATCACCACCATTATTGTCAGAAAAGCCTTTAAGTGTTGGGAAGATGTCAGGTTTACTGTGGTCAGTATAAGTCATCTGAAACTCTAGTTTTTATCCCAGAGCTGGAATTTCATTATTGATAGCCTTATTGATAGCAAATGCTATTCACTTTCCTTGAAGTGACAAGCTTGCTTTATTTTCAAGAAATTGTCTTCCAAACACTAAAGTCTGAAAATCCAGTTCGTCTATCAGTCATTCTTTCGTGTGAAAATAACCGTTGCCTGATAGCAATTATGTCAGCTTGCAACTTGATTTCACAAGTTCTTTTCCTTAAGACAGTCATCTGTCAGAAGCGCTTTATGGATGTTTTCTGTTTTGGCACACAAAATATTAGAGATGTATATTCAAGAATTGAGATTTAATAATAGTTATAATGCTTATTATATCATCAAGGATCTTGAGAGAAACTTTTTTAAGCTGAGAATGAGTGGTAGTAAAAATAAAATAACTACTTGTAAGGTGTGGGGCCTCTTTACCCATCAGTCCCAAGGCCAACACACTCAATAAAGCAAATAACATCATAGAATTATTGTGGAGGGAGCTGTGACTTTCTGGCCCCTGAAAGGTCTGGGTGACTCCCACAAGTGTTAGAGCTGCTGCTCTAATACATGTGTTTTATTTTCTTTAATTTATTTGCTTTTTTATATTGGACTATAGTTGATTTGCAATGTTGTGTTGGTTTCAAGTGTACAGTAAAGTGACTTAGTTATACATATATCTAATTCTTTTTCCAATTCTTTTCCCATTTTGGTAAGTATAGGATATTGAGTGGAGTTCCCTGTGCTGTACAGTAGGTCCATGTAAATTCCTAGGTGGTATTATCAGATTTACATTCATACCTCAAAACCATTAAGTACCAGGAAGAAGCAGAGCTATGCTGCTTTTTCTCCTTTATCCAAGCACCAAAGCTAAGCAGATAGTTACCTATACATTTGCCACATTTTAGTAATTCATCATCTCAGTTTACCATTTTGAGTAGGTGATGTGAGCTTAATCTGAGCTGTTCCCAGCCTGGTCCTGAATGTGGACTTAACACGTCCCCTTTGTCTGTCTTTGCCTGTCCTGCCATCCTGCTATCAGTTGTGATTTCACTCATCTCCTGAGGTTCCCCATAGTTTATCTTGAGCTCTCTATCCTTCTACTGAATTTTAATACTTTGGTGAAAAATATCACCCCTGTCCCTGGTTGCAGTATCAGTACTTAATGATATTTGCTGAATTTACATTCATACTGTGAAATAGAAGTGTTAAGGTCAAATATATTTCTGGAAGCTAAGCTCATATCTGTTTTTCTAATAGGTCTACTTATTACCAAAGGAGGAAATTATTCCATTAGTTTGTTTTTATTTAAATATATAAACATGAAACTGAAGGCAGATGGGTAAGCTGTAATACACTTGAAATGTTAGGTTAGACCTGAGCTGCTTGTTTCCAGACGTGGTTTCTTCACTTATAAGCTTTCGGATCTTCTATGAGATATGCTACCTCTTTGAGCCTTACTTTCTTGTCTGTATAAGATTGTTATTGTTAGTAAGCTTACCTGTAAAGGTTGTAGTGAAGATTAATCTCATTAGGTGTAAAGCAGCTTCTATAATGTGTCACACACAGTAGATAACAACTGCTTTTAAAATTATAATAATTATTACTATTATAATAATTTGGGACTTAGACATTTAGCAGTCCTACTGTTAGCTGTTATATATAGTTACATTTCTGTAGAATGAAGTGATGCTCTTAGAAATGTGTTTTTTGGCATACGTGCATTAGCTAAAATTGGGAAACACATTTTTAAATGTCCAAGCCATGAACAGCAGATGAGAAACAAAATGCACACCAATCTTCTTTTTAACATTCAAACATGACAGAAAACAAGCTCATGTTGTTAAAAAAATAAGGGCCTTAATTGGATAGAATTTTTGATGAATAATCTGAGACTGATATTGTTGCTTTGATGTATTCTAACAGGGAGGCCTGGTGTGCTGCAATTCATGGGGTCGCAAAGAGTCGGACACGACTGAGCAACTGAACTGAACCTCATTGCTATCTAAAAACCTTGCTCATTGGTTAATCATACTGATAGATTTTTACTCTGAGAATCTCCATTCTCTTTTGGAGATATAATTGATGTATTAGTTTCAGGTATACAACATAATGATTCAGTACTGGTATGTATTGTGGAATCACAACGTCCAGTTAACATGTACCATGATAGTACAAAAATTATTTCCTTGTGATAAGAACTTTTAATGTCAAATCTCATAAATTTCAAATATACAATGCAGAGTTATTACCTGTAGTCATCATGCTGTATGTACCTGTACATCTCTGAATTATCTGCTCTATACTCAAATCTCAAAAGTAGATGAAAAGACAATATTTGGGTTGATAAAATTGAATATGGAAGAAAGCATCAGTTGCTTGCTCTCAGGTGTTAGAACTGTTAAAGTAATGGAGAAGTACCTATCTTCGTTTTTATCTGAAAGTCTCTACTATGTTATATACAAAATAAAGTATAGAAGATGTGGCCTGGAAATACATAAAGCAAAGAAAATTCTTGTCAACCCATGTTACTAAAGGCTCACCACTCTCTCTGTAAGTTAGTCATTAAAAGCAAACATTTAATCATTTGTATAATGTATTGAAGAATGCAGATTTTCCTATTTGACACGATTGGGAATGCATTGTATAAAAGTACTTATCTTGAAAGGATATTTTTATTTCCACATTTAAAAATTGATTCTGGTTTTTAAGAAGCTTTCTGTACAAGTGCATGTTGGCCCTGCTGAAATCCTTCTGAAGAACTTAAGGCAGATAGCTCCTGAGAATTTAGACTCAGCCAAGCTGATTTCTTTGACTACGTTTCCTGATAGTAATTTTCTGTAAGATATGTGAATGTCGGAGGGCAGAAGCAGTAGGAATGTGTCTCCCATGCTCCTTAGTAAGTACATACAGGATGACTTGAAATGAGGCCCCCCCAGAACTAATCAGTATCTTCCCGTTCTCCTCCTTTTACCTTATTCATCATCATGTTTATCGGGCATTAGTTTAAAAGCCTCAAGCTTAATAGGAACTTTGGTATATGTAAATATTTGATGTACATATTTGCTGGGTTGAGTTTTAGCAAACCCATTATTTCTCTCTTGAAGAAGACTACAGAGAAAATGTACTGATTAAGAAATGTTAGGAATTTGGGGGAGTGGCGCCTCAGAGCCCTGCACTGTTAATTGTGTTTATGGCTGTGATTGCCTTGGTATTATTTGACTTTGCTCTTTAATATCCAGCCTTTTAAAATTCCTTAGAAAGTACAAAATGTCCCCACTCTTGAATCTTAAAAATGATTTTTAAAAACACAATATATTGTATATGTAAAATTTTCAAAAGGTGTAGAGGCTTGCAGAATAGGCTGTGTAGGCTGTGACTGTGGACCTTGTGAAGGGTGGAGACCTGCCTGGAAAGCCCCACCCTACAGCTGTTTGGCTCCTGTTAGAAGGTCTGCAAGGGCTCTGCCAGAGGAACAGGGATTTTCTTCCTGGCACGGTTCTTCTGTGCCATCTGGTTCAGGGCTGTGGACTCATACCCAGTGGCAGATTTTCTTATTTTGAAAGGAAGGGCCACATTCCTCAACCAGTGAATGAAAAATTCCAACCATTCCAGTTATCTATGCCTATGACTCCCTCTATTTTACAGAGATCATTGACTGCCAACTTGCTAGTCCAAGACTTAGGAAAATTGTGCTATGGTCTTGACTCTGTCACTGGCCAGTGTTTTGAATTTAGGGAGTATGTTCCACTCCTCTGGGCCTCAGTCTCCTCATCTGCAAAATGAAGTAATTTGCTTGTCTGTCTTTCATGAAACAGTCTATCTCTAGCTAGTAACCTTATGTGTATACTCATACTAAGGCTATATTGCAAGGAAGTAGAAATTACTGAGATAAATGAGGTTTAGCCTCGATGGAGAGGACTCGTGAGAATCCCTTGGGCAGCAATGAGATCAAACCAGTCCATCCTAAAGGAAATCAACCCAGAATATTCATTGGAAGGACTGGTGCTGAAGCTGAAGCTTCAGTACTTTGGCCACCTGATGTGAAGAGCCGACTCATTGGAAAAGACCTTGATGCTGGGAAAGATTGAAGGCAGAAGGAGCGGAGGGCGACAGAGGATGAGATGGTTGGATGGTATCACCAATTCAATGGTTATGAACTTTGGCAAACTCTGGGAGGTGGTGAGGGACAGAGAGACCTGGCGTGCTGCGGTCTGGGGGTTTGTAAGAGTCAGACACGACTTGGCAACTGAACAGCAACAGCAACAAAGCGTTGATGTTGATGGGCATATTCTCTCTTTCCTTCTTCCCTCCCTCCCTCTCTTCCTTCCTTGTTGATTTACAGTATTGTGTTAGTCCCGCTGTATAGCAAGGTGAATCAGTTATACATACACATGTATCCACTCTTTTTTAGACTCTCTTCCCATATAGGTCAATGTAGAGTATTGAGTAGAGTTTCCTGCGCCGTGCAGTAGGTCTCTATTAGTTACCTGTTTCATATATAGTAATGTGTATGTGTCAGTCCCAAACTGCCAGTTCAACCCTCCCCTCTCCTTACCCCCCTGGGAACCATAAGATCGTTTTCTACATCTCCTCTGTTTTGTAAATAAGTTTATTTGTACCATTTAAAAAAATTCCACATATAAACAATATATGATATCTGGTTTTCTGTCTGACTTATCTCATTCAATATGACAGTTTCTAGGTCCATTCGTGTTCCTGCAAATGACATTATTTCATTCTTTTCTGTGGTTACATAGTATTCTATTGAATAGATGCACCACATCTTTATCCATTCCTCTGTTGACGGACAGGTTGCTTTCATGTCCCAGCTATTGTAAATAAGTGCTGCAGTGTACATTGGGTGCATGTATCTTTTTAAATTATGGTTGCCTCTGGGTATATATACTCCTTGGAAGGAAAGTTATGACCAACCTAGACACCATATTAAAAAGCAGAGGCACTACTGTGTCAACAAAGGTCCGTCTAGTCAAGGCTATGGTTTTTCCAGTGGTCATGTATGGATGTGACAGTTGGACTATAAAGAAAGCTGAGCACCAAAGAATTGATGCTTTTGAACTGTGATGTTGGAGAAGACTCTTGAGAGTACCTTGAACTGCAAGGAGATCCAACCAGTCCAACCTAAAAGAGATCAGTCCTGAGTGTTCATTGGAAGGACTGATATTAAAGCTGAAACTCCAATACTTTGGCTACCTGATGCGAAGAGCTGACTCATTTGAAAAGACCCTGATGCTGGGAAAGATTGAAGGCGGGAGGAGAAGTGGATGACAGAGGATGAGATGGCTGGATGGCATCACTGACTCCATGGACATGAGTTTGGGTAAACTTCAGGAGTTGATGATGGACAGGGAGGCCTGGCCTGCTGCAGTTCATGGGGTTGCAAAGAGTCAGGCACAACTGAGTGACTGAACTGAATTGGGTATATAGATGAACATATTTCTTACCAAGCTTTAGAGTTGAAAATCTGTGTGTAATCTATAGCTAGCCTTCTTTATACATGTCCATGGATCACATTTACTGCTGGAAAAAACATGCGTATCAGTTTCAGAAGGGCTTCCCTTGTGGCTCAGCTGGTAAAGAATCTGCCTGCCATGTGGGAGACCCGAGTTCGATCCCTGGGTTGGGAATATTCCATGGAGAGGGGAAGGCTACCCACTCCAGTATTGTGGCCTGGAGAATTCCATGGACCGTATAGTCCATGGGGTCACAAAGAGTCAGACATGAATAAGTGACTTTCACATGCACATGCATATCATTGGACACTTACAGTTCATACCCATGTTGTTCAAAGTTCCACCATATACATTTAACTTTCCTCCATGTCTTGTCCTTGCTTAATAGCTTTTTAGTGCTGTTGTCGAATGTACTTGTCCATTTACCTACTGAAGGGTGTCTTGATGGCTTCTAAGTTTTGGCACTTATAAATGAAGCTGCTGTAAAAATCTATGTACATGTTTTCATATGCTTTAAACTCATTCAGGTTAATACCAAGGAGCATGATTGCTGGGTTAGATAATAAAAGTATGTTTAATTTGGTAAGAAATCACCAAACTGTCTATCTTTGCATTGCATGATGCATTGCATCAGCAATGAATGAGAATGTTCATCATCTGGATTTGGTGTCAGTGTTCTGGATTTGGTGTCAGTGTTCTGGATTTGGGCCATTCTCAGGTATGTAATACTATTTTGTTTCAAATTGCATTTTCCTGATATATGATATAGTGCATCTTTTCATATTCTTTTTGGCCATATGTATATCTTCTTTGGTGAGGTATCTGTTATAGTCTTTAACTCATTTTTTTAAAATCAGGTTTTTGTTACCTTATTGTTGAATTTCTTTGTGTATTTTGCATAATTCCTTTATCAGATGTATCTTCTACACCTATTTTCTCCCAATCTATGACTGTCTTTTGCTTAAAAAAATACAATGCCAAGAGAACTGGAAATTTTCTAATTCTAATGAGTTTATTGATTATTTTTCTTATAACTGTTACCAAGGTGTTGTATTGAAAAAATCATCAGCATACCCAAGGTCATCTAGTTTTTCTCCTCGGTGCTATCTTAAAGAAATTTTGTAGTTTTGCATCTTACATTTAGGTCTGTGGTCCACTGGATGTTTGTGAAGAGTAAAAGGTCTGTCTGGAGTAATTTTTTTTTTTGCATGTGGGCGTCCAGCTGTTCTGCTTTTCACATGCAGATGACTGTTTATTTGTTCACTCCCTCAGTTGTGTCTGACTCTTTGCCACCCATTGACTGCAGCATGTCCGGCTTCCCTGTCTATCACCAACTCCCGGAGCTTGCTCAAACTCATGTCCATTGAGTCAGTGATGCCATCCAACCATCTCATTCTGTCACCCCGTCCTCCTCCTGCCCTCAATCTTTCCCAGCATCAGGGTCTTTTCCACTGAGTCAATTCTTTGCATCAGGTGGCCAAAGTATTGCAGCTTCAGCTTCTCATCAGTCCTTCCAATGAATATTCAGGGTTGATTTCCTTTAGGATTGACTGGTTGATCTCCTTGCTGTCCAAGGAACTCTCAAGAGTCTTCTCCAGCACCACAATTTGAAAGCATCAATTCTTCGGCGCTCAGCTTTCTTTATGGTTCAACTCTTACATCTGTACGTAACTACTGGAAAAAAACCGTAACTTTGACTACATGGGCTTTTCTCAGCAAAGTGATATCTCTGCTTTTTGATATGTTGTCTAGGTTTGCCATAGTTTTTCTTCCAAGGAGCAAGCATCTTTTAATTTCATAGCTGCACTCACTGTCCACAGTGATTTTGGAGACCAGGAAAATAAAGTCTGTCACTGTTTCCATTTTTTCCCCATCTGTTTGCCATGAAGTGATGGCACCAGATGCCATGGCCTTAGTTTTTTGAATGTTGAGTTTTATGCCAGCTTTTTCATTCTCCTTTTTCATCTTCTTCAAGAGACTCTTTAGTCCCTCTTCACTTTCTTTCATTAGGGTGGTGTTATCTGCATATCAGAGGTTATTGATATTTCTCCTGGCAATCTTGATTCCAGCTTGAGCTTCATCCAGCCCAGCATGATGTACTCTGTATATAAGTTGAATAAACAGGGTGATGATATACAGCCTTGACATACTCCTTTCCCAGTGTCCAGTTCTAACTGTTGATCCTTGACCTGCATTGTCCTGGCATCATTTATTGAAAAAACTGTCTTTGGTCCATTTCATTGCCATTGTTCCTTTGTCCAAGATCAGTTCACAGTATTTATGTGGATCTATTTTCTCTATTCTACACCATTGATCTATTTTTCTGTTCTTTTATCCATACCATACTATCTAATGTCAGTCCTCTAACTTCATTCTTCTTTTTCAATATTATGTTGACTGCTCCTGCTATTTTGCCTCCCTGAAAGCTCAGTTGGTGAAGAATCCACCTGCAATGCAGGAGACCCCGGTTTGATTCCTGGGTCAGGAAGATCCACTGGAGAAGGGATAGGCTACCCTACCCACTCCAGTATTCTTGGGCTTCCCTTGTGACTCAGCTGGTAAAGAATCAGCTTGTAATGCGGAGACCTGGGTTCAGTCTCTGGGTTGGGAAGATCCCTTGGAGAAGGGAAAGCCTACTCACTCCAGTATTCTGGCCTAGAGATTTCCATGGACCCTGTAGTTCATGGGGTCGCAGAGTCAGACACGACTGAGTGACTTTCATTTTCACACTTTCACCGATAAACTTTAGAATCAGTTTGTCAATATCCCTAAAATAACTTGCTGGGATTTTGATTGGTATAGATTGCATCTTATCTGTAGGTCAATTTGGCAAGAACTAAAATCTTGACAATATTGAATCAGCTTATCTATGAACAAGGAATATCTTTGCTTCTATCCTCTGACAAAGATCATGGAGAAATCTAGCATTCTACTCATACTAAATCATACAAGTGGAATCAAAATGTCATAGCTTTTTTAGCTAGAAAAAAATTCATAAGTTTTTTAAAGTATATATATTAATATTACACATCCTATATATGTATCTATAGAAAGGATTTTCTACTATGCTTGATAAAGGCTTGAGAAAGAACATCAAAAAAACAATGGAGAAATTGGAAAACAAACTAATGATATAGGACTGGATATGAAATACAAAAAACAAACTAATGATATAGAACTGGATGTGAAATACAGAAAACAAACTAGATAAAAGTAAAGTTGTTTTTAAACTTGGCTGCTCATTAAAAATATATCTGAAGCTTTGGAGGAAAAAAAAGCAAAAAAATAGATGTGCAATAAGCAACAAAGGTTTACTGTATAGCACAGGGAACTATAGTCAATACCTTGTAATAAGCTATAATAGAAAATAATCTGAAAAATGATATATGTGTATATGTATAACTGAGTCACCCTGCTGTGCCCCTAAAACATTGTAAGTCAACTATGCTTCAGTAAATTGTGGAGAATTTGTATAATTTCTTCTTTAAATGTTTGGTAAAATTAACCAGTGAAACTATCTGAGCCCAGTGCTTTCTGTCCTGGAAGGTTATTAACTATTGATTTAACTTATAGTAGATATTAGGCCTATTCAGATTATCTTTTCTTGTATGTTTGGTTTGACAAATTGTCTTCCAAGGAATTGCTCCATTTCATCTAGGTTATCAAATTTGTGAGTGTAGAGTTGTTTATCCATAATGTCCATGGGAGCTGTAGTGATGGTCCCCCTTTTATTTCTGGTATTCATCATTTGAGTCCTCTTTTTTCTTAGCGAGCATGGCTAGAGAGTTTTCAATTTCCTTTTTAAGGAACCTGCTTGGTTTTATAGATTTTTACCCTATTGATTTCTTATCGTCAACTTTATTGATTTCTGCTCTATATTTTTCCCCTGCTTGCTTTGGATTTAATTTGCTATTGATTTTAACAAATAAAATTTATTTTTCTTTCTTCTTTTGTAATATATGCATTCAAGTCTATAAATTTTCCTGTAAGCACTGCTTCTGAGGCATTCCATAGATTTTTTCTATACTTCTCCAAGTATTTCCTGTTTTCCTTGACTCCAAGTATTACCTCTGTACATTTGATTTACAGACATGTATGTCCTAGTCCTGACCACTTGATCTCTCTTCTGAGTTCCATTCTCATGTTAATATGCTTATTAGATGTCTTAACCTGGATCACCCAGATTCATCTTAAATTCAACACATGTTGTTTTTTTTTCACTTTCTTTGCTTTTTTCATTTTCTTCTCCTTCATCTGTGTTTTCATCTTTGTTCCAGATCTTATAATGGACTCACATGTAGTCTTGAATTTTAGTGGCTGTTTTTTTTTTTTTTTTGGTCAGCCCCTGGGGATTCACAAATAATGAAAAAATCATTGCTTTTGTAGTAGAAAAAGCATATTCCCTTTATATTCCTTCTGTGTCTTATGCTGTGCCTTTTATGTTTTGCAGTTTGCCTTTTAGTATGTGAAAGACTTACAAACATTCCAGAGAACTATAATAAAAAGTATGATTAATGAGGTAGTTATTCAGTTAAGTTCAGGCGCTCAGTCATGTCCGACTCTTTGTGACCCCATGAACTGCAGCAAGCCAGGCCTCTCTGTCCATCACCAACTCCCAGAGTCCACCCAAACCCATGTCCATCGAGTTGGTGTTGCTATCCAACCATCTCATCCTCTGTCGTCCCCTTCTGCCCTCAATCTTTCCCAGCATCAGGGTCTTTTCAAATGAGTCAGCTCTTTGCATCAGGTGGCCGAAGTATTGGAGTTTCAGCTTCAACATCACTCCTTCCAATGAACACCCAGGACTGATCTTCTTTTGGATGGACTGGTTGGGTCTCCTTGCGGTCCAAGGGACTCTCAAGAGTCTTCTCCAACACCACAGTTCAAAAGCATTAATTCTTGGGTGCTCAGCTTTCTTTATAGTCCAACTCTCACATCCATACATGACCACTGGAAAAACCATAGCCTTTACTAGACGGACCTTTGTTGGCAAAGTAATGTCTCTGCTTTTTAATATGGTGTCTAGGTTGGTCGTAACTTTCCTTCCAAGGAGTAAGTGTCTTTTAATTTCGTGGTTGCAATCACCATCTGCAGTGATTTTGGAGCCCAGAAAAGTTATAAAGAGTCAAAATTTTGATTATTCTTGTATAGGAAAAATGATTTGATAATAAACCTCCAAGTTCATTGTGTAAAGGAGGTGTAAATAAATAAGAAGCCTTTTCCAAGTCTATGACATGTTATTTACTATGGAGGCAATCTTACGCTAATGCAAAAGAACCAAATAAACAGAATAGAGAAGAGGAAGTTTGGTTAGAAATACTTTTCCATTGGTCAGTGTGGCTCTGAAGGTCAAATAGGCAGGCTGATGTAATCAGCTGGTGACATCTGATTGATTTTAATTAGTTGGCATCTGTTTTGAACAGTTAATTCTATGTTCAATCCTAGATTTTCTCTGTATTTCATATCTTTGTTGTGTCTTGAACTATTTAAAAACTAATGTTCCTTCTTGGGTAAAAGTCTCTGGAATGTTAGGCCAAAAGTTGAATGTGACTTGACATTTCATGAAGGCTGGTCTTCTAAGTTAAGACTGAAGATACACCTTTCAGTTGTTTCATTATCCTAATTTACAACTGCTTTCATTCCTAACACATCTCTGATATAGGTCTTCAAATACACTGATTTTTATTTCTATTTAATTTGGAAAAGTTGTTAGAACTATTAAAACTTAAAAAAAGCACTGTGCTATACTTGACCCCTGTGGTAGGCAAAACAATGGTCTCCTAAAGATGTCTGCTTCCTAGTCTTCAGAACCTGTGTATATGCTATTTGCCAAATGACAATTGAGGTAGCATATAGAATTAAGATTGCTTACCTTTTAAGATGGACTTCCCTGGTGGCTCAGGTAGTAAAGAATCTGTCTGCAATTTGGGAGACCTGAGTTCTATCCCTGGGTTAGTAAAATCCCTTGAAGAAGGAAATGACAACCCACTACAGTATTCTTGCCTGGAGGATCCCATGACAGAGGAGCCTGGTGGGATATAGTCCATGGTGTCAGAGTCGGACACAACTCAGTGACTGACACAAACAAGCAAACCTTTTAAGATAGGGAGACTATCCTGGAGGCCCAGTGTAGTCACAAGGGTCCGTTTATGTGGAACAAAAAATGCAGAAGAGGTAGTTAGACTGGACTGACCATTCCTGGCTTTGCAGAAGGTAGGAGGCTTTCTGCCGAAGAATGTGGGAAGATTCTAGACTCTAGCAAGGGCCAAGGGAAAGGATTTTTCCCTAGAGTTTTCAGGTAAGAGTTTGACTCTGCTGACACCTTGATTTTAGCCCATTGAGATGTGCATCAGAGATTAGACCTGAAGAACTGTAAGATAAATTTGTTGTTTAGCTATTGAGTTTGTGGAAATTTGTTGTAGGCATAATAGGGAAATAATAGTACCCTTCTTTCTTGCTGTTTAGTTATGTGAAGGGCTTGCTTTGCATGTCCTGCATACCAGGCATTTATAATTTTCCTGGAAAAATTAGCCTTTTAAAAACTTTGTCATCAAAGGCAATCATGCTCATTCTTGTATTTCTTATCTGTACAAAATTGGACATGATTTGCTTTGCTATTGAATAAGACTATACCATTTACATGTTTGTGGCCATATAAATATATAGTACAATATATATAATATGTATATATATCATATAGAGAGAATAAAAATCATTTTTGGGATAAATTATTATATATTGTTATTGAGGTCAACTTTTATAGCTTGCATATCAAAGTAACCCAACATAATTTCGGGCAAAGGGTAGACTGTATGAAGGAGAATATATTTGAACATTCTTGTTTGAATGGCTTAGAGGTTATGGCAAAGGCGCTGTAAAGAATGACAAATAGTCATTTCCTATTTGATTTGTCAGGGAACATAATTTCCTTGGTTGCCATAAATGTCAATATAGTCTTTTAGCTTTCAGCTTTTGGAATCAAATTACAGACAAAGTATGGTTGTCATTACGGAAGAGAATGTAAATGTTTTCAACTTTGATAATGTAAAAGTAAAGGTAAAACTGACAAAAATGGAAACTGAAAAGGCAGAAGGAGAGAGGGAGTTAGAGTAAGAATTATGATGTCATCTATTATTCTGAGGAGTGAAGGGATGCCGTCTTTAGATGATGGAATTGAAAATAGAAATTTGTTATTCATTAAAAGCAAAAGTAACCAATAGAGGAAATAAGCATATTTGAATAACTACATTATGAGAGAGAAGGATGGGGAAATTTGAGGGACTCTAAATATACTCAGTTGCCGTCAATGATAGCAGAAAGTCAAAAAGTTGAGACTGTTAAAATGCTTATTTAGAGAAGAGAGTGCATTCAAATAGCCTGAAACAGATGTCTAGAAAAACTGGAGAACACTATTGGGCTATCCTCTCTACCAAAAATTTTAAAAATCAAAGTGATTTTTTTTTTTTAAGTGGATTGACTTTATTTATTTATTTTTTTCCATTTATTTTTATTAGTTGGAGGCTAATTACTTTACATCATTACAGTAGTTTTTGTCATACATTGAAATGAATTAGCCATGGATTTACATGTATTCCCCATCCCGGTCCCCCCCTCCCACCTCCCTCTCCACCCGATCCCTCTGGGTCTTCCCAGTGCACCAGGCCCGAGCACTTGTCTCATGCACCCAACCTGGGCTGGTGATCTGTTTCACCCTAGATAATATACATGTTTCAATGCTGTTCTCTTGAAACATCCCACCCTCGCCTTCTCCCAGAGTCCACAAGTCTGTTCCATACATCTGAGTCTCTTTTTCTGTTTTGCATATAGGGTTATCGTTACCATCTTTCTAAAGTCCATATATATGTGTTAGTATACTGTAATGGTCTTTATCTTTCTGGCTTACTTCGCTCTGTATAATGGCTGCTATCCAAAAGTCTACAAGCAATAAATGCTGGAGAGGGTGTGGAGAAAAGGGAACCCTCTTACACTGTTGGTGGGGATGCAAACTAGTACAGCCACTATGGAAAACAGTGTGGAGATTTCTTAAAAAGCTGGAAATAGAACTGCCATATGACCCAGCAATCCCACTTCTGGGCATACACACCAAGGAAACCAGATCTGAAAGAGACACGTGCACCCCAATGTTCATCGCAGCACTGTTTATAATAGCCAGGACATGGAAGCAACCTAGATGCCCATCAGCAGACGAATGGATGAGGAAGCTGTGGTACATATACACCATGGAATATTACTCAGCATTAAAAAGAATTCATTTGAATCAGTTCTAATGAGATGGATGAAACTGGAGCCCATTATACAAAGTGATTCTTACACGTGACTTATAGTGAAGTGAAAGTGAAGTCGCTCAGTCGTGTCGGACTCTTTGCGACCCCGTGTGTCAGGAAGCATTTAACCAGAGGCTTGTGTGCTGTTTTGGATCTGTCAGGAACCCTCTGGCCCTATTAATTCCTGAATATTCAGGAATTAAGAGGAGAGGCGCGCCTTTCCCAGGGCTGAGGAATCCAGGCGTTTCTCATTTTGGTGATAAGTACCCTCTTCCTTTTATGAGCCACATGGTAAACGGTGATTGTTTGCAGCTCTCTCTCTGATAGGGATCGTCTTCTGTTTTGTAAGTCTGGAATTTTAATCTTTGTCTTTGCTGAGAATAACCACCTTGTAAGACAGTATATATGCGCACGCCATGCTGATTAAAACACCTTTGCTCCATCAGAGCTTGGGTCCCCGTGTCTTTCTTTATTTCTTTCTATTCTTCCTGTCCTTTCTCTCTCTATTTCTGGCTAATTCCTTGGAGCGCGGAGGCCCGCTGAGCTCACTTTCTTGCCCGGGCTTCTAAGCCCCTCTCGAGAAGGCGCGCTGCGCCTTCACCCACTCGAGAGGCGCCCGGTGCCTCCGCGCAGCAGCGCGAGCCCTGAGAACAGGGCTCTATTGCTTTCCGCGTAAACCAGGGGGTATCGGCCTCTTTCTCTCTCTTACTCTTACTCTCCGGACCACCAGGTTCCGGTCCATTAAAGGACCAACACCCATGGACTGTAGCCCACCAGGCTCCTCTGTCCGTGGGATTCTCCAGGCAAGAATACTGGAGTGGGTTGCCATTTCCTTCTCCAGAGAATCTTCCCGACCCAGGGATTGAACCCAGGTCTCCCGCATTGCAGGCAGGTGCTTTAACCTCTGAGCCAAATTTTTTTTTTTTTTGCAAGGGCCAGGTAATAAATATGTTAACCTTTGAAAGCTGTATAATCTCAGTTGCAGCTCTTCAACTCTGCTGTTACCCTGTGAAAGGAGCGCACACAACACTTACACAAATGAGCCTGGCTGTCCCACCAAACATTCATTTACAAAAGTAGGTGACAGGTATGTCCAGCCAGGGGCCTGCTGTTTACCAGTTTCTACTTCAGAGTCAAATAGCGTTGCTGTTGCCGTTCAGTCACTAAGTCATTTCCGGCTCTTTGCGGCCCCATGAACTTTTCAGCTTGCTAGGCTTCCCTGTCCTTCATTATCTCCCCGGGTTTGCTCAAACTCATTTTTCATTGAGTTGGTGATGCCATCCAACCATCTCATCCTCTGTCACCCCCTTCTCCTCCTGCTCTGTCATTCCCAACATCAGGGTCTTTTCCAGTGAGTCAGCTCTTCGCATCAGGGGGCCAAGGTATTGAGCTTCACCATCAGTCCTTCCAATGAATATTCAGGGTTTGAGTTCCTTTAGGACTGACTGGTTTGATCTCCTTGCTGTCTAAGGAACTCTTAAGAAAAGGCCCTTAATGAAAAGCAGCGGTCTGTTGACATCCCCCCACCCATACTGCTTCCAAGAAGAAACCATGCTAAATGCCTTAGCTGCCCTTTTTGGGGTATTTATCTCAATAATGCTAAGTTTATGAATCAGGAGATTGCAGTGTACTTCTGTTTCTAAATATGAATTTACTGCTGTTTCTTCATAAATCAATTTTAGACATTATCTATTTATATCCCATTCAGGTAGTTGAAAAATTATAACTTTCTCATAGGTTCTTCATGTTTTCTCCCCTTTCATCTTCCAGAATTGTTGTTGGACTTTTGTGTTACATTTACATGCAGAATTTTTACTGCCACGACCACGTGGATATTGTTCACTTGAGTCAGTTACAGTGGTTGCTTCCTGTCTTATCCCAGTTTTTTATTTTCTTGGAATTAATGTATTTTATTTGCTTAGTTGTCTTTGAATCTCATGCTTTCTTTTTTCTCCTTCTAACAGTTGTATAACGTTTTTGTTAGAACCATTTTTTTATGGAGTTAAAACTGTCATAACCTCTGGCTTCTGGAATTATTTGTTTATCTTCACTCCTGGATCCCTTTGTTGTGTTGATTCAGTCGGAGGTGGCTGCTCTCCAAGCTCCCGTGTGACCATCTTATTAATCGCTATCACTCTGTCTTTGGGGATCCTCTTCCCATCTCTTCTGTATCACGTTCTCTCTTTCCTGGGTCCTCGTTTTGGCGGCACCCTTTGTCCTCATAGCCTATGAGGAGTGGTTTGGGGTGAGGTTGTAAGGAAGCTGCTAACCTTGTGGGTGGGGTTGGATGGGGTAGTATGGTTGGAATGCATAGCGTGCATTACTCAGCCCCATTTGCAGTCTGTAGCCCTTTGTGCTCAGCCCTTCTCTGTGCCTGGTGTCTTGGCATCTGAACCCTGCTTTGGATGTTCAGTGGCACTAGGGTTTATATTTATCGCCTCTTCACAGAGGAGGTGTTGAGGGCACATGGGTGGTGGTGTTTTTCAGTCGCCCAGTTGCGTCCAGCTCTTTGCAACCTCATGGACTGCAGTATGCCAGGCCTCTCTGTCCCTCACCGTCTCTGGAAGTTTGCCTAAATTCATGTCCATTGCATTGGTGGTGCCGTTCATCCATCTCATCCTCTGACGCCCTTTTCTTCCACCCTCAATCTTTCCCAGCATCAGGGACCTTCTCAATGAGTCAACTGTTTGCATCAGATGACCAAAATACTGGAGTTTCAACTTCAGCATCAGTCCTTCTAACAAGTGTTTGGGTTGATTTCCCTTAAGATTGACTGGTTTGATCCCCTTGGGGTCCAACATGTAGGTGTTTAAGCATTGTTTTTATTCACCATTTTCAGTCCTCTCCTTCTTTGAATTTTCATGGACCCTGGTGGCTCCAGACTGTGTCCCAAGTGAACTGATTTGTTTTTCATGTGAGCTGTTCCCATCTAAAGGCACTTGGGTTTGACCTTCCTTTCCTGAGAAGTCATTATTTCTTTATCCAACTGTTTTCTATCTTTTACATTGTGCTTTGAACTGCAGATTCTTTATTGGTTTCGTGAAAACGTTTATTGTACTGCTTTTAAAATTTTCTTATTTGAGGTTGATTTCTAGGGAAGATGGGATGGGATTAGATTTACCCATTATAAACTTAGGTATGTGTCAGCTAATAATTTCCTTTCAATTAAAATATTTCTTTATCTGCAGTGTTAAAAAAATAAGGATTGAATTTTTTTCTTGGGCACAGTATAGACACATTTGTCTCAGCATTTGTATTATATTGTAATAATAGGTATGTCTAAGTGAATGAGTGCATGCATGCTCAGCTGCTTCAGTCATGTCCGACTCTTTGCAGCCCCATGGATGGCAGCCTGCCAGACTCCTCTCTCCATAGAGATTCTCCAGGCAAGAATACTGGAAAGGTCACCTTGCCCTCCTCCAGGGGATCTTCCCAACCCAGGGATCGAACCTGCATCTCTTATGTCTCCTGCATTGGCAGGCAGGTTCTTTACCACTAGCACCACCTGGGAAGCCTAAGTGAATATATATAAATATACACACATATCAATTTATATACATATATGTGTATATATATATGAATGTATAAAATTGACACTGATATAACTCTCAGAAAACGTTCCCCTAACATTTAATTTTTCTGTCATTCTTGCCATCTTTTTTTATAAGGTGAATTCTGAGTCCACCTTGTTTTTTGGTGTTATTTGCCTGCTGCCTAGTTGGCATTTCTTCTTGGGGCTTTTCCCTCCACTATTTTATAACCTGATAGTATAACAATGGTATAATGATACCATAATTTTAGACAAAGCTAGGTAGTTTTTATTGTTGCTGACTACATTCTCACTCTCATGAAATATTCGCAAGGTATTGAGAACAAAGGGAGCCAATCCCTATTTATTAGCAGATTGACTTCAGAAAATTTTTAATAAATTGCCAATTGTTTTTAGAGTCTGGCCTGCATATTCCTATGTAAATAATATTTAAGTAGGGGTTGTTCTTGTCTATAGAGGCCTACTTTTCATGTGTCAGCATTTTTGTTAATGTCAACGAACTGTCACTTAATTACGATGCCCTAAGACACTGGGTGTCAGGGGGAGATGGCCAGTAGTTACAGGATTTCTCAGGCTGTGGTGGACAACCAGATTTTTTCCTTTGTCAATAGCAACTTGATGTTTTTATAAAATACAAAACCATGTGCTTGAATATTGCAGCAATAAAACAAAAATGAGGTAAAAAATTTTTAAATGCTTCCTCTCAATTTCTGTCCTAACTTTGTTGCAGAAAAAAGAGCTCATGGACCACATTGGCCTATAGACTACCTTTTGCTCAGAAGAATGGAGAAAACTGGGGAAAATGTTTCTTTCTGGCCAAGTTTTGGCTTATGAAAAACTTGCCTAGCATTTTGAAACTTCTATTTGTGAAACTTTCGCTTGATTTGACTTCATTTTCAAATGAGATTCTTTTTCAAGCCCAGGGATGTCTCTTTGTCTCCTAAACTCCCAGCTTTGGAGAATTACACAGGGCAGTAATGAATAACAGTCACTGATTTTTTGTACATCTCATGTAAGGAGAAAACTGTGCCAGATGCTGGGATTATAGTAGTAGGTAAGTTAGAGATGACCCTGCCTTTTGTAGAATTTAAGGGTATGATGCTAAGAAAGAAAATACTTGTAGGTTGATATGCCGTTGTATATGCATGTTTGTGAATATGCAGTGAACTTCTCACATTCCAGTGACAGTTAAGGGTATTTCCTTTTTATGTTAATGGTACAGAGTTTGGATCAACCTAGTCTTAGTGACTTGAAACCTCACATGTTTCCCAGGGAATAGTTTCATTTGAGAGGTGAGTGTAGGATTGATTATCTTTATGTGGCCCACACACAGTCACACCTGGCATGCCTTCTGCCTCAGCAGTTTGGAAGGGAACATCCCAGATGCAAATAGAAGGGGGGTCCCTTCCTTCACCTCTCTGGAAATACTTTCATTTAAAAGAAAAAGTAGTCTTACACACGTTTAATGAGGACATAAAGGGAGTAGAATTGTAATTAATGTTGTTGAGTTAGAGTAAAATTTTGCTTGGTATATGGAAAGGCTTTCTTAGGCAGGCCGGACAGGCGGTCACTACCTACCATGTGGTATCTTCTCGGTTCTGCCATGCTTTGTTGACCTGACGAGGAGTTTTTTTGGCTCCTATAAGAATCCCCTTTCTGAGCTTCACTTCTTTTTACAAAGGACTGTCATAGACTTACCCGTGGCTCAGCTGGTAAAGAATCTGCCTGCAAAGCGGGAGACCTGGGTTCGAAACCTGGGTTGGGAAGATTCCCTGGAGAATCTTCCAGGGAAAGACTACCCATTCCAGTATTCTGGCCTAGAGAATTCCATGAACTGTGTAGGCCATGGGGTCACAAAGAGTCTGAACGACTTTCACTTTCAAGGGCAAAACCATTTGTTGGGAAACCTGCTTCCTTTCTCCAGACTGCCCCTGACATGTCTCCTCAAATCTTTTCTCAAATAGCACCATTCCAGTAAGGCATGAACTGACCATCTGTTCAAAAATACACGCCCTATGGACTTCCTAATCCTCCTCATCCGACCCTGTTTTTCTCTGCTATACCTCTTAATCACTTCTAAGACCCCATTTAATTTACTTACATATTATGTTTTTAAATACTGTCTGTCTTCTGTCTTCAGTGAATATAAGCTTTACTCTTCCAAAGATGCAGGGTTTTTCTCCTATAATTCGTTAACATATGCTGTGTAAATGATTGCTTTTAAAAAAATTTTTTTTCATTTATTTTTATTAGTTGGAGACTAATTACTTCATATTGTAGTGGTTTTTGCCATACATTGACATGAATCAGACATGGATTTGCATGTGTTCCCCATCCCGATCCCCCCTCCCGCCTCCCTCTCCATCCCATCCCTCTGGGTCTTTCCAGTGCACCAGCCCTGAACACTTGTCTCATGCATCCAACCTGGGCTGGTGATCTGTTTCACCCTTGATAGTAAACTTGTTTCAATGCCGTTCTCTCTGAACATCCCACCCTCGCCTTCTCCCACAGAGTCCGAAAGTCTGTTCTGTACATCTGTGTCTCTTTTTCTGTTTTGCATATTGGGTTATCATTACCATCTTTTTAAATTCCACATATATGCGTTAGTATACTGTATTGGTCTTTATCTTTCTGGCTTACTTCACTCTGTATAATGGGCTCCAAATGATTGCTTTTGACATACAGTCCAGAGTGTTTCTACTTAGGCTGCCTTTGGCCTTATCCAAAGATCTAAGTCCCATGATTAAACCCCAGGTGGCGCTAGTGGTAAAGAACCTGCCTGCCGATGCAGGAGACCCAAGAGATGTTTGTTCAACCCCTGGGTCTGGAAGAGCCCCTGGAGAAGGAAGTGGCAACTCTCTCCAATATTCTTGCCTGGAGAATCCCATTGACGGAGGAGCCTGGTGGGCTACAGTCCATAGGGTTGCAGAGAGTTGGACACAATTGAAGTGACTGAGCACTTAGTCTAAATGAAATTATTCTCTTATCAAAAGGAAGTCTTTGTATCCTCTTCCTTCTTACTCCTGTTTCTCCTAGCCTTTATTCCTAAGACAAATTCACAGTAGATACCATTAATAGGTACCATAAATAGGTATTGTGGATATGGAGATGAAGAAGATTAGTGAGATTTCTGTAACATGGAGCTTATTTTGTTCTAGTTGGAGGAGGGGTGGTTGTTGCTTTAGTCTGTAAGTCCTGACCTACTCCTTTGGGACCCAAGGACTGTAGCCCACCGGCCTCCTCTGTTCATGGGATTTCCCAGGCAAGAATACTGGAGTGAGTTGTTATTTCCTTCTCCAGGGAATCTTTCCAACCCAGGAATCGAACCCACATCTCCTGCATTAGCAGGTGGATTCTTTACCACGGAGCCACCAGGAAAGCCCAGTTGGAGGAGACCAAGTAATAATATTTAAAAAATAATGAGATAAACTGTTTGTGCCTCATATTGGCAGTGGGGCAGAGAATCAGTGCTAGATTGATATTCAAGAAGGTTATTTATGAGTATGGGGCCCTTCAACTTAGCTTTTCTTCTTTTTCTGTGTTTCATCTGCCCTTTTTAGCTGTGTTTGTGATCCATCTGCAGAATTCTGGAGGAATGACCCTGTTGGAGAAACGAATCTAACAATAGTGGGCAGTAGTGACTCAATTCTTTTGAAAATCAGAGGCAAGATAATTCTGCACCACTCATATTACTGCCATGCTGGAAAAAAAAAAATTATAAGTGGCTGGGAATAAGGTTGATGAGGTCTTTGTGTTTATCTTAGAGTTAACTTATTTTTAAAAACATTGCCACAAGTACCTCCTCCAGTGTAAATTAAAATTCTTTTTCTCTATGTCTTAATTTCTTCAATGATGGGGCATAAAACTTTGTGTTAAAGAGCTAGAAGATATGGCGGTTACCTGTAGAATTCTTTAAGCCTGTCATTCATTCATATATGTCAAGATGCACACACAGTTGGCAGTATCTGCTAGTGTTATTCTTTGGAGTTATTGTAAAAGATGCCAGCATCATAGCAGCAAAGAAAGTTTGGATTTAATTGGTTGTGTTAAGTGAAGCTTGACTTGTATGAATTTGTGCTCTCAAATTCTTACTAAAATTCATTTTGTAGAAGAATACTTTTTAGGGTTTTATAATAGCAGCTGAACAACAGTGAATACATTTCATAAAAAATTACGGTTTGTCCTTCTCTTTGGAGAACTGGCCACTTCCATTCTTTGGCTGTGGCTTTGCATTCCTGTGGACCACACAAGCTTCTAAAACCTTGGCATACAGGGTCTATGGACTATAAAATTTCATTTGAAAACAATTAATGGAAAACAGGATTTGAAAAAAAAAAATAGCTGTTTAAAGTTATTTTGAAGCATTGCATTTCAGTGTTATTGTATTAAAATGGTTTAACGTTTTAAAAGTCTTTCATACTAGCAATCTTTCAAAACAGGTATTTCAATTAAAGGTGTAATTTTTGTTAATTTCAGACTTAAAATTGATTTTCATGATAAAACTTTGTTTTATGATTCAATTCAGTTCAGTCGCTCAGTCGTGTCTGACTCTTTGCGACCCCATGAATCGCAGCACGCCAGGCCTCCCTGTCCACCAACTCCCTGAGCTTACTCAAACTCATGTCCATCGAGTTGGTGATGCCATCCAGCCATCTCATCCTCTGTCGTCCCCTTCTCTTCCTGCCCCCAATCCCTCCCAGCATCAGGGTCTTTTCCAATGAGTCAACTCTTCACATGAGGTGGCCAAAGTATTGGAGTTTCGGCTTCAGCATCAGTCCTTCCAATGAACACCCAGGACTGATCTCCTTTAGGATGGACTGGTTGGATCTCCTTGCAGTCCAAGGGACTCTCAAGAGTCTTCTCCAACACCACAGTTCAAAAGCATCAATTTTTCAGGGCTCAGCTTTGTTCACAGTCCAACTCTCACATCCATACATGACCACTGGAAAAACCATAGCCTTGACTAGACGGACCTTTGTCAGCAAAGTAATGTCTCTGCTTTTCAATATGCTATCTAGGTTGGTCATAACTTTCCTTCCAAGGAGTAAGTGTCTTTTAATTTCATGGCTGCCATTACCATCTGCAGTGATTTTGGAGCCCCCCAAAACAAAGTCTGCCACTGTTTCCACTGTTTCCCCATCTATTTCCCACGAAGTGATGGGACCAGATGCCGTGATCTTAGTTTTCTGAACGTTGAGCTTTATGCCAACTTTTTCACTCTCCTCTTTCACTTTCATCAAGAGGTTTTTTAATTCCTCTTCACTTTCTGCCATAAGGGTGGTGTCATCTGCATATCTGAGTTTATTGATATTTCTCCCGGCAATCTTGATTCCAGCTTGTGCTTCTTCCAGCCCAGCGTTTCTCATGATGTACTCTGCATATAAGTTAAATAAGCAGGGTGACAATATACAGCCTTGACATATTCCTTTTCCTATTTGGAACCAGTCTGTTGTTCCATGTCCAGTTCTAACTCTTGCTTCCTGACCTGCATATAGGTTTCTCAAGAGGTGGGTCAAGTGGTCTGGTATTCGCATCTCTTTCAGAATTTTCCACAGTTTATTGTGATCCACACAGTCAAAGGCTTTGGCATAGTCAATAAAGCAGAAATAGATGTTTTTCTGGAACTCTCTTGCTTTTTCGATGATCCAGCGGATGTTGGCAATTTGATCTCTGGTTCCTCTGCCTTTTCTAAAACCAGCTTGAACCCCTGGAAGTTCATGGTTCATGTATTGCTGAAGCCTGGCTTGGAGAATTTTGAGTATTACTTTTCTAGCATGTGAGATGAGTGCAATTGTGTGGTAGTTTTATGATTACACTGTACTTAATCCTGAAGATTTATATAAGACATATGCTATTATGCATTTAACACACTCTTACATTCATAGGAAGGGCTTCCCAGATGGTGCTAGTGGTAAAGAACCTGCCTGCCAATGCAGGAGATGTAACAGATGTGAGTTTGATCCCTGGGTCGGGAAGATCCCCAGGAGGAGGGCATGGCAACCCACTCCAGTATTCTTGCCTGGAGAATCCCATGGACAGATTGCCTGGAGGGCTACAGACCGAGGGGTCTCAGAGAGTCAGACATGACTGAAATGACTTAGCACGCATGCACAAATTCATAGGAAAAGGAAATTTCCATATTCTTTTAAAGAGAGTGTGCTGTGATGATGTAGGCAGAAGATTTGAAAATAATTAAAACTTGTCTTTTATTAAAAAAAAAACTAGATATCTGGGGCTTTTTTCCTCATGAGTTTAGGTTAATCTCAAGGTGAGAAATGAGCTTTTAAAGTCCTTTATATTAAGAAAACTGAGATTATGGTTATTTCCAAAAATGGAGTGAAAACTGACATGAAGTGATTACTATTTTATTGATTCATGAACTAGCAAATGAAGTTTATGCCTTCATGTTTAATTTTTTTTTCTGCTTGCAAAGAAGAATGAGTAATATTATCAATACTTGAATTGTAAAATAAAAGTGAAATTTTCTGTTGGCATTGCGGTGCTCTTGCATTGAAACTCATTCCTTAGGGATTATATATCACAGGCCAACAAGTACCTTCCTTGCAGCTCGATCTTTCTGTATCAAAATCCATTGATGTCCAAGTTCCTTGTATTAAATGGAGTGGTACAGTTGGCCCTTCCATATCTGCAAGTGCTGCATCAGACTGTAATATACAGTTCTCCGGGTTGTTTTTTTTTTTTTTTTTTTTGGTCTACCAAAACAATTCTTTTACTTTGGTGATGGAAGCCCATTTCCTTAAATTTGTTTATAAATTAGTGAAGTTTTAGTTGCACAGCAAGGCACTAGAATAACTGATGCATTGGAATATTCAAGGTATTTGGCTCATGGGCTTTCTGCTTGGAGATTGCACAGTCACCATCAAATTATACCAAACTGCTGAAAGCATTCTTATGATATAGCAGAAATTTCTTCTTTCAAGGATTTCCTCTAGATATATATTTCAGAGCCTTAAAGGCCTTTGAGTTCCTAGAAGCTGTAGGTTTGAGAGAGAGGGTTTTCAGGATCACACAATTTCTTATAGGATAAGAAAGATTATCCTATAGCTTCTTAAGATATGGCTATCTAGGCTTTACTACTCTTTATGAGAATGGAGAACTTATTCTTTTGTCATACTCGAAATTTTAATAAGAATTTGAGAATGCATATTCATACAAGTCGAGCTTTCTTTAATACAACCAATTACATCCAGAATATCTTGCTGCTGTGATGCTGACATCTTTTACAATAACTCCAAAGATTATCTTTGATGGATACTATCAATTGTATGTGCGTCTTTATGTATGTGAATGAACGAAAAAGATTTAAAGCAATCTACAAGCAACCACCATAACCTCTAGCTCTTTACCCTAGCACTCCAGTCTTACATAGCTCTTTGTAGCCGATCTTGTGCTGAGCTTTAATCTACCTCTCCGTTGTTCATGTAACTTTTCTGGAGCAGTACAGAACAAGTCAAACATTTCTTGTATGTAACAGCCTTTTAATTTGAGAGACTCATAAGGTCATTTAGATTTCATAAATTCACTTTGTAAAAGCTCAACCAAAGAAAAAGAGGGGGATAAGAAGGTGAGTAACGCATGGGCATTACTTGTATGAGCAACGAGCACATATCCCAGAGGATGCGTGAAATGAGAGAGCTACTATCTCTGTTTCATTTCCCATGTACTTATGGTAGTGAGTCTATCTCGGGTCTGAGTGTGACTCTAAATACTCAAGGTAAGCATTCTCACAGAACATGGTCTCCAACATAATCCAAATACTTTGTCTGGTGCTTAGCTGAAAAGACAATAATATGCTTTAGCCCTGGATAAAAAAAAAAGTGGTGTCCATCTTTGTCTCTTTTCACAGCCTTTGTTTTAAAGTCTATTTTATCTGATATGGGTATTGCAACTCCTGCTTTCTTTTGGTTTCTATTTGCATGGAATATCTTTTTCCAGCCCTTCACTTTCAGTCTGTATGTGTCCTTCATTTCGAGGTGGGTCTCTTGTAGACAACATATATAGGGGTCTTGTTTTTGTATCCATTCGGCCAGTCTTTGTCTTTTGGTTGGGGCATTCAACCCATTTACATTTAAGGTAATTATTGATAAGTATGATCCTGTTGCCATTTACTTTATTGTTTTGTGTTCGAGTTTATACAACCTTTCTGTGTTTCCTGTCTAGAGAAGATCCTTTAGCATTTGTTGAAGAGCTGGTTTAGTAGTGCTGAATTCTTTCAGCTTTTGCTCGTCTGTAAAGTTTTTTATTTCTCTTTCATGTTTGAATGAGATCCTTGCTGGGTAGAGTAATCTGGGCTGTAGGTTATTTTCTTTCATCACTTTAAGTATGTCCTGCCATTCCTTTCTGGCCTGAAGAGTTTCTATTGAAAGATCAGCTGTTATCCTTATGG